>NC_084473.1:60672500-60997500 GCF_027409185.1 Cynocephalus volans
AAAAGGACATGTATGAGAAAGGAGAGGGAAAAGGAAAACAGCCCAAACACGGGAGCATTCTCAGGAGATCAGCTTTAGGAAAGAGCACATTTGGGGGTGAGCATCTACAACCAGATTTCTTTAACATTACCTGTACTGCAACCCTTCAGAATGTGTTCATGGACCCTGCTGTGGATTGAATTTTTGTCCCCCAAAGTCTGTGTATTAGAAACTTGACCCCCCACTGTCACAGTGTTGAGAGGATGGGAAATCCTATTATGGCAATTGAAAGGTGGGGCCTTGAAGAGGTGATTAGATTTGAGGACCATGCCCAAGTAAATGTATTAATAAATTGATTGTTTGATGGTGGTCACGGGCACGATTCTAAGGCCTTTCTTGCAATGTGATACCCTGCATAGAGTTACCAGCAAAGAAGACCCTCAGCATATGTTCCCTGGACTTCCCAGCCTTTAAAACTGTAAACAATAAATATCATTTCTTTATAAATTACCCAGTCCCAGGTATTTTGTTTTAAGCAACAGAAACGGACTGATACAGACTCTGAGAATATGCTTACCTCAGTTTAAAGGCCACTGCTCTAGGGCCGAGCCTGTGGCGCACAAGAGTGCGGCACTGGGAGGGCAGCGACGCTCCCGCCGCGGGTTCGGATCCTATATAGGAATGGCCGGTGCACTCACTGGCTGAGTGCCGGTCACAAAAAAGACAAAAAATTAAATAAATAAATAAAGGCCACTGCTCTAGGAATTCCAGATGCTTCTCAATTCAACCCTCACCTTCCCCTTTCAAGGATCCCACATTTTTAAAATCCAAATACATGAATTTTTTGAGCACAATTAAGGGCTAGGCACCAATTATTTTTCTCTCTCTCTCTCTTCTTTCTTTCTAATATTTTATATCTGATAAAGATATGTTTTTAAAAAATAAGATTTATATACATATACACATATATAGTATAAATAATAATTAAGCAAACACATATGGCGCCACCACTTGGCTTCAGTAGAACAATACCAAGTGACCCTAATATCTCAGTTTCTCTCCTTCTGGGCACATGGTAGGAGTGCACTTCCCCACTCTTTTGACATGCATGGCCATATGACTTGCTCCAGCCAATAGAATGTAAGCAGAAGCAACAGGTGCCACTTCCGCATGGCCATTAAAAGCAAATGCATGACCAGTCATGTTCCCCTGCCACACTTACTAGAGGTATACCAATTAATGGAGACCCTCTTACCTGACTCAGGATGAACCTTTGTTATATTTAAGCCACTGAGATTTCAGGAGTTGTTTTTTACTGCAGTATAACTAGCCCATCATAACCAAATCAGAAATATCTCTCAAATTTTATGTACTGCATATCCCTCTGCAATGGTATTGATTTCTCTCTCCCCTAGAGATGACTACAATCCTTGCTTTTTTTATGGTTTTACCATATACTTATACCTCTAAATAACACGTTTTTATGTTTTTGAACTCTATAAATGTGAAATCATATTTTATCATCTTTTTAATTTATTTTTATTTTTTGTTATTTTTTCTAACAATTTACCATTTTTAAAAATAAAACAGAAATGTATTATGATGAACTCTTGCAAACAAAAACGTTCTTAACTATCTGATTTAGAAAATTCAAAACTGTCATAGGAGAAGAGATGCAGAAAAGAAATAAAGTAAGGAAAAAAAACATAATAAGAAATGAGTTTTGAGCTTGATTTCAATTTCCCATAACAAAGTCTGTCAAAGAAAATGAATGATAGTCACATATTTAACAAGTTACACAATATATATAAAAATTATACCCTAAAAGAATTACGCAACGTTAGTGTTTGATTAAAATATTTACATCAATGGTGCTTTGTAGACTGCTTAATAGCCTTTTTTTTTTTTGAATCTTTAAAAAGATGAACAATATTTGCAAACCTTTATGTAGACTGACCAAGAGAAAAAGAGAGAAGACAGAAATTACTAAAATCTGAAATAAAGCAGGGGCATAACAGAGCAATTGCTTCTTCTATTACACTGGAGTGGGCTTTGAGGAAAGCGGTGTCCTCTTCTTTTTCCGGTCTCCTCTGGTGACTATCCTTGTGTCACTGCAGTCGGGTGTCTGGCGGGCCACCTGCATGGTAGCTGTAGCTACTGCTGTGGCATCGAGCTGCTTTTGCAGCAGCCATTGCTGTGGCAGTGGCTGTGGTGGGCCACCCATGAGAAAGTAGTGTTTTCAGTGTGCTCCTTGCCTGTTTCCAAGGGGGGGAAACTGCCCTGGGCTCCTGCCTAGGACCTTGGGCATGCTCTGTTTCTTGCCTGCTTCCTGGTGGAGAAGACTGACCCTCAGATCCTTCCTGAAGACCCCATGAGTGCTCTGTTTCTTGCCTGGGTAAAGGGGACTGGCCCTCAGCTCCTACCATAGACCTTATTGTCTTTTTTAAAGTATTGGTGAAATTCATTGATATTATGAATATGCAACAATTTATTTATTCATTCTGCTGTTTATAAACATTTAAGTTGTTTTTTCCTGTTATAAATAATACTGTTCTGAACATGCTCATACACCTCTGCTGGGATAGTGGTTTGGAATTTTCTCTGGAGTAGTAGTTCTCAAAATATGGCCTAAGACTTCTGGGGGCCTCCTGAAACCCTCTCAGAGTGGTCTGTGAAGTCAAACCTATTTTTATAATTATACTGAGATGTTATTTGCCTTTTTCACTCTCATTCGCTCACAAGTGAACAGGTGGAACATTCCACCAGCTACATGGCATGTGACATTGCTACAGACTAGTGCAGAAGCAGATAAGAGAATCCAGCTGTTATCGATTAAGCCAGATTTGCAAGACTATAAAACAATGTCATTCTTTACACTAAGTTTTTTTGGTTTGTTTGTTTGTTTTGGAAAATATAGTTATTGTTCATAAACAAGATATTTATTTTAGTATGTAATGGTTTTATTATTGTTAGTTTTAAGTGAATTAAGGTTTTTTTTTAATTCTTAGTTTTAATTCTAATATGGCAAGTATTGATTAATATAACTCATCTAAGAAAAGTTATTTGGGGTCTTCAATAATACATGAATGTGAAAGGGTCCTGAGACCAAAATGCTTAAGGAACTTCTACTCTAGGATGTGTAACTAGGAAAGGAATGGCCAGGTTGTAGGTTTTGCACATCTTCAGCTTTCCTGTATAATGTAATACGTTTTCCCAAGTGATTGTTCCAATTCACCCTGTCACCAGCAGTGCAGGAGAGTTCCTACAGCAATAAGGACAACCCCCCCTTCTAAAGCCTTCTGAAGTGGTGGCTTTAAAAACATTCATTTCTGGGCCGAGCCTGTGGCGCACTCGGGAGGGTGCTGCGCTGGGAGCTCCGCGACGCTCCCAGCGGCCGCGGGTTCGGATCCTACATAGGAATGGCCGGTGCACTCACTGGCTGAGTGCCGGTCACGAAAAAGAAAATAAAAATAAAAAGTCTGTTAAAAACATTCATTTCTCCCCATCTCTCCCTCCCTTATATGGCTTTTTCATTTGGGTTTCCGAGGTGTCCCATATTCACAATCTACTTCCTGAGATGAGGGAGCTCCCTTGGCTCTGGGGGCCAAGGTGAAGGTGGGTCTGATGTCAAACCGGTCGTGAAATGCTACAAATCCATGGAGACAGCCATGGGTTAGAGTTCTGGAAAGAGCATGAGTTGCTGCAGACTGATCGTCTCTGTATCCACTTGTCTTGTTTGGGTGATGTTGATGTTAGACCTTTTTGAGGGTAAAAATGCACAACTACTTTCCCTTCCTCAATAAGGTCCCTTCATCCTCCCGTGGAGCTCTCCTTCCCTGAGTTCACCTTCCTGGATCAGTCAGCTAGAGCAGATTTTCTGCACCTCTAGATCTTTACACCCTCCAGCCGAGAAAGCTCTGAAAAGGCTATGATTGACCCGTTGGCTCTAATGAACTGAAAAGGAACTTCTAGAAGAGAAAGTGAGTTTCCCAGCCCCATCCTAGGAGAGACTGGGAGGCCTCTTCCTGCCTCAGAAATACAAATACGTAGAGTTGATTTTTCCATCCCGTTATTCCAAAGAATTCTCAGGCAGTGGCATGAATAACTTACAATATTCCTACTTTGAAAACAAAGACACACACCTGGGAAAAACTGCACTCACAGGAAGTAGGCGGGCCGGGTGCACAACAGCCTGCAAGAATAAAAACCCTCCTGAATTTCCGAAATGTGTTTACTTCTGAGCAAGGTTTTTACCAGGAAAAACGTGGCTGCCTTGTGTCTGCTCCCTCCGATGCCCTCCTCCTCCCTGCAAATCCCCCACTTCCCGCACATGTTGGCAGGAACTTGCTGTTCTTGCCTGGGAGGCCTGCCAGAGCCCGCCCATTTTCCGGAGAGCTTCTCTTCTGTTTCTAAACAGAGCTGTTTAAAACCGGATGCTACACAGAGCCCGGGCTCCTCGCCCTTCGACCCCCTCCCTAACCCCTGACCAGGGAGCAGGCCCCACTCCCTACTGTTCTTGCCTTTAGATCCTGAGAGTGTAACCCCAGGGGGGTGGGAGAGGGGGAGGCTGCCAGAGTTAAATTTCACTGGGCAATGAGGCTCCCGAAAGACCTCTCAGCCACCTCTTCCCTCAGCCCCTGCCCTTTCCTTCTCCCCTTTCCTTCTCCCCTATCCTCTCTGAACTGGAATCCTTAGAGCAGAAGAATTAGATCAGCTCACCTAGGAAGTCCCTCACTGATACAGAGTCAGGCTTAAGCCATCACGGATCACAGGGAGATATTTCTGGTTGGAAAAACAACCAAAGAAATGTATATGTTCTTCATTTATTCAGTTCTAATAGATGGCTCTTTAAGCAGGTGTTCATTCATTCACACGTTCATTCATGCATTTTCTATTCGACAAGGTATCCACTCTGTACTAGCCATTGTTCTAGGTGTTGGCGCTACAGCAGTGAATAAAACAGGCAAAAACACCTGCTCTTGCAGCTCTCGTGCATGGATAGATGTTAGGAATTTCATACCAGGAAGAAATAGAAAGTCATCGGAAATAGGATATTGAAGAGAGTAATCGGAAGGCTGCTTACTCCAGGAGAAGGACAATAGCCTGTAACCTTGTCACCATCTGAAAATGGCATCCAAACTCACCAGGCCCAAAGCCCTGGCAGTCAGGAAGGCTGGAAAACCAGCCAAGTGTGTAACGGCTAATGGGAGTGGGAATCAGAAGTGCGCTTTGGATTTCCCACTGCAACAGATGTGCAGAGGGGTCGGGGGTGGGCCATCCTCTTCTGCTCTGGTCAGGGGGGCAGCAGCAGCCTCAGGCTGGGGGAGAGGTCTTTGGCCTGATTGCCTGATGCAGCTGTTTTGGTTGTTGCAGGAGCAGTGATGACAGCAGGCAGGACCGAAAGAGAAACCCCCACTGCCTCCCTCAAGAGCTGTGGTGATGTCCATGTCTTTGCAAAGCAGACTGCATTTTCCTCAGTGAACTAGTCATCTGGGTGGGGGGAGGAAGGCATTATCACAGCTCCTGATTGCTGATTCTTGGGCAATGCCTCCAACGTTTTGCTTTCAGTTTCTTGCTTCCAGCTTATCTGTCCCATGCATGGTGATCTATAAATACACATTTATTCATTCAATGAACATACACTGGGTAGCAACCACATGCCAGGTGCTGTGCAGGGCACTGAAAATGCCTTCTTGGAGGAGACATGGGTGGTGCCCTGAGGGGTGTGATGGGAGAGGCAGGCACCACCATGAACATGGAGGAACCAGAGAGCTGGGAGCTCTGGGGGCAGAAGGGAGAGGGGGAGGGCACTCCTTGCTGGGCAGCGGGCCCTCGAGAGTCCCTTCAGCAGTGGTTGCCCTGTGCTACACACTGCCCTCTTAGGAGGGCTTAGCTCAGAAGGGACAGTGAGTTCATTTGAGATGAGTGAATAGAATTTTCCAAGGCAGGCAACTAATGGAGAGGGGGTGGGGGAGGTCTGCAATCAGACTGAACAGCTTGTGCAAAGGCAGAGAGGTGGGAAAGGGCAAGGTTCATGGGAGCCAGTGAGCCGTGCCCCTGCTGGGAGCCTGGGGGTGGGGGTGGGGTGACTAATTGGCACTGGAGCATGGAGAGGGCAGAGGGTGTCCGTGCAAAGGAGAGTTTGCACTTTATCCTGGAGTAAACAAGAAAGAACAATGGAAGGGTTTTAAAGCTCAGCATGATATAACCAGATCTGGGAGGTACACACACACATACACTCAGAAGAGGGGTGGGCAAGTGACCTTCTCCCCTGCCATGGGCGTAGGGATGGTGCAGTTGGAGGCCAGAGGTGGAGATCAGCCGTGGGGAGGAGGAGTCTGCGTGAGAGGCTGCCAGCACCTTGGGTGTTGAGCACCACGGGGCTGTGCAGAAATGATGCCTACACATGCAGCCCATTCCTCGACTTTCCCACGAGCAGATTTGATGCCTGGGCAGAAGCTGTTCGCATCTTTGTGGGGCTAAGTGGCCCTACAATAACTGGCTGAGCACTGCTGGAGGTCACATTGCAGAGGGAGGCCTGCCTGGGTCCTGAGACTGCTAAGCCCCAGCCAAACCGCCTGAGTCAAGAGTCCAGGACAGCCCCTTAAAAATCTTACATTGGATGGGGATTTTTGTTACCAAAAAAAATTTTGAAAACAAATCAAGTGTAAGAATAAAATAAAGGAGAAATAGAAAAAAGGGATTAATGTAGAAAGAAAGTTAGTACCCAGCAATTTACACTGATCTTATGTAATTACCAAAGTAGGATATGAATTAGACTCTGAGCTCCTCATGAAACAAAGAAAATATGAGAATGTGAAAGTTACAAAACTGACAATGTACAAAAGATAAAAGAGAGCCAGTTCCTCCGTGATAGCTCTCCTTTCCCTTGTTCCAGGGCTTGAGTGAACTTTCTCCTCCAAGTCATGCAAAGAAAGCCTCACGGTGTTCTCAACAGCTTTTCAGCAATCTATACAATCATGTCTTCTATGGATATTTCTATAGGGTTCCTGTGGGTGACATTCCAAAACTCAATTTAGGAACAGCAATTCTGTGAGGTGACAGGTAGAGGAAGGCCAAATACATCAATCCACAGTAGTAGACTTACCCAAAGTGGATTGGAGAATAAGATCTCCATTATCGAAAGGGTGGACGGAGTGTTCTCCAAGCAATCCTCCACAAATGTGTGATAAAAGTTGAGTCACACATAGTTCAAAGATATATTATTTCAAAAGAATACAGCTAGAGTAGAGTAACTTTCTATTACTGATTAAAGGCAGATCAGTGATCTTAAAAATCAATGTAACACACATCTAAAGAGATTCTAGACAGTCATTAACAATTATTTTCTGTATTATAATTTTCATGACCTGACAAATGTAATACTACAGTTAAAAGAATGAAAGGATATAAACTTTCAAATGTCTCTAGGGGGTAGAATTTGACTGCTTTATGTTTGTCTAGTTTGGGTTCTCCTCACCTCTGAGAACAGGATTTGGGTGCAGGTTGTTTGGGAGATAATCCCAGGAAGCACTAGAAGGAGTTGAGGAAGTAAGACAGAGAAAGGAAGAAAGTCAGCAGGGAGTGCATCGAGGTGTGAGTCGTCACTGCAGGCACTGGGGACCTCTGAGAGCCTCTCTGGAACACACCTCAGAACTGTTCCACTAAGGGTTAAGATAACTGTGGATACTTACCCCCTGGCCCTCATCCCCACTGTTGAAGATTGCTCCTGGGAGTGTTAACTCCCCGGCACTTTCGACCACCCTGTACGCAGGAGAGCTCCTGTAACTAGAGAAAATCCTCAAGAAGGGGATGAACGGTTTGAGAAAGGAAGCCATCAAGATGTAAGAGAACTGTCCACTAATTGCAGGTGACCTCCAGGGTGAGATAAGGAATATGAACAAATCACCAACAGTGTTGTTTTCAGATTTTTTTTTTTTACATATATTACTTTTTGTATCAGGAAAATGCTATGCATAAAAATCAATTTTTCAGAACTACTTTTTTGTACTAGTTATGAGAATTAAGGACCTGACCATGACTGTCATCTGAAGAAAAGGATCGTGTCTCTGTCCAGAGGTGGACTGGGCAGTACTACAGAAGTAACAGACTTATTCTCAGAACATCCTTCTGGGTCCAATCCAGAACACAAACAAATGAGAAGTCAAAGGTCTTAAACCTTCACCCCATAGAATATTGGTCATGTTGATTAGGCCTGAAATGTGCTCGTACTAGTAATTACCAATAGCCCACCAGAGCCACAGAGCTCAATCATGATTCAAGAAGTGTTCAGATGTGAGCGTCATAGTTTCCAAGGAAAGATGGCTTTCACTTTAGATTCCTAATCAAAGACTTCAGACGGGTGTCCAACACTGCCTGATAGCATGACTATGTCTATTCAAAGTAATCCACTCTCACCACTCCTATTCAACATAGTGTTGGAAGTACTAGCCAGAGCAATCAGAGAAGAGAAGGAAATAAAGGGCATCCAGATTGGAAAAGATGAAGTCAAACTGTCCCTGTTTGCAGATGACATGATCCTATATATCGAACAGCCTAAAACCTCTACAAAAAAACTGTTGGAATTGATAAATGATTTCAGCACAGTAGCAGGATACAAAATCAACACACAAAAATCAGTAGCATTTCTTTTCTCCAATAGTGAACATGCAGAAGGAGAAATCAAGAAAGCCTGCCCATTTACAATAGCCACCAAAAAAATAAAATACTTAGGAATTGAGTTAACCAAGGAGGTGAAAAATCTCTATCATGAGAACTACAAACCACTGCTGAGAGAAATTAGAGAGGATACAAGAAGATGGAGAGATATTCCATGCTCTTGGATTGGAAGAATCAACATAGTGAAAATGTCCATACTACCCAAAGTGATATACAAATTCAATGCAATCCCCATCAAAATTCCAAAGACATTTTTCTCAGAAATGGAAAAAACTATTCAGACATTTATATGGAACAATAAAAGACCATGAATAGCCAAAGCAATGCTCAGCAAAAAAAATAAAGCTGGAGGCATAACACTACCTGACTTTAAGCTATACTACAAAGCTATAATAACCAAAACAGTATGGTACTGGCATAAAAACAGACACACTGACCAATGGAATAGAACAGAGAATCCAGAAATCAACCCACACACTGACAGCCATCTGATCTTTGACAAAGGCACCAAGCCTATTCACTGGGGAAGGGACTGCCTCTTCAGCAAATGGTGCTGGGATAACTGGATATCCATATGCAGGAGAATGAAACTAGATCCATACCTCTCACCGTATACTAAAATCAACTCAAAATGGATTAAGGATTTAAATATACACCCTGAAACAATAAAACTTCTTAAAGAAAACATAGGAGAAACACTTCAGGAAATAGGACTGGACACAGACTTCATGAATACGACCCCAAAAGCACGGGCAACCAAAGGAAAAATAAACAAATGGGATTATATCAAACTAAAAAGCTTCTGCACAGCAAAAGAAACAATTAACAGAGTTAAAAGACAACCAACAGAGTGGGAGAAAATATTTGCAAAATATACATCTGACAAAGGATTAATATCCAGAATATATAAGGAACTCAAACAACTTTACAAGAAGAAAACAAGCAACCCAATTAAAAAATGGGCAAAAGAGCTAAGTAGGCATTTCTCTAAGGAAGATATACAAATGGCCAACAGACATATGAAAAAATGCTCAACATCACTCAGCATTCGGGAAATGCAAGTCAAAACCACATTGAGATACCATCTAACCCCAGTTAGGATGGCTAAAATCCAAAAGACCCTGAACGATAAATGCTGGCGAGGTTGCGGAGAAAAAGGAACTCTCATCCATTGTTGGTGGGACTGCAAAATGGTGCAGCCTCTATGGAAAATGGTATGGAGGTTCCTCAAACAATTGCAGATAGATCTACCATACGACCCAGCTATCCCACTGTTGGGAATATACCCAGAGGAATGGAAATCATCAAGTCGAAGGTATACCTGTTCCCCAATGTTCATCGCAGCACTCTTTACAATAGCCAAGAGTTGGAACCAGCCCAAATGTCCATCATCAGAAGAGTGGATACGGAAAATGTGGTACATCTACACAATGGAATACTACTCAGCTATTAAAACGAATGAAATATTGCCATTTGCAACAACATGGATGGACCTTGAGAGAATAATATTAAGTGAAACAAGTCAGGCACAGAAAGAGAAATACCACATGTTCTCACTTATTGGTGGGAGCTAAAAATTAATATATAAATTCACACACACACACACACACACACACACACACACAAAACCGGGGGGGGGGGGAGAAGATATAACAACCACAATTACTTGAAGTTGATATGACAAGCAAACAGAAAGGGCATTGTTGGGGGGGAGGGGGAGAGGGAGAAGGGAGGGAGGTTTTGCTGATGGGGAGCAATAAACAGCCACAATGTATATCGACAAAATAAAATTTAAAATAAATAAATAAATAAATAAATAAAGTAATCTCACTTTGCTCATCATGGTGGCCATGGAAATGCACCTCACAAGGAGTGTAACTAACCAAAGGTCCCAGCCACTGTGCTCTGAAATCCATCACTGTGTAGACTCTAAGGCCACCTTCCCAGGGCTGTATCCAGCCAATGGCTGTGCTCAGCAGGGATAACAAATCAAGCTTGTTTGGGGGAAATGGGATTCCTCTGACAGCCAACTTTGGCTCCCTGTTGGCCTTGCCAAACCTTCTCTAGATTCCACAGCAGCCTAGGACATTTCCAGCCAACCTTCGCTTTCTCTTCTTCACTCAGGCTCAGACCAGCATCACTGTCTGACAGCCATCCTAACTTCTTCTCGCTCCCTCATTTTTCCACACAGGCAGTTCCACTAATAAAATCTTTGCATGTTTATTTTCACCTTGGCATCTGCTTCTCGGAGGACGTGGACCAACGTACCACTCTATAGAACAGCTCTTTCCTACCTTGTCCTCTCTTCTCAACAACTCCCTTCTCTCACCCCCTCTGAGCTGGGGACCTGGCTTCCTGCTTTGTTGAGACAATGGAAGGTGTCAGATGGAGTCTAAACCTACCAGCATTTCCTGTTTCTATGCTAACATAGTGGAGAAAGTGTTCCTTCTCCTGTCAAAGCCCAGTCTTGCCAAGTGTGCCCAGGACCTCACCCCTTCTCTCCCCAGAGAGATCCTTACTACTTAGATCTCTCCCCCCTCCCCTGCAACACCAATCTCTCCTCACACTCTTTATCCAGGCTCCTCAACCTCTCCAGCTATTGCCTCACTCCTCTGCTCCTCTCTGAAACCAAATTTCTAGGAGGAGATATCTACACATCTTGTCTCCATTCAGTCACATCCCATTCACTGCCAATCAATTTAGCCTCAGCAACCACCACTCTACTGCTGTGGCCAAGGGCAACATGACCTTCACATTGGCAAGTTCACAGAACGTTCTCCTGTCTTTATCCCTCTCAACTGTTCAGCTGCATCTGGTATAGCTGACCATTTCCTCATTCTTTGAAACTTCTTCTCTTTTGACTGACACCATAGACTCCTGATTTCCCTTCTACCTCACTTGCTGTTCCTTCTTAATCTCTTTTCCTGATTTTCCCTCCTTTGGCAGATATTTAAATGTGTGTGTCCTCCAAGGCTCTCAGTTCTTTTCCCTATTCCTTCTTCCTAAGGGAGCTCCTGCACTTCCTTGGCTTTCAATACCACTGATATGCACACGACTGGCAACGTTCTACCTTCAGCTCTTACATGTCCCCTCATCTTCAGAATTGTTACAGCCATCTGCCTACTCCACATTGCCACTCAGATGCCTAAGGGCCATCTCAGATTTAACAGATCAAGAGCTTTTGATTTCTCTTCCCTAATATGCTGCTCTCCAGCCCTCCTCTTTGCAGTAAATGGCACCATTATCCATCCAGTTGTATAAGCCAGAGATCTTGGGGTCACCCTCAATTCTGTCTCCTTCCTCATACTTTGTGTTTAATCCATATGTCAATTCTTCCTCAGAAGTATATCTCAGGTCCACCTGTATATCTTCATCTTCATTGCCTTTCCCCTAGTTCAAGTTCCATGATCTTTCACCTAGCATGTTAGTTTCTTAGGGCTGTCATAACAAATACCACAAACTGGGTGGCTTAAATAACAGAAATTTAATTTCTCATGATTCTGGAGGCTAGAAGTCTGAGATCAAGGTGTCAGCAGGGTTGGTTTCTTCTGAGGCTTCCCTCCTTGACTTGTAAATGGCCACCTTACCTCTGTGACTTCACTTGGTCTTTTCCTTGGGCATGTCTGTGTCCTAATACTCTCTTCTTATAAGGAGACCAGTCCTATTGGATTAGAGCCCACTCTAATAACCTCATTGAACCTCAATCACCATTTTAAAGGGCCTATCTTCAAATACAGTCACATTCTGAGGACTGGGGGTTAAGGACTCCAACATATAAATTTTAAGGGGACACAATTTAGCCCTTGACTTAGGTCACTACAAGTGTAAAGGGGGTGAAAAGGCCTTGTAAGTTCTCTCTCCACTTCCATCCTTGACCCTCTCCAATTCACTATCCACACAGAATCTAGAGTGAATTTTTAAAAACATAAATCTTATTGCACCACTCTGTGTCTCAGACCCTTTAGTGCCTTCCTACCGTGCTTAGAACAAAACCCAAACTCTTTGCCCTATAGGATCTGGTTCCAGTCTGCCTTGTCAATGCCATCTCATGTTCCTCTCCCCATTAGTCACCACACTGCCATCACATTCAACTTCTGTCAATTGCTGAGACAACCAAGACTTGTTATAGCTCAGAGGCTTTGAGCACACGATTGTTGGCCTCAAAGTTCCTTTCTACTGCACAAAGCATGGCTGTCTACTCCTTTCTCTTCTTGTCTCAAGTTACATATGCCCTCACCCCCCTTAATCTTTATGATACCACTCCTACACACGTCCTCCATAGCACTCATCACATATAACCAGTTGTTCATCCCTTTGTCTGATTATCCATTTTCTACTTCTCCTACTAGAATATAAGCTTCAGGAGGGACTTTGTCTTCTTTTTTTTACAGCTATATCACCAGCACCGAGAAGAGTGCCTGGAATATTATGGATGCTGTGTAAATACTAGCTGAATGAATGAATGATCATGCCAGAATAAATTATGTGGAAAATGTACCCATAGGGAATTAAATGATTTGGCCTGTTGTGTAATATTGTTGGATACATGTTAATTAAATTTCAAAGACTTCTGCCAAAATGACTATTGTGTTTTCAAAGTAGTTGTTCTTGAGCCTTTCTTTCTGGCAATAATTGAAGAGTAGGAGCAGTTTCCTGTTGAAACCACTTCTAGTTCTTTTCTTTCTTTTTCTTTTTTTTTCCATTTTGAGGTTTTTTTTAAAAAAAAATTTAACATTTATTTGTACATGTTTGTAGGGTACAGTGTGTTGTTTCAATACATGCATATGCTGTGCATGGAGTCACTTAGGGCAGACAGCATTGCTCTGTGCCCGTTAGTCCACCACTTACCCTCTTGCCATTCACCTCTCCCCAACACCCCACCCTGGCCTCTGGCAACCATTATTATTCTACTCTCTACTTCTGTAGAGAAGTAGCTGTTCTGTGAGAACAACTCCTTTTTTTTTAGATTCCACATATGAGAGAGATCATGTAGTATTTTTCTTTCTGTACCTGGCTTACTTCACTTAACATGATAGTTTCCAGTTTCATCCATGTTGCTGCAAATGACAGGATTTCATTTCTTTTTTATAGCTGAATAGTATTCCATTGTGAATGTATACCACAGTTTTTTTTAATCCATCCACTCATCGATGGGCATTTATGTTGATTCCATCTCTCAGCTCCTGTGAATAGTGTTGCAATGAACATGGGAGTGCAGGTGTCTCTTCAACATGTTGATTTCATTTCCTTTGACTATATTCCCAGGAGTGGGAATGCTGGGTCATAAGGCAGTTCAATTTTTAGTTCTCTGAGGAGCTTCCATACTGTTTTCCACAATGGCCGTACCAATTTGTATTTGCAGCAGCAATGTAGGAGAGTTCCCTTTTCTCCATATTCTTGCCAGAATTTTTTATTTTCTGTCTTTTTATAATAGCCATTCTAACTGGAGTAAGATGATATCTTATTGTGGTTTTAATTTGCATATCCCTGATGATTAGTGATGTTGAGCATTTTTTCAGGTTCTTTATCCATTTTTTAATTGGGCTATTTGGCTTTTTGCTGTTGAGTTGTTTGAGTTCCTTATATATTCTGGATATTAGCCCCTTGTGTGATGTGTAGTTTGCAAACACTTTCTCCCATTCTGTAGGTTGTCTCTTTACTTTGTTGATTGTGTCCTTTGCTGTGCAGAAGCTTTTCAGTTTGTTGTAATCCCATTTGTGCATTTTTGCTTTAGTGGCCTGTGCCTTTGTAGTCTTGCTCAGAAAAGTGCTGCCCACCCCCATTTTGTGTAGCATTTCCCTTATGTTTTCTTCTAGTAGTCACTTTTAGTTCTTTACTATTAAATCACTTCATTAGTGGAGGAGAGCATGCCAATTTAATTGTCTAGAGCAGGATTGACCAGCCATTAGAGTGTCACATTAAAGTATCACAGACATTGGTATTAACTTATCCGGGTTTAAATCCCAGCTCTGCCATCTATAAGCTGCGTGACCTGGCAGCTAAACTTCCCAAGGCTCCTTATCCCAATAAGTAGGTTGGAGACAAAAGTATCCACCTCTCAGGAATGCTCAGAAATTAAATGACATAATTAAAGTGCCTACATAGTTCCCAATGCATGATGAATGTTACTAAGTGATTACTTATGAATCCAGGACGCAACAATGCAAGACTTTGGAACAGACTCATGAAGGCGAAGAAGAGATAATAGTTTAACACATGCTTTTGAGATTGCACTGATATAATTTGTAATTATTTGGATTGGGTGTGAGAAATGAGGCAACATTAATTGAAGAGGACTTGAAACTTCTAGCTGGGTGATTAGATGTGCAGTCACACCATCAAGAAACACTTCCATGCGAAAGCAGCTATGTAGAATATTGAATCCTTTTGAATTCAGATCATGTACTGCATGATTTTTAGCTCTGGATATCCTTAAAATGGGGTTTGCCTGTATTTAAGGATTCCTTGTGATTCAGTTCTTGGCCTGTAGAGGAAGATATCTCTGACTATAGGGAAAGGCTGAAACGTTTATCTTTTTATAGATTTCTAAGTTTTATTCATCACCAGGCCTTCCCTTCAAAAATGACTGAACTTTTCCATTTCCCTTGCACTGGAAGGGAAAAGTCTCCTCTCAAACTGGGGCCTAACTCTGGCAGTTCTCCTGAGACTACAGATTCAGGCTCCCCCTTTGAGGTCTCCATCTATGGGGGTCCTCTTGTGGCCAGGACTCTCAGACATGTGCATACTGAAGCCATGCACTGAGGAAAGTAGAGAAAGTGGTGTCCCTGAGAGCTGAGAACCCATATCCCGCTGAAACCAGATTAGCAGCCACAAGCCAGACTCTCTTAAGTTTAGAGTGGCTGATTGCTGTTTTATGTTTTATTGGTTGCTGAAAGAAAAAGTGGAGTCAAGAAAAATCACAAAACTTTCATAAAATAGGGGTCCAATCACCATTAGCTTAGCAGGGGAGAGTGTGAATCATAATTGTCACACCAAAAGTCAACCCTTTTTTTAACCTCCAGCCCTATCCCAAGTCATGACTTTTAAAACTGCATCAAGAAGGGTTTAGTGTAAATAAGTGTTGAGTGAATTATGTTACAAAAAGAAAAAAAAAACCTAACTGGGCATGCCTAATTATATACCCCAGATAAACGAATGCATTTATTCATTTAGAGACATGTACAAGAATACTTAAAACAGCTTTATTCATAATAACCAAAAAGTAGAAACATCCCAAATATCCGTCAACAGCAAAATGGATAAATAAATCATGGCCTGGTCCTATAGAGGAATGTTGCACAACAGTGAAAAGGAATGAAAAACAGGTCCACTCATTAACATGGAAGAATCTCATAGACATGGGGTTGAACCAAAGAGGTCAGACAGACACAAAGTAGAATGTGGCAGACACATCCTACAGTGACTGCCAACAAAATATTATATAATCCCCTCCCTGTGACTGCAGGCAGAGTTGTGATTTGTTTCTAACAAATAGAATATGGCAAAGGTGGTGGGATGTCACTTCCTTGATTAGATTACATGACATCACTCCCATGATTATGTCACTTTATATCAGACTCTGTCTTTGTAAACTAGAGAGAGAGATTCTCCCTTTGTTCCACAAAGTAAGCTGTCATGTTGTGAGAGAGCCGATGAGATGGCCATGTAGTGAGGAATTACAGGTGTCCTTTAAATGCTGAGGGTCCTTTAAATGCAGGTGTCCTTTAAATGCTTCCTACTGCCAGCAAGAAGGCAGGACCCATGTCATACAACCACAAGAAAGTGAATTCTGCCAACAACCTTAATGAGCTTGGAAGCAGATTCTTCCCCAGGCAATTCACCAAAACACAGCCCAGCTAACACCTTGATTGCAGCCTTATGAGATCCTGAGCAAAGAATCCAGCTAAGCTGTGCCCCGACTCCTGACCCACAGAAAAAGTGAGATAAAAAATGTGTGTTGTTGTAAGACACTAAGTTTGTGGCAATTTGTAACACCACCATAGAAAATGAATACAGACAACATATTGCATGATTCCATTCATATGAAGTTCACGAACAGGGAAAGCTAATCAATGGTGATAGAAATCAGAATAATGGTTACCTCTAGGGTGAAGAGGGATTATTAACTAGGAAGGAGCAAGGGTTACTTTCTGGGATGCTAAAAATGTTCTATATATTGATATGGGTGGTGGTTACATGATTGTATACATATGTAAAAATTTGAGCTGTCCACATAAGAGCAATGCACTTCACATACTGTGGTGGTAAATTTTAGGTGTCATCTTGACTGAATAGAAGGCTGTCTAGATGGCTGATGAAGCATTGCTTCTAGGTGGGTCTATGCAGGTGTTTCCAGAGGAGACTGGTGTGTGAGTTGGTGGACTGAGTGGGGAAGATCCACCCTTAACATGGGTGGGCACCATCCAATCGTCTGGGGGCCCAGATGGAACACAAAGGTGGAGGAAGGGTGAATTCTTGCTATCTCTTCTGGAGCTGAAATCTCCTTCTTCTCCTGCTGTTGGGTGTCAGAACTCCAGGTTCTTCAGCCTTTGGACTCTGGGACTTGCACCAGTGGCCCCCAGGCTTCGTAGTATTTCCGCCTCAGACTGAGAGTTACACTATCAGCTTCCCTGGTTCAGAGGCCTTGGGACTGGACTGAGCCATGCATGCTATTGGCTTCCATGGTTGTCCAGCTTGCAGGCGGCCTATCAAGGGACTTAGCTTCCACAATCATGTGAGCCAATTCCTCTACTAAATCCTCTCTCGTAAATCTCTCTCTATATATCCTATTGGTTCTGTCTCTCTGGAGAACCCTGACTAATACAAACACTTTACTGAATATATTGTATACTATGACTTAAAAGTTTTAAAAGCAAGAAGAAAACTAGGAGAGAGAGAGGCTTCTGAAGAGGATCCCTTGTCCATCTTCTTGTCAGTCTTGCCTCCAGTGGATCCTCCAGCAAAGAGTGTGTGGAGGGTCCCAGGATTTGGGTTGCAATACTTTCCCTTGGCTTTCCCTGGGCTGATGTGCACTTTCCTGCCCCCACAATCCTCCTTTTCTAGCTACAAAATGAGGCCAACTGCATAATTCTGGGCAGAAGTGAAAACTGTAGAATGGACTCATGGAATTTGTTAATTTAACAGTCAGGGTTAGACTAGTCCTTTGTAACCCAAAATGCCTATGACAGGAGTCTCCTTTTGGATGAGGCTCACTTGTAAATATCTCCCTCTGAAAGCTTGGTGCTCCAGAATATCACTTAGCTGGTGAGTGAACCTGGCCAACTGTGTAGCACTTGCATCACAAGGGAGCTTTATTGTCCTCTACTGTCCTTGAGCCTGCATTCCATTGGGTATAGTCTATGCTCTTGGGTATTCCTATATTTGGTGATTCTGGAAGGTCTTTAATGATCTCCTGGCATCTTCAAGTCAGTCATCCAGACAGGAACCTTCACTGCCCAATACCACTCTTCCAGGCCCCAGCAGGGTTCCCTCTCACATCTTTGCTGGAGCCTCCCATCTGCTCTGCTCCCAACACAACCTGGTCAGCCATGTCTCCGCGGGATCCTCTGCTGACAGTCTAGCTTTGTCCGGTGCTCTCTTTATGTGGGTGCCAAGGGAGTGCTGCTGTTTCTCAGCCCTGTTTGAGGGCTCATCTGCTTGTTTGAAATGCAGCCCTGTTTCAAGACATTTATTCATCTTAGAATTTCCCTCCTCCCTCCTCTGGAAGGTTAAACCCTCACCTTTTCACAAGAGACTGTGGGGTGGGAGTGGGGGAGCTGTGAAGATAACTCACTGGGGAATATCAGCTCAGCTTCCTGGACAGATGTGACTCTAACTTTCCTGATTCCCAAGGGGATGAGAGGGGAGGGAAGAAATACAAACTAACCCTACACCCACATCACTGCCATGATCATTACACTTCACCCTAAAGGTGTCTACTCAAATCTTTCAAACCATTCAGCAGCCTCAGGGAAAGAATCTCAGTCCTGTGATTCCCACCATCAACCCTTGTCTCTGCCCCAGAGTCAGAAAGAGGCAGGTCTACTGTGAAGCCAACAATGCTTACATCCAGGGCTCTCGTTGCACTGGCTCTTCCATAGCCCTGGAAAGGACCTAGCAATGGGTTCACATGGCAAAATATTCGTATACTAGTATAATATATGTACAATGTCTTAGTCTGCTCGAGCTTCCATAACGAAATATCATAGATTTTGGCTTACACAACAAATATTTATTTCTCACAGTCATGGAGGCTGGGAAGTCCAAGATTAAGGGGCTGGCAGATCTGGTTACTGGTGAGGGCTCTCTTCCTGGCTTGCAGATGGCCACCTTCTCACTGTGTCCTCACATAGTGGAGAGAGAGCCTCTTTCTCTCTTCCTCTTCTAACAAAGTCACTAATTCCATCATAAAGGCCCCACACTCATGACCTCATCTAACCCTAATTACCTCCCAGAGGCCCCCTCTCTAAATACCATTACTTTGGAGGTTAGGGGTTCAACATATGAATTTGTGAGGGGACACAATTCAGCCCATAGCATATAATAAATATATACTTATATACACACACACACACACACACACACACACACACACACACACACACACACAAATCACAGGTGTCCCCTGCAATATATATTATATATAAAATATACCTATATAAATAATGTATATATAAGTATATATATACACATATTGCCACAATAGGTTAATACCACAGCTTCTTTCCATTTTCCTTCCCCCTCTATCATACTTTCCCTCAGGTCATGCAGTCTTGGATTGTGGGCATTTTGGGGACCAAGCTAAAGGGAAATGGAGTCAGAAATACATTTGCTGTGGGTTTAGAGGAATGTTTGTGGTCACTTCCTTGTACTGGTCAGTATGTCTAGCCATCCTGCTGCAGGATGGCTTTGACAGCCCACTCTGCCAGCTCACCTCGTGTCCTGACATGAAGGCACAGAGGTGGTGGTGTGCGTGAATGCCACCTGTGGTACCCAGCACTGGAGCTATTCAGGTAATGGAGGAAAAACAAGGATTAAAACTGACAGAGACAAAAGCTAGTATACAGAAAAATTTTCCAACTGTTACAGCTCAGATATGAGAGAAACTTGATTAAGGTTTTCCTAGATTTGACTACAATCCTTAAAATGCACAGGATATTACCAATAACAAGTTGTGGAGCTAAAAGAAACTTTACTATCGATAGCTTAGAAAAACGAATTTCAAACACATTAGAGGCAAGACTGAATTATCTTTCTATTCTCTCCAAAGAAAATGATAATACAAAATTGTTACATGAAGAGAAAAAGTGTACGCAGCCCAAGCTCTAGGGAAAAAGTATTATCAAGATGTGTTGTGCAACAAACGAATTAAATATTATGTTATTTTTCTGGATTCTGTATTTATGACATTTTTCATAAAATGCGTAGTTTATTGTGATTTCTGTTATCATTCTAAATAAATATTTAATTTTATACTTAATTCTCAGCTGTAATTTTGTATTCTTTTTGTTAAAAAGGACCCCTTTACAAAATGTGGTATATGTACACAATGGAGTACTACTCTGCCATAAAAAAGAATGAAATACTGTCATTCACAGCAACATGGGTGAACTTAGAGAAAATTATGTTAAGTGAAATAAGCCAAGGACTGAAGAGAAATACCACATGTCCTCACTCATAAGTGGCAGCTAAAAAATAAATAAATAAGAAAGACACAACAATCACAAAAATATATTGAACTTTGAAAAGGAGAGAACAGAATTGAGGTTATCAGAGGCAGGAAAGGGGAAGGGGGAAGGGGGGTTAGGGAAGAATTGGTAGGGGGCCAGGAAAAACTACATTGTATAATGTTGAATATACTAATTATCCTGATTTGAGCACCACCTATTGCACACAGATATGGATATTCACCTCTGTACCCCACAGATATGTACAATCAACTGTTTCAATTAAAAAAAGAGGACCCCTTTAAATTATACAAGCCTCAGGCCCCACAAAACTGGGATCACCTTCGTAGAGAGGCCACTTGCTTGAGTCTCTTCTCCCTCCTGCCTCCACACCCATTCCTCTGTTTCCCCAACCTGTCCTCCCTGCACCTACATAGGGATCTTCACAGAATCCCTAAGTGGCTCTAGGCATTTGTGTCATAGACAGTCTTGAATCAGACTGTGAGTGCTGCCTGGAATATTAGCCCTTATTTGGTCCACCCACCCCCTCGTTTTACAGATGAGGAAACTGAGACCCAGAGAGGCAAAGCAACTTCTACAAAGTCAAACAACAAGACAGTTGTAGGACTTGAACACAGGACCCTAGCCCAGAGCTTTTTACACTGTTACTTGCAGCCTGTCATTGGTTATACCAGTGGTTTGCAAACTTCATTATTAATAACCAAGCTTGCTGAAGACCATTTCTTATGGTGTGTAGATCTTCAGGCACAACTGTAAGTAGGATTCCCTGAGACATGGGTGTCTAGGGTCTATGAGAAAGCCTTTTAAGGGGCTTCTAGAGGCTTCTAGCCCTGAGGTGCATCAAAATCATCTGGTTGTTTAAAATGCAGATCCCTGGGCCTCCCTCCCAGAGATTGTGATTCACTAATAGTGGGTGTAGAAATCTGAGTTTTTAAAAACCTCTCCCAGTGAAGCTAAGGTAGAAGGTGGATGAGCCTACCACACTTATTCCAACCTTCTTACTCCTCAAACTTATACCTTCTCCCTCCTCTTGGTCCCACCCACCCCCACTTCCCATTACGATGGGGGAAGGGAGCCGCAGATACCTGCTCTCTTCCTAGCTTCTTACTGTCTCGCTTACCTCCTAACATACACACGCTATACTGCAGTCTTTTTCTTCAACATGTTTAGCCTGCTAACTATTTATAAGGATAAATACCCAGTGGTCCCCAAGGATAGTCTAGAATCTAAGCAATAAATAGACCATAGATCCCACACTGAGATACTTAGAAAATAATTCCTGGTAGATTTCCTAAATGCTTATTGGTCCTCTACATGAAATGTAAAATCCGGACCTTGTCATACCCAGTTTCATTAATGACTACGGGGATAACCTCAGGGCAAACCCAAGAATAGCTGGTGTGATTAATTTTGACTGAGGGCTTTAACACCATCTTGATGCTAACTAGTAATGATCTGATCTGTCAGCTCCAGATGTCTGGAGCCTTGTGAGACATTGCAACCAGAAGAGGACACACACTTAATTTCCAAAGTAGATGCCATTTAAGACCTTAACAATCATAGTCCTTAATCTTCACCACCCATATTAGCCAAAGTTAGGAGAAGATGGCTTTTGCCTATCCCCGGGTACAGTGAGATAATGTATGTGAGACTCTTTGGAAACTCTTAGGATCTATATGAACGCAGTGTTCCTACTCACTGTTTCTATAAGGCCTAGATCTGGAAGTCCGGTGTTCTTGAGCCCAGACCAATCAGCTGGTGCTCCTCTAAAGCACATAAATGTGGACCTGACTAATAATTTGGACCCAAAAGAATCCCTCATGGCACTACACTTATTTTTAGAAGAACTGCAAGGGTGATTATTAATGGCAATGCTTTTTGTTTTTAATAATCAAGCTTGCCAAAACAGTTTCCCATGATGTTCAGGTCCTCAGGCACACCCCTACATGGGGTTCCCAAGACAGAAATGCCTGGGGCCACTGACAGCTTCCCAAGGGCTTCCTGGGGCCCAAACCAACCTGCTGCTGGGGCTGCTGGCTTCTTTTGTAACAAAAGCTTTGCCATTCTAAAAGCATAGCTATGTTCTGTTCCTTGACTTTTCTGCTCCTCTATGTTCAGTATCCCAAAACTTAATTCAAAAGAGAAGCTAAAGGCTACTAGCTTCTTTAAATAGACTTGTATTTAGTGCTCTAAGAAGAAATTTCATCCCTACCCCTCATAAACACGGTGGCTCTGATTCTAGAGGTAATAGCTAAATAGTAGCTTGTCCCAGAGGTTTAGGAAATTCTTTTCTTCATTTTCAGGATAAAAATAAAGATTACTCAGTTAGATCTGTGATTCTGTCTTGGCAGAGAGTTTCAAAGTCTGGAAACCAGAATCCATTGAATGAACATTCATAGGCTTAATTTCAGAATCTCAAATGATAGAAACCTTCCGACTGTAAATGAGGAACAGAATACTTGGTTAGTTTTGATATTTTAAACTAATACCCTTCGAACAATAGTGAAAACCATCTCTTGATTGTTATATCAAAATGTGTTCTAAAACTGCCTCAACAAATAAAAGTTGAAATTCTATCATTGAGAAAAATATTTAATAAATTGTCAATAAGTCCACGTGGCACCCCAAAAATAAACAGGACACTGTTTCCATCTGGAGGACCTGAACACTGATAAATATAAGGAGAATATGAGAAGTCCCACAAAAGAGGGAAAAACAAAGCTATAGGATTTCAGATGCAAGAGACTACTTCTGGCTGTAGAAATCCATGAAGCTCACAGAGGTGTGACATCTGAGCTGGGCCTTTCAGCATGCATGCATCCTTGCTGCTGGATCTGCCTTGTGTTTCTCCAGTTACCTGACCAATAAAGTTTTCTGGTTAGCGGAGCTCATGGTTATGATTCATATTAGTTTTCTATTGCTGCATAACACACCACAAACTTGGAGGCTTAAAAACACACAAGAATTATCCCATAGCTCTCGTGGGTCAGGAACCTGGGCATGGTGTAGCTGGGTTCTCGTCTCAGGGTCCCAGGAAGCTGAAATCAATACGTCAGCTGGGCTGTGTTCTCATCTGGAGCTCTTCCAAGTCCATTCAGGTTGTTGGCAGAATTTTTCTTCGCAGCTGTGGGACTGAGGTCTCTGTTTTCTTGCTGGCTGGTGGCCGGGAGTTGCTCTAGGCAACTAGAGGCCACCCTTCTATCCTAGCTGCAAGGCCCTCTCATAACAAGGCCCCCTACTTCTTCAAAGCCAGAAGGAGAATTGTTCTCTAGAGAGAAGGGTGAATGCTCCTTTAAAGGGTTTGCCTGATTACGCATGCATTGGGCCCACCCAGGGTAATCTCTCTTTTGATTAACCCTAGTAACTGAGGAAGGATCGAAATTACATCTGCAAAACCCCTTCATCTTTGCCAGATTCTGCAACCTAATCACCCTAGTAAAATTCTGTCATATTCACAGGTCCCCCGCTCTCAAGGGGATGGCATTACATGGGGTGTATACACAAAGGGTAGGAATCTTGGGACTCATCGTGGGGCCATTCTGCCCACCACATGTTTCAAGCATGTGTATGCTTCAGCATCCATGTGATAACACAGTCCTTACAACCAATCCTATCTGTCTATAAATTGAAACCAACAGGACTTAAGAGGCAAAGAAAGGGATGGTGAGTATGGAAAGAAATGCGGCAGTTGTATTTTCACACACAACTATTGCAATACAGTATGTGTTCACTACACTCCGTATGTGAACACTACATGTCCACAACATAGTGCATAGCAAAATTCACACACACACACACACACACACACCCCTCACATGCTATTCTTACAGTGTAACATTAAGGCCTCCTCGCATTGAGTGGTGGGGTCTCTGTCACCCGCTCCTGGACTTGGACAGAAGATTGCAACTGCTTTGGCTAATGGAGTATGGCAGAAGTGACACTAAATGACTTCTGAGACTAAGTCATAATAATAACATGCACTTTCACCTTGTTTCCTGAAACATTCACTCCTGGAAACCTGCCTCCACACTGTGAGAACACCAAGCAGTCACACAGAAAAGCCACATGTAGGTGCTCCCACTGACAGTTCCAGCTAAGGTCCCAGCCAACAGCCAGCAGCAAACATCAGAGATGTGAGTAAGTGAGCTTCAGATGATTCTAGCTCCCAGCTGTCATCAACCCCACCCTAGGAGCCACCCCTCCAAGTGCCATGTGGAAGCAGTGATGGGCTGTCCCTTCTGAGCCCTGCCCAAATTGCAGATTCTTAAACAAAATAAATGATTGTTATTTTAAGCCACTTAGCTTGGGGTGGTTCGTTAAGCAGCTATACATGACTGGAACAGATGTGGCATGCCAAGCTGGACCCTGGCAGCTCTGTATTTCCCCAGAATTGAGGGGAAATCCTCCCATAACCAGGAAAGTGAAGGTAGTCAAAAGACTTAGAGGTGCAGCATTCGGACAATTGCACAGCATTCTAATCTCCCCTGCTTTCATCTGGACCCCCCACCCCACCCCACGCGGTGGATTGAGATACTGTCCAGAAGGAGCTTGACTCCCCGTTCCAAGTCACATGAGAAAGGAAGGGGGTTACAGAGATGAACAAAGACCAAGAGAGCTAGAGGAAGGGAGGCAGAGGAAAGAAGAAGCTGACTTTAAAACTGGAGTCTGACATACAAGTGCACGTGTAAATGGGGGAATGCTAGAGAAGACAGGGTTTTTAATGAAAAGTGTCCGGTGGACACACACACACACACACACACACACACACCACTAGCTGCTGGCAGGAGAGAGCCCAGCCTCTTGCCTCTCTTCCCCTCTCAGGTTCTGGGAAAAAGAATCTGGCTTCCAAATACAAATTGACTTTCCCATTGCCATGCCACGTCCCTGGTTCTCTACAAAGCATGTAATTCCAGCTGTTTGGCTACATCTCAAGAGGCGCTGGAGTACAAAAGGCTTTTTACATGTGTTCTTGCTTATTTGGCTGGGTGTGGAAGAGAGCATTTCTGAAGGATCCGGAAATCTAGGATTAGGTGGGGCAATGTGGGGGTTGCTTGGGATAGTGAGAGAAATAGTGCACGACACACCATACAGACACATACCACACACACAACACATGCGCACGCTGCGCAATGCATTACACCTATGCACACATGCTACACATACAACACATAGCACACACACACACACAGTCAGCTAACCTTCAGGAAGAGGAACACAGCATCAGGAAGGGTTTCATTTAAACTCTTGTGAGAATCTAAGAGGACAAATCCTAGAATTACGATGTTTTGCGATTATTCAATCCAACCTTGCCATTTCATAAACAGAGAAGTTGGGTTTCGCTGGAAGTAAGAGCGCGTTCTCATTCCTGGGCTGGAGCTGTTTCCTCCGATCTCAGTGCTAGGGAGGCCCTCGCTGTGACTCTCCTAGAGTTTTAGAAATAGTCATGTTGGCTGAGACTTCAGCACTAGTCACTAGCATGCACACACACTCCCTGCCACACCTGTGCAACTGCTGTTTTGACTTAAGTTAAAACAAAACAAACAAATAAACAAAAAATGATGAGAGAAAGAAAAGAATTTGTTGCTTTCTCACATGACCCATGCACGAAGCTACAGGCTTCCTTTTGCTCCAACATACACAAGCTTCTCCTTTATCTTCCAATTTACACACCAAATCCAGACCTGAAAACTGCAAGGATGGAGGTGCTGCAGTGGCTGAGGATCAGAGCAAGGTGAGAAAATGTAGGACACACCAAGCTTCTCTTGTCACCCAAATGCCCCTCTCTTCCCCACAGTCAGAGCTTGCCCTTCCTTTTGGTGCCCAAAATATGTGGTCTGAGCCCCTGAACCACAGACTCCAGGAGGCCGGCCTTTCACTGGATCCTCTCCCCAAGGCTCTCTGGAACACCTCCGGATTGCAAACCTACGGGTCTTACTGTGGATGGCTGTGGTTCTTCAGTGGAGCTGGTGACCTGCCACTTCATTACCGGCCTCTCCAGGCCACATTCTCCCCTTACCAGTCCACCCTGAGTTTGGTTAGAGGCACGTCTCTGCCCCTTCAACTGAGAAAGCTTCTGAGTCCCGGGGCTCAGTAAGAGAAAAAATACCAATTTCCCCTTGCCCTCATTTCCCTGGGGCTCAGGCTGCATCACGTCAGTTTAATCATTATTACAGAGCTGCAGCTCTGTCCACAGTGAGGAACCTTCTGCACATGAAACCAGGAAGGTTTCCCCATGGTCCAGCTCCACTCAAGTTTCTCTGCTGGGTCTTTCCTTCCACACCATCCCACCCTGTCTTGGGGCCCCATCTCGGGGCTCCACAACAACCTCTGTCCTGGAGAGGCTTACAAGTGCCCTGGGCTGTTGCTGGGTGTTGGAGGAATCTGTTAAGGGGTGGTGTGAACAGAGCGCAGCAAAGTTGCTGGATGTGGGAAGGTGTCTTTTCTGTGGCTGATGGAAGGAGAAAAACTGTGGCGTGGCTCCTCTGTCCAGCATGCAAGTGATGTTCTCACTCAGCAGTGCAGGATGGCCCTGGGCTTGGCTGAGCCCCCTCACAATAAGGTCCTCCCAGCTGTCTCCCCTCCAGTACAGGACACCCCTGAGTGTAGAGGCAAGTCCTTATGTCCCTCTCTCATTAGTTTCCTGTCTTTGCTATGACATAATCTCTGTGCCCCAGGGCTCTTGGAGCCCTCTCTTGATTTGCAAGAGCCTGGTCTGCAAGTTTTCAAAAGACCTCAGTATTTGTGATTATTTTC
The DNA here is from genome assembly GCF_027409185.1 of Cynocephalus volans. Lineage (NCBI taxonomy): Eukaryota > Metazoa > Chordata > Mammalia > Dermoptera > Cynocephalidae > Cynocephalus > Cynocephalus volans. The sequence goes on from NC_084473.1 coordinate 60,699,599, forward strand.
CTCTTTGTGTTCCTACGGTAATAAGACCACTAAAGGAAGGACTGAGAATGCAGAAGGAAAATAGAACAGCACAAAGATTAACATTTCAAAACCTCCTTTCTTTACACATTTAATGTAGAGTTCATCAGAGGTTCATTGCCTTAATTTGGGGGTCTAATCTCAAAGCACCCACATATACTCTTCTTAATGATGACCAATGACTTGACAAACCAGGAGGTGGGCAACCCTGACCAAGACCACCTGTGAGAATGAAGTCAGATAACAACGAACATCAAAGTGCCTGGTACAGGGTAGAACCTACTCCTCTCTGTGCCTCGGTTTGTTCATCTGCAAAGTATAGATAACCGTTAGGGACACAAGTTAATTTCATGTGGAAATTTCATGACTTGCCATAGTAGATGATCAATAAATATTCATTAAACTTTAAAACACTTGATTTTTGAGGAATCTGAACTGTGTCTAGTAGTGTTTGGGTTCAAATCAATGGTTATAAGAGCAGCTCTGTAATTCCTAGGAATTAAATAGTATGTATCTTTCCCCTTTTCCTTGGATGGCTTGGTATCAGTCTTCAAATCAAATACTTCATTTTACTTTCCACATTTTTTTTTTCTCAGTCTACAAAGGCAGAATGGTGGTTCTAGAATTTCTATATAGGATGTGTCAATTGGATTAAAAAGAGAATTAGTCTGGGTAACTTGAAGTTGCATTTACATAAAATATAAGTGCTATAAACATGCATCTGCAGGTTTTTGTGTGAACGTAAGTCTTGATTTCTCTGGGATAAGTGCCCAGGAATAAAATTGCTGGTTTGTATGGAAGCCGCATGTTTAGTTTTTAAAGAAATTGCCAAACTGTTTTCCAGATTGGCTGTACCACTTGACATTCTCACCAGCGAAATGTGAGGCATCCAGTTTCTCGGCATTCTTGCCAGCATTTGGTGGTGATGACACTATTTTTTATTTTAGCCATTCTGATAGATGTGTAGTGATATCTCATTGTGGTTTTAATTTGCAATTCTCTAATGGTTAGTGACGTTAAACATTTTTTTCAGGTGCTTATTTGCCATTTCTGTGTCTTCTTCAGTCTTTTCCTATTTTATAATTGATTTGGGGGTTTTTACTTTTGAGTTTCAAGAGTTAGTCATCTTATATTCTAGACATTAGTCCTTTCTCAAATTTGTGCCTTGCAAATATTTTCTCCCACTCCATAACTTGTCTTCTCATCCTCTCAATAGGGCCTTTTGCAGAACAAAAATTTAATTTTGATAAAGTTCAATTTTTCACCTTTTACTTTTATGGATTATGCTTTTGTTGTCAAGTCTAAGAACTCTAGGCCTAATACCAGATCCTGAAGATTTTCTCCTATGTTTCTTTCTAAAATTTTATAGTCTTACATTTTACAGTTTAGTCTATGATTCGTTTTGAGTCAATTTTTGTATAAGACATGCAGCTTAGGTGAAGGTTCTTTTTTTTTTTTTTTGCCTATGGATGTCCAGTTGCTATAGTACCATTTATTGAAATCTATCTTTCCATCATTGAACTACTTTTGCACCTTTGTCAAAAATCAGTTGGACATATTCGTGTGGCTTTATTTCTGGGTTCCCTCTTCTGTTCCGTGGATCTATGTGTCTATTCCTCCATCAATACCACAGTCTTGATTATATATAATACATCTTAAAATCCAGTAAATCAGTTTCTCCAACTAAATCTTTTTTTCCCAAAATTATTTTATCTAGTTTTTTTGCCTTCTGATATAAAATTTAGAATATTCTTGTCTATATATACAAAAACTCTTTCTGGAATTTTAATAGGAATTGAGTTAGAATTGTATCAATGTAGGGAGAACTGACATCTTCACTATGTCAAGTCTTCCAAACCATGAACATGGTATTTCTCCATTTATTTAGATCTTCTTTGCTTTCTTTCATCAATGTTGTATAGTTTTCACCAAAAAGTCCTGTATGTATCATATTAGATTTACACCTAAGTATTTCTCTTTTTTTGAGCAATTGTAAATGGTATTATTTTTAGTTTCAGTGTCCTTGTGTTTATTGCTAGTATATAGAAATACAGTATATATTGTTTTGCATCTTTTTGCATCTTGTATCCTGTGCACCTTGTATCCTGTGACCTTGCTGAATTTACTTATTACCTGTAGGGATTTTTTAGTAGATTCCATGAGATTTTCTGCATGTAGGAACAATTTTACTTCTTCTTTACTGATCCATATACCATTATTTCCTTTTCTTGCGTTATTACATTGGACAGAACTTCCAGCACTATGTTGAATAAGAGTTTGAGAATAAGCATTCTTACCTTCTCATCTTAGGGAGAAAGCATCCAATCTTTCATCATTAAGTATAATGTTAGCAATAGGATCTTTTTGTGGATATTCTTTATCAAATTGAAGAAGTTCTCTGTCTATTTCTATTTTCTGAGAGTTTTTATCACAAATGGATGTCAAATGCTCTCAAATGCTTTCTCTGCAGCAATTGATACAATCGTGTGATTTTTATTTTTTAGTCTGTTAATTTGATGTACTAAACTGATTGTTGAATATTAAAGCAGACTTGCATTCCTGGAATAAGCCCCATTTGGTCATGGCATATAATCATTTTTATATTGCTGAATTCTATTTGCTAATATTTTGTTGAAGATTTTTGCATTTATCATGAAGGATATTGGTCTGTAATTTTCTTTCTTTTTCTAGTCTTTTTTCTTGTTTGGGTATAAGGTAATACTAACTTCATAAAATTAGTGGGGAGGTATTTTCTCCTTTTGTATATTCTGGAAGAAATTGTAAAGAATTAGTGTTGATTCTTTAAACATTTGGCAGGATTCTCCAGCAAAACCATCTGGGACTGGAGATTTCTTTTGGGAAAGTTATTAAAATTATAAATTCAGTTTCCTTAAAGTTGTGGGGCTATTCAAATTATCTATGTCATATCAGGTGAATTGTGATAGTATGTGTTTTTTCAAAGAACCAGTCTATTTTATTTCAGTTGTCAAATTTACATGTATAGAGGTGTTTGTAGAATTCCCTTGTTATCCTATTGATGCCTTCAGGGTCTGTAGTAATATTCCATTTCATTCCTGACATTGGTAACATGTACCTTCTCCCTCTTTTTCTTTGTTAATCTTGATAGAGTCTTGTCAATTTTATTAATCCTTTTAAAGAAAAGGATTTGAAGAAAAGGAAAAGCATTTAAAGAAATGTTTTTTGTTGCACTGATTTTCTCTATTGCTTTTCTGCTTTTATTACCGTTGATTTCTGCTCTTATATTTATTTGCTTGTTTTGGGTTGTTTTTTTTTTTTTTTTTTTTCTCTTTTTTTTTTTTTAGATTCTAGTGGTGAGAGCTTAAATTATATATGTGAGACTTCCCCCTTTCTAATGTATGCAAATAGTGCTATAAATCTCCTTCTCAACACTTCTTTAGCTATGTCCAACAAATTTTTATTACTGTATTTTTATTTTCATTTAGTTCACTGTATTTTTTCCTCTTGAGACTTTCTCTTTGATCTATAAATTATTTAGAAGTGGGCTATTCGGTTTCCAAGTGTTCAAAAGTTTTCCTATCTTTCTGTTATTTATTTTTAGTTTTATCCCATTGTTTTTAGAGGATACACTTTGTATAATTTCAACTGCGTTAAATTTGTTAAGGTTCATTTTATGACCTAGGATATGATCTATCTTGGCATATGTTCCCTATACACTTGAAAAAATGTATACAGGTTAGGAATCTCTAATTGGAAAATCCAAAATGGGAAATATTCTGAAAACTGAAACATTTGGAGCACCAACATGATGCTTAAAGGAGAACTTTGAATTTCAAATTTTCAGATTAGGGATGCGTACCCAGTTAAATATCTGCAAATATTCCAAAATCTGAAAAAATTAGAAATCTGAAACACTTCTAGTCCCAAGGATTTTGGATAAGGGATATTCAACCTGTATTCTATTGTGTTTGAGTGGAGTGTCCTATAAATGTTGACTAGATCTTACTGATTGATGGAATTTGAGTACTTTTATATCTTTGCTGATTTTCTGTCTAGTAGCTGTATCAATTGTTGAGAGAGATGTTAAAGTTCCCAACTATAATTGTGGGTTTGTCTATTCCTCTGTTCAGTTCTATGAGTTTTTGCTTCATATTTTTTAGCTCTGTTGTTTATTGCATACACATTTAGGATTACTATGTCTTCTTGGTGCATTGACCCTTTTATTATTATGTAATATTTTTCTCTGCCTCTGGTAATTTTCTCAGCTCTGAAATCTACTGTATTTAATATGAATGCAGTCGCTTCTTTCCTTTGATTAACATTTGCACAACATAACTTTTTTCCATTATTTTACATTCACCATATATAATTTTATTTGAAGTAAGTTTCTACTAGACAGCATATAGTTGGGTCATGTCCTTAATTCATTCTGGAAATCTCTGTCTTTTCATTGGTGTTTTTAGACAACTTACATTTTCATGTAATTATTGATATGTTAGGGCTTAAGTCTGCCATTTTATTTATTTTTTTCTCCCTGCTTTTCATTTCTCTGTTTTTTTCTCCCTTCTTTTGGGTTACTTGGACACTTTTTAGAATTCCATTTTGATTTATCTGTAGTATTTTTGAGTGTATCTCTTTATATAGCTTTTATAGTGGTTGTTCTGAGTTTTACATTACGTATACATAACATATTACGGTCTACTGGTGTCATCATTTTACTAGTTCAAGTGAAGTATACCTTTACATCTCTTTACCCTACTATATTTACAATATAATTGTCTGAAATATGCAGACATTTTAGAACCATATCAGACAGTGTTATTATTTTTGCTTCAAGCATAAAACATAATTTACAAACTCAAGATAAGAAGAACAGCCTATTATATTTACCCATACATATTTTTGCTTACAATCTTCTTCCATCCTTCCTGATGTTCCAAGTTTCCTTCTTTTATTCTTTATTTCTGTTTAAACATCCTTTAGCTATTCTTTTAGGGTAAGTCTGCTGGGGACAAATTCTCTTAGTTTTCCTTCATTTGAAATGTCTTAATTTTCCTTTCACTCCTGAAAGATATTTTTGGACACCGGGTTGACAGTTCTTTTCTTTTAGAACTTGAAAAGTGTTGTTCCACTTCCTTCTGGCCCCCATGATTTCTGGTAAGAACTCTGCCATCATTCTAATTGTCTTCTCCTGTAGGAAGAATGTCATTTCTCTCTGGCTGCCTTCAAGATTTTTTCATTACCTTTAGTTTTCAGAAGCTTAATTGTGATTGTGGCTTGGTGTAGATTTCTTTGGATTATTTTGTTTGGTGTTCACTCAGCTTCTTATATCTATAGGTTTACATTTCTCACTAAATTTAGAAATTTTTCAAAGTACTTTTTCAGCCCTGATCTCTTCTTCTCTCCTTCCGGGGCTCTAATGACACAATTGTTAGACCTTTTGTTATAGTCCCAGAGGCCTCTAATGCTTTGTTCCTTTTTCATCGAATCTTTTTCTCTCTGTTAATCAGATGGAGTAATTTCTATTGTTCTATCTTCCAGTTCACTGATTCTTTACTCTATCACTATCCCCAGTAACCTCCCCAGGCAAAAACCTCTTTAAATTCCTCCCTGTATTTATCTACCGTCACATTCATTTCCTTGCCAAGGCATGTAGATTCTTGCCTCACTTTGCCTATTCAACCTTCTCATCTTTTCCACTCCCACTGCCTCTATCCAAGTTCAGGCTCATTAACTTTCAATGGGACTGTCATAATCCAATTAGTTCGGACATTAGCTTTTGCATCAGAATCACACACACACACACACACACACACACTCCAAGCCTAACCTACACCTACTGAATCAGAACGTCTAAAAATGCAAAAAAGTCTGGGAATTGTTTTAATCTCCAGGTGATTCTGATATGTAGCCAGGTTATAGTGACCCTGACGTAATGATTCCAATTTTTTTCAAGCACCCTCCTCAAATTTTGATCTATGTTGTACATTGTTTTCAGATAATTCTTTCTAAAACACCTACTCCCATTATTCTTTTCAAAGTTCTGGGCGGCGTTGGTGGTATAGTGGTGAGCATAGCTGCCTTCCAAAGTTCTCCAATAGCTTTCCATTCCCCTCACAGAACCTTTCAAAGTGTATACCTGCTTACAGGTATTATCCGGGAGGAGTCCTGGATAAAGTTTAACCAGTTCCCTCAATGCAGAACTTCTCAGTCTTTAATATGCAATTATATAGTGTGTATTTTCAAGAGGGAGGGATATCATATGTATCTGATCATAGAACCTTCTTTTGTAAAACATCTCATTGCTCTAGGGTTCTAAGGCAGTCTTTGAAAGCCTAGCCTACAGCATAAATTCCAAACTCATGAACCTGGACCCAGGGCACCCCATAGTCAGACCCCAATCTGCCTTTCCAGCCTTGTCACACATGGGTTCCAAACACTGCACTTAGATGGAAGAATTAGCTGTTCTACCAACATTTCTTGATCTTTCTCTGTTGAGGTGGAAAGGGCTTTATCATGAGAGTCAAACAGGAGTCCACCACTCTGTATTCATATCCTCTCAGTCCACAGGCCCATTTCTGTTTACCAAACTAAAATGTATGTTCACAGGATTTAGACTAGAGCTTTAACTTAAAGTCTAGATTCTCCTTCTATGCTAAAGAATGGCATCAATAATGGACATGCCCACATATTCGCCTGTGCGTTCACAGACACATATGCAATAAGTGGGCTTGATTATTTGATGATGCAAAAAAATTAAAAACCTGATTTTTGTTTTTCTTTGTTTTTATTTGTTCACTGAAAAAAACTTACAAGTTTGGGATTGCTGGAGATGTGGGGAGGGGAACCTATGAAATAAATATAACCAAGAGTACACAACAGACTCCATAAAGTTATCTTCCACTAAATCCCTGCAAGGTTGAGACCATCTAGCAAATATCTTCTTGCCTTCCTGGTCACAGTGACCACTGAGAGCAACTCAAGGATTAACAGAGGACTTTCAGAGTTTTATTCCTTTCTTTTGGTTAACCAAACCCTTGGGATATTTGAAAATCAGTCTTCTTCAAACCCTAAGTGCAGTTACCTCTTGGGACAATTGAGTCATTCTTGTTTAGGACCAGGGCTCCATAGGTAACCATCCTGCTCTGAGGAATTTAGGCAACATGTATGAGTGTTTCCATTGCATGAAACAGAAACCTGACTATGGTGGCTAAAATAAGTGGCTTATTTCCCTCCAAGAAGAAGATTGGAGGTTGGTTCTGCAGGGTTGGACACCCAAGTGTCCTTGAGGCCATCAAGGACCAGACTCCTACTTTTCTGCTCTGCCATCATTAGCACACAGCTTCTGCCCTTCTCATGTCCATGTTCCAGGAAGAAATAAGGAGGAAGAACGAAGAGCAAAAGGCACATGCCAACTGTTTATGGGGAAAACAGTGGCTTTTCTGAAAGCCCCATCAATTAGGCTTTCATGTAAATTTCATTGGCCAGAACCATGTTACAGGACTACCGTGACCAGCAAGGATGTCTGGAGAATAGAACTTTTAGGGGACAAATTGTCACTCATCCCAAAATAGATCCTGTTTGTGAAGAAGAAGGAGAGAATGAGTATGAGGTAGTCGGCTGGAAGTGTCGCCAGAATGGAAGCACCAAGCTGCCTATACGGACAGGCAGAGCACTTGTATTTTCTATATGGATGTAACCCTAAAATCAGGCATCTAAACAGTCAACTAAGTAAATGTCTGTGCTCTGTTTACCTGCCTCTACTATAATGCACATATGTACCTAGCATGTCTTTGGGAGTTTCTTCTATATACAGCATTTAGCAAATTGCTTACCCAATATTCCTGAGATCATTTAGTTATTGAGAATTTAAAGTCAACTTTTAGCATATAAAATATAAAAATTTCAGTTGTCATAAAAGCTAAAAACACTGATCTAGAAAAAGTGCTTTTGCCCAAGGACAAAAAGATCGGTAGACATCTGAGTGATGAGTTTTGTCTATAATTTAGTGAGTTCCACTCATTCATGTATTTACACATAGCCTGAAAGGGGGAAGGATTGTTTCTCTCAGCTTGCTATTGCTGAATCCACTGTAGCCTTTTTAGTGGAAATTGTTGCAAAAGAGTCCAGTGTAAGTTTGCTATGTATTTAATGACTTGGACTTATGAACCTAGGCAAGCTTCAGACATGACCTTCCCAACAAGGTGGACAAAAGAAATATTAACAGCAAATAACTGGGCCAATGAAAAATAAAGATTCATTCATTCTATAAAGGTAAAATAATCAGTAAAGATACGATCATTTTCCAAAGAGCTTTATTGCGGTTTCATGCAAGACTTTCAGGAGCATTTCACTTATGTGGTATGATGGAAAGCCAAGAGAATTGAGCTGGCATCTTTCCCCACCCTGACCCCCCTCCCCTGTGACTCAGGCCAGGTACCTCTTCAACAGCACTTGCTAATCTTGTTAAATCTTAAGTACCTCTTGGTTTTATGAGCCATGCTCGCTTTCCCTTCCAGCCCTCGTTGACCTTGCTGTCTTTGTGTGGCTTGAATGTCATCTCATGAAAGAAGTGTACAGTTAATCCTAGAACATCACCAGGCTGGAGAATATGTGTGTGGCTTGCATTGCAGGAGGAAGTCACAGGGTGAGGGTCCATCCAATTCATTTTAAATCTATGACTAATTATGTTTTAGAGATTAAATTTTGGTGACCTGGCTACTGTGTTTTTGTCTTTGTTTTTTAGAAGGGGAACATGAATTTGTCCTAAAGATGATTCAGATGAGTGGAGATGCATCATACATGGGAGTAGAAAAGGTATTTAGTTGGTCCAGCCATGCAGGACAGAAACCTAGCAGTATGTATAAAACTGTTAGATGTGTAGACCCTATGAAGCAACTTCACCTCTAAGTGGTCAAATTTACTTTTTCACAAGAACGTGTCCTAATTTTTTTGGTGAGGGTAGCACTCCATGAAACAGTTCACTTTTTGATACTGAACCCAGCTCTTGGAAGAGACAAGGGTCTTGGAAGCAGAGGTGGCTTCTGAATGCAGTGTCTAATGATTAAATATAATCATCTCAAAGTCCTGAAAGAGCCATCTTTTTTGTGCTCCCTGGAACAGGGATTATTTTCACTGGATCCCGTAAACTATGCCCAGCTGAGAAGTGATTACAGAAAGGCAGTTCAGAATCATCAAAGGGCCAATAGGGAGCATGCAGGATTCCAGGACTTTTCCTCTCCCTCTAGCACTGCGGCAATCCCTACAGCTAGACGAGCCTCCACACTTACTCCTGCTCTCCCTTCATAAGGTCTGTCGAGTTTGGGAAAACATTTGTCAATGGAATGCTAGAGTTCAGAAAGAAGTTATTGTCCCCACCCCAGACACAAACCCTTTACCCAGGAAACAGCTACGTTTCTCTGAAACCATGCTGGTTTTCAAGAGGATGGTACTAGAAATATACCATGCTCTAGATACACTATGTCTCTTCACATTCTCCTGATGGGTTTAGTGAAATAAATGAGTTTGAGCATCTACTTATGTGTCATGGAAATGGGCAGATGAATAAGTCATGTTAAAATATACACAAGAGATGTGGTAGAATATGTCACAAGGGAAAGAATCTGTTAACATAAGAGTCAGCGATGGTGACACAATCAGTTTAGTAGAAAGAATAACCTTCATTCAGATCCCAAGTAGAATCCTTTAATCCCCCAGGCTCAGAGGACACATGTGGTCTGTTGGGAAGTTTATATGTTGTGTTGCTGAATTTTATCCCAGTTGACCATTTCTGCAAAGAGTATTTACTACCAAAATTTTGTTCTAGCCTTTTGGACCATGTTTTATATACAAATAAAAGTAGCAAGGGATTAAAACAGAATTTCTCTATTGGGCTCAGAAAGGGGATTTCACCAAACTCCAGAAAAAGAACCAGTTAATTCCACTAGAAGTAAAAGTCTGAAGGATAATGACTTCTATCACAAGAACAAACTGTACCCCATAAACATGTACAATGAAAAAAATTAATTAAAATAAAATAAAAGACTTCTATTGCATGAACTCTTCTAGACAAAAATAGAATTGTAAAGTGGGGGAAATGTATATTCTGCATTATCCAAAATAAAACTTGCCATCCTTGGATTTCTTCCTTACTTAAGCCTGGTCTTTAAGAGAAGTCTAATTCCATAATGTAGAAAATTATTTTTAAATAACTTGAAGAGATTATGTATATGTATAACTCCAAAAAGGGTGATGGGAAAATGTTCTACTGGCACCAGATTTCCTCTTTCCTCCCCTGTTCAATCTAGGCCTAACACTGCCACTCTCAGGAGAGCAGCCTGGGTCCGGCTTTCACATCCTCTTCTGCCCTCTTTGAAGGGTGCCCAGGGCCCACACTGCTCACACCTGCTAAGCCCTCTCTCTCCTTCTTCTACCTTCTTCCCCAGGGTCCTACCCACTTTTTCCTCAGGCCCTTTTCTCTGCTCACACATCACTCCTTTGACTGGAAGCTGCACAGAACTGGCTGGCCCCACCCTGCATCTTATAGCCTTTCTTCCGCCTATTCACTCTTTTGCCCTAAACTCCAAAGAGGGCCTGCCTTCTTCCCAGGCCAACATAACCTCCCAGCTTAGGTTGTCTCGTCCTGGAATTCAAGCCCAGTCACTGTGCCTCAGCCTCTAGCTCTTATTCTTATAAAATTTCACAGGCAGGATTTAGTATTTGAATGTAATAGTCAACCCCAAATTATCACTTTTTGATGTTCCTAATAAATGAACTAGACCAGTTAAACACACAGAGAGACACACCCACACACCCACCTTACAAAGAACTAAATCAAAAACTAAAGCACTAATGTGAGTGTACTTCACAATGTCAAAGTGCAGGGCCAATATCATTATCGTTATTATCATTATCAGGCTATCCTCAACCATCTCTATGAAGAAATAAGACAGCATAGCTGAGCAGTTAAGAGCTCTCACTCTGGAGCCACACCACCTGAGTCAAATCCCAGCTCTGCTCCCTGACCTACTTTGGCGAGTTACCTAACTTCTCTATGCCTCAGTGTTCTCATTTGTTAAATGGGAATAATAAGAGGACCTACCTCATAGGGTTGTTATGACGTTAATATCTGAGCAGACACAGAGATGTGCTGCCCGGATCCCACTTCAAGGAAGGACTTGCTGCTGAGCTGCAGGGAGTATGGATGGGCAGCAGACACATTCCTCCAGCTCTCAGCAACTCTAGTCTGTCTTAGCTGCAGAGTGCTGCCTGGCCCAAGGCCATGCCCTTTCTAGGGGAACCTGCATTTGGTTACTGAGTGAGGTGGGTGGCCTGACACAGGACACTCTGACAGGCAACACTTGCCTCAAGCTCCCTGCCAGGTCGGCTGAGGCTTCGTTGAGACTGCAGTGCAGCGTGACTTCTGTTTTCTCTCCCTTCTCTTTCAAGGTGTTAATGCATAGTAAGCATCTCACATCCCAAGCTGTCTCAACTACTGCTTCCAGAAAATTCAACCTGCAAAGGTATTTGTCAGGTACTTAGAGAGGAACCTGGCAGTGAACACTGTGTAAGTGCTTATTAAATAAAATTAAATAAGTAATCTGGAAAGGCAGCACCTTCATTGCTCATCCCTCTCAGGGAAGATGTTATAGTTAATGTTTGATATCAGGTTATGCTTAAGAGCCTCAGGGCTACCTAACGAAGATGAGGAATCAATCCACTAATAAAGCTATTATATTGCTATGCCTGCACTTTGGATTGTTTTTCACTACTATCTTTTCTGTGTTTAACCTTACAATTCAATTTTTTGTTGCTTACAAGGGTATTTTCTGACATTTTAAATTTAGGTTCAACAACTTTGGCTAAAGCCTACCATGAACTTATATAGAACCCATATGCTGTCTAGAATCAAGCCTTATCAGCAGTGAGAAGGACACCTTAGTCCAGACTCAACCCAGGGAAAATTGTTCTCCAGCTGTGAAATAGGAGGTAAGCTTGTGGACTTCAGTCTCGGGACCCTAGGGTCCTAAAAAACTATGAGGTTATATCTCACCTGCAGACCTGTGGCTATGCATTATTAATCAAATCATGTGTTCACTCATTCATTCAAACAACACATCTTCATGCCCAGTTCTCATAGCCAGGAAGAAGGAACACAAGGTACTGTTTTCAAGGCTCTTACCCTCTGGGATGGAAAGTCCACACCCAAGTAATCAACAAGACAATTGATGGAGATAAATACTGTGCAGAAGATGAGCATACAGTGATGAGCCCTGGCTAGGCCTACACTGGGGAAGGCCTCTTGCAGGAAGTGACATTTGAGCTAAGAATTTAAGGATGAAAAAAACAGAAAAGTGCCTGGGAAAGCACGTTCCAGGTAGGGGCAATGCCAATGCAAAGACCCTGAGGAATGAGTGTGTTTAGCTGTTGGAAGAACACCAGGGAGGCCAGTTTTGGCTGGAGAGTGATGAGCAGGAAGAGAGCATGGCCCCCAGGTGAAGCTTGAGCAGCAGGACAAGATCCAGTAGGGCTTTGATGGCCATGGAAAGGAATTAGGATTTCACTCTAAATACCAAGAACCCCTCAAGTGATTTTAAGGAAGGTTGACGTTATACAATTTATGCTTTTAAAAGAACATGCTGCCTGAATAGAAGCTCAACACTGAAGAAGAGAACCGAATTACAACTTACCAAAAGATGTAGGTATTCTCTGTTTCTTGAGTATCCTGTTTTAGCATTGTGCAATACTTACTAAAGGCTTTTGGGTGAGCCCATGGCTGTTTTATGAGCTTCTATTAGAACAATGAGAATGAATAACATTGTAGATTAAAATGATCATAGACCTGAAAAAAACAGGCATCATGACCATACTCAGAAATTCTGCCCATCCTCTTATCTTACTAAGCTCATTCCTTCTCATTTCTATCTATAGCACATCATCTGATGTTGGATATAAATCATCCAGTGCCAACTCTTTGTTGTAACTCCTCTAGGATAATGATTAGCTATATTACTTTGGCTTAAAATGGGATGATACTCATTTTTCAGCCTGTCCTGGCTATAGCATCAGTCAGTCAACAGTGACTAAAAGAGAAAAGAATGAATACTGGCCTCCTGAGAGACAGGAACTTACCAACTCCTGCCTCTCAAAGAAGGACCGTATATAAATGGCAGATGTTTATTTAATTTACTCTCTCAGACTGCATGAGAATCTACCTGCTAAATCTAGCCTACTAAAGACAGGCTGTGGAGGAAGAACCTGCCCAGGAGGAGAAAGGGAGCCCAGATCTAATGGAAGGATTGGGGAGGAGATGGAAGGGCGAGGAATGAAGGTGGCCAACTCTGTCCAGGGAGAGAAGCTGGGATTACTGGGGAAACAAGCCATTCTGTATTATTAAGTGATTGATGCGTAAAGTGGGCAGAATAGGCTTGGAGTTGCATATGGGAGGATTCCAGATTAGCATCAAGGAGAACACCTCTTTGTAGGGAAAGCTGAGAAAGCATCAAAGAACAGAAATTTAATACTACTTGTTTCTCTGCCTCAGTCATCTCAAAAAGAAAGAAAGAAAGAAAGAAAGAACTAGGTTCCTTTATTCCTCATAATGAAGTTTTCCCTGGCATTGATGGTATTAAAAACAAGCACAGACAGCTACTTTGCTTCCTCTCCCCAAGTTACTTTTGTTTATTCCTGGTAATTAAAATGAGGACTGGCTTTAAGAAAAGCTGAAACTTCCCGTCTCCCCTTACTCCATCCCACCTTCACACACACACACACACACACACACACACACACAAACACAGAGGCAATCTTGAAAAATCGTGCCCAGCTCAGAGCCTCCTGAATTTATAGAGTTACAACTAATTCTTAGGTTTAGGAGCAGCACTGAGCCAACCAATGTTGTGAATGAATGAAATATGGTGAGTGCAATTGATGTAGACTGCCAATTTGTACTTCTTCCTCAATTTAAAACATTTTCTTCAACTCTTCACTTAAGTCTTTCTTTATGGGATAAATTAATCATTTGAACAATTCAGGCCTAAAATCAAAGTGTAATAACTGGATTTAGATAGAAAATGTGTTACCTGATTAGGGGTGGAATGGAGCCAGCTCTTGAATCCAAAACATTTTCTTTTGTTTTGTTTTGGCGGCTGGCCGGTTCGAGAATCCAAACCCTTAATCTTGGTGTCATAACACGGAGCTCTAACCAACTGAGCTAGCCAGCCAGGCCCACTCCATTTTCATATTCCTGGCTATGTTGCCATGTTGGCAGGGGAGCTGCTAGATCCATTCTGAATACTTTCACAGGGAAGAGGCAGTGAGCCGGGACGAGTCTATAATATGAAGATAGTAGAGATACTCTTAAAAAACTCACATCAAGAGGGCAAGTATTTTCAGTGCAAGTGTGTGTGTGGTTGGTTTTCATTTTGGTTTTTTAAAGAAAGTTAAAAATTATCATAATGGCAACTAAACCATAGCCCAGCTCAATCGTTGTTGAATAAATAAAGGGAGTATGTTTTCTCTGAACAACTTTCAGTAATCAAATTTGAATGTCAAGTTTAAATCCCAGGTCTCTTCTGGATGGTGGTTTCTTCAGAAGCTACTCTGTGTAGTTCACCTTTTTGTAAGGAGTCCAGAAATTTGTGTCACCCAAATACGTTCCCTTTAGAGGAAATCAAATGACCACCTGGCAGCCTGCCTCCTGAGTTTTCCTCCCCATTAATCGGGATTTCTAAATGACTGCTCAGTCTGAATTTTGGTCTCCTTCCACCCAGCCAAGCCAGGCAAGTTTCCATGAAATTAAAAAACTAAGAAACTCTTTATACTACTTGACAACAAGAAAATAAAATCACAGAGACAATAAAACTGAGGACTACGAACCAGCAAATGAAAACAGAAACGTCAAGCTTAATGAGAAGAGCTTAATTAAGCCTGGGCACAGCCCACCAGGCCTGTCACATTCTTGCGGGTAAAAGACTGGCTGACCGACAGAGCTGCCTCTTGGAACTGCCGGACGGGGAAGCTGGAGACAAAGCACACAGCGCATCTCCGACTCTTCCACAAAGCCCGGCTGGAAAGTCTTAAAATATCTGTTATGCCTGCTGCCAGTTCCGACGCTGGAAGCAGGGTTCTCTCGGATTCCCTGGGCACAGCTCATTCTGTCTCCGCATCAGCCAGGGCTTTTGTCACCGTTCACGGGAGTGCGCTGTCTCGGGAAGGGGGTGCGCTCCAGTGACGACTTCTCAGACACGCTAAAGGGCCCACGGTGACATCCCCCAGGGGTAAGCTGCGCATACCTTTGAAGCCTCAAGCTCCTCCTGGGAATGGGTTTATTATTATCTTCTTAAGCTAGAGGTTTTCTGAAATCAATCCTTCCTGCGCTAAGTAATTAAAACACAAGCAGGAGGCTGGTTCTGGTTTCCACATAAATAAACCCAATATACTGAACTGTTGGGAACCAGCATTGACTGCCAAGTTTTATGGCTGTCCCCTAATTACTCTGGTACAATATAAATGAGTGTGTGTCTAAAATAATTATTTGATAACCATGACCATAATTCCTAAAATCATTAAGAACTGTAATCATATTTTGAAATATAGAAAAATAGCTTGATAAATGTTTGCCCTCCTACCTAACTAGGTAAGCAAAAGAATGCTGAATTCGTGTATTTTGCTGCATACATGAATATTGATTATAAGTAGAGGCTGGCCCAACAAAAATAATTATGGAGAACTGAAAGCCTGAATGGGCCACACTGTGCAGCAACTTATTTCTCAAAGTGGACTACAACCACCCTTTGGGGCCTGGAGAGTCAAAGCCACAGGATAAACAAGGGAAACGTTTGGGATGCTTCAATTTTACTAATTACAGGTTGGGTAGCACGTTATGTTTATATCAAAACAAACATGGTAATATCGTGGAACAGAATGCAAAATGCACACAAATCTCTCAGTATTTGGAGCTAGCAACTATATGCACAGCGGCCCTCCCAGGTCGTCCTTCATTTTAGAGGTTCTCTGTGGAACTATTTGCAAAGTGATTCTATAGCTTCAGGCAGCAAGACCTGTCAAATAAAAAGAAAGGTGTTTCTGATGTACAAGTTTCAACTCTGGATTAGACTGGATAAATTTCATATCATATATATAAATATGAATAACAGGACTCTTAAAGCACCTTGTAGATCATTGGTTCTCAACTGGGGACAATTTTTGCCCCTCATCCAGGGGGCATTTGTCAATACCTGAGGGCCTTTTTGGTTGTCACAATTGGGGGAGAGGGGAGGAGCTACTGGCATCTAGTGTTCAACATATTACAATGTACAGGGCAGCCCCCATGACAAAGAATTTCCCGTGCTAAAATGTCAATAGCGCTGAGGTTCAGAAACTGTGATCTAGACAATGTGTATATACACACAGATAGAAAACAAGTGGCCTGAAGGTCAAAGTCACGCGCAGGGGTCAGGGCCCACCAGAGGCCTCAGAAGACAATCACAGTGTAAGAAAGGAAGCACATGTCCCCCTGGACCATGGCAGGAGACAAAAGGCAGCCTCTGGGAGCAGGGGATCAGCTGGTTGCCACAGCAGGGAGAGGAGTGGGCTTAGAATTCATGCCTTGAGTAGAGTTGCAATGTGGTATCTGACAACTTGTTTTTGTCATACTGTGCAAATTGCTGCTATGCATGTGGTCAGGGATATGCCATCTCCTCCAGAAAGCTGCCTTCATCCTCCAAATGGAAATGAATCTCCCTCATCAGCGCTCAGACTGTAGGTCTGACACCTTTACTATCTCACCCACCACTACACCCTGCTATTAAGCCCCAGATTGGGCTGTAAACTCGAGGACAAGATTTGTGCATTTTCAAAGGTCTCTTCTTGGTGCACAGTACCCTAGCACATAGGAATACTGATAAAATGGTTGCTGAATTGCCATCGCTGCTTTATTCTCCTCCCAATATTAGGAATTCTGCATGCATACATTTGAATAAAACATATAAAATGGGAAGAAAAAAAGGGAGTGATCTACTGTTTTCATCTGGGAAGATCATTTGGCAATGTCCATCTTTAAAGACCTTTGTAGACTTCTGTTTCAATGCTCACCACCTGTTTGACTGCCTTCCCCCTTCTTTAATTTTGTTAGTAGTTTCCAGTAATAATGCAATTCATCTTGAAATTTCACTGCTGCATTTCATAAATGGGTCACAATCTTGGTGAATGTTTTTTAGACACAAATGCCTATAACCAAAGTATAGAGCAAAGTTTGCCTATCCTTCTAAACAACTCGAAAAAATTTTTAACCTCTAAAATGCATTAATTTGCTGATGGCTTTTCCCTGTAAGAAGTAGTTTGGCCCTGTTCAGCTTTTAGTTACAATAACAACAAAAAATCATTTTGGCTTCTCTCTGCTCTTCATATTCAAAATTAAGCATCCTTTAGACTGATTGAGAAGGAATCAAGCATTTGTGCAACATAAGGTAATTTTCCATGTTAAAGTATTCGGGGCAGGTTCAGTACCTCCCTATTTTTTATATTCATAAAATGTAAGGAACTCAGCTCCAGCAATCCAAATATCTTAAATTTCACTTACAAAACAAATCAAAGGGTATTCTTCACCCTACAAAACCAGTTATCAAAAGATTCAACCCAATATTGTTTTTATTTGGCAGCACCTATTCTCAAACCCATTTAAATTTAGATCATATTTACACAGCTTTTCAGGAACCAGAAGAACTTTCTAAGAGCTAAAATGGAATGATGAATGAGCCAAACCCCTTAATTTTGCAAGTGAGGAAACTGAGGCTCAGAAGGCGATATGAACTCTCAAATCTATATATGAAGGGTCTTCAAAAAGTTCATGAAAAGATTCATACTACCTCTTAATTCTATTTTTCCACGAAGTTTTTGAAGTACCTTCGTACAGTAATGATAATAGCTAGGGCCCATGGCTTCTCACACTGTTACCACTTCCACCATGTCTAAACTGTCATTACATCTGGCTCGGACTGGTGCAGTAGTCTCCTAAGTCCTGTTTTTACCCTTCCTCTTACAAGCCAACCTCCCCACAGCAGCCACTCCACACAATGGCCAGAGGCATGCATCTACAACAGAAGGCAAACTGTGTCACTCCTTTGTTCAGAACCTTCTATCACATCTCCCCTGAGGAAAAGCCAATTCTCACCACAGTTGACACATTTCTAAATACAGGCGATCCCTGACTTACAATGGTTTGACTTCAATTTTTTTACTTTATGATGAAGCAAAAGCGATATGCATTAAGTAGCAACCGTACTTAGAGTACTCATACGACCATTCTGTTTTTCACTTTCAGTACAGTATTCAACAAACTACATGAGATATTCAACATTTTATTATATAATAGGCTTTATGTTAGATAATTTTGCCCAACTGTAAGCTAATGTAAGTGTTCTGAGCACATTTAATGTAGGCTAGGCTAAACTGTGATGTTTGATAGGTTAGGTATATTACCATTTTGCTTGAGATTTCCAGAAGAATTTTATTTCTTATTCATTTTTTAGGGGTTCGGTGCATTAAATGCATTTTCAACTTAGCAATATTTTCAATTTCTGATGGTTTATTAGTATGTAACCCCACAGTAAGCTGAGGAGCATCTGTACTCATCTCTTCAGTCACTGTAACCTAGCCCTAACACTTTCTTCATGGGCTCCACCTTGGGAACTTGCCCTTACAGTTCCTTCTGCTAACAACCTCCTCCTCCCCAGGTCCAAATGACTCACTCCCTTTCTTCCTTCAGTGGTCTTCTCGTATATCACTTTACTGTCATCATTGTCATCATCGCCATCAACACTGGTTCACAGATGAAGAAACTAAGGCACAGAGAAGTTTAGTAACTATTCCAAGATCACCCAGCTAGTCAATAGTAGAGGATATGAACCCAGAGCACCGGCTCTTTAACCACCATGACGTATTGTGTCACTCTTAACTTAGTGACAAAGTACTAATCTAATGCTTTTTCCCTAGACCAGACTCTCAGAAATTGAGATTTACCAAAGTATGCTTTCAAAAAAAATAGTTTCTTATAACTGCCTAATATTTTTAAATAATCAATAACGTGTATTTTGAGCTAAAACTGGTAAACAAGAGCAAAAATGTGAGTCACAACTGTGCTGTACCTCAGCCTCTAATTCAGAAAACAACCTCCACAAAGACTATGACTGCGGCTTACAGGCGTGTGCAGGTAATTCTCCCTGCTCGACTGAGATTACCACGATTAGCTCTGGTCCATAAAGGGAAAACTAAGACACAAAAGCCGCAGAGATCTTCCAGGCCACACAGCCAGTAACAGTGGCTGGAAGGGAGCCTCTTAGGGCCCCTCTGGGATTGCACTAGGTCACATAAGCTCCCAGCTTATTAGCATAGAACAAGCTGGTGATTCACACAGTGGAATGCTTAAGCCAAGGATGTCACCTAATAGAGGGTATGTTGATACAGCTTCATCAACATACCCTCTATTACATAATCATCGTAATGTGGAAACGCCATAAAGGAATTTGTGCCTTGGAATAAAAGAGGGGTGTATCCGCTGGGAATTACTCCACAAAGAATATAAGATCTTCAGTGAGAAACTTACTACCCCAGACTGGGCAAGCAACTTGTGAAAAACACAGCCCAGTGGAGGCTCTCTGAGGACAGTCACTATGTCCAGTTACATTTGGTAAGATTTAGCCAGACCCCTCCCCAGAGAGCCTCCAGGGACCCGCAGACCTTCCACAAGGAAGAGAGGCCTATTCTGTATCTAGCCTCCCGGGAGATAAAAGTGTTTACCTTCAGTCCTCTCTGCCTCTTTTGGGGGGGTCCAATATTTATTTCTGCAAGCCTTGAGAACTTTCGTTCTCTTTCTATTCCAGACAACCCAACACTCCCTTGATTACCACCCCCTGCCCCAAGTCTTCCCTCGACCCCGTCTTCCATCGTCCCACCTCCCACCAGGACGTGGCAGAAGGAAGGAGATTAATAGGAGGCTGGAAGGGAGGGGCGGGGGTGTCCTCATCACCTGGCACCTGGCAGGCCCGGGCCTTCACTTCCCCAGTCCCTCAACCCCACCCACCCTCCCGCCCAGGAGCGCAGACAGGGCCCCCGCCCTCCCGCACGGCCCGACCTGGACAGGCCCGTCCCTCCCGCGCCGGCCTCCCGCCGCCGTCCAATGGCCGAGGGGCAGGGCAAGCTGAGCAAGCAGCGGCAGCCCAACCGGGTCCCCGCCCTGTTCCCGGTTCCCGAGCCGGGTCCCGGAGGCCTTTAAATGCCGCCCAGGGCCGGCGCGGCGCGGCCCTCGCCACCTTTCTTCCTCGGGCGGCGGCAGGAGCAGCCCCAGCGGCGCGGGCCGCGACTCTGCAGCCGCACTCCGGGTGCGGGCAGCAGCGGCCACCTTCGACCTCTGCGCCCGCGCTGCCTCCCTCCTTCTCCCCTCCCCCTCCCCGGCCCTGCCCGCCCGGTCGGCGCCGGACCCCCGGGCGTGCGCGTGCCCGTGTGCGCGCGTCCCCGTCAGCCTCGGACCCGCGCCCCCGCCCCGCGCAGGACCGCCCCGGGATCCCCGGCCGCGCGCCGCGTCCCGCGTCCCCCGGCGGCGGGCGGCGCTGTGCGAGAAGATGGCGGGATCGGTGGCCGACAGCGATGCCGTAGTGGTGAGTGTGGCGGGGCGCACGCGAGGCGCCCCCTTCCCGCCGCCCCGCACGCCGCCGCCTGCTCGGCCGGCTTGGGGCGGAGGGAAGCTGCAGGCCCAGCCCGGCGCCCCGCGCCTGGGAAGGCGCCGGGTACCTGTTCGCAGGAGCCGGCTGTGCGCGGCCGGTGTGGGGGGCAGGAGGGGTTCCCCGGGCTGGTGGGCGCTGGGCCGGGGGAGGGTGTTCGGGGGCGGCGGCGGGAAGGGGGTGCCCGACAGTCCCCTCTGTGCCGTGCAGCCGCCTGCCAGGTGTGCGCACATTGCACGTGTGAGGGTGCGCGTGGGTGAGTGTGTCCGGGGCGCGCGCCCCGCGACCGCCCCAGACGTCCCGGGGATTCCCCCTTGCACACGGGTCCACGCCGGGGCTCCTGAGGGAAGTTGAGCGCTGCCGCCCCACTTCAGCCACGTCCCCGTGGACAAGCCTGGGAGACAGCGGTTCCAGCGTTTGCGGTGGGAGAAGGGCCTGCCCTCCCCCGGCACTGGGCTCTGGCTCCCCGGTGGGCATCGGCCTTGGTTTTGATCTGGATCTGAAGGGTCTGGGGATCTTCAGAGGCTTAGCTACCGGGTGGAAGGGACGAGTTTTGTTCCGAGGGTTTATGTGATTATTGAATGAACTAGGAAGAGGCATCATCTGCAGACACCGCCGGTGTGTCTGGAGAGAGCTGCTGGATTCCACCAGATTTGTGTGGGTTCTTCCCCCTCCCGCCCCCGCCCCCAAAAGGGCCTATGGAAAGCCAATCTGTGTGCTTCTATTTTTAGAAACTAGATGATGGGCATTTAAACAACTCCTTGGGCTCTCCAGTTCAAGCCGACGTGTACTTCCCACGACTGGTAAATGATCTTGTTCTGTGCCCTATGTCTCTGCCTGTACCTCTGCCTTTCTAATTTCATTCTCCTTGCATTTTCTAATGGTCCAGGCCCTCAGGATCAGAGGGCATGGCTCTTCCCTGACAGACTGTAAACGTCTTATTTCTCCTCCCATCCTTTGCAGATAGTTCCATTTTGTGGGCATATTAAAGGTGGCATGAGACCGGGCAAGAAGGTGTTAGTGATGGGCATTGTAGACCTCAACCCAGAGAGGTAAGGCAGTCCTTGTCACCGCAGAACTATGAGGCAGTGGCAGGGCCCTGCCCACTTCTGTTGTGGTTTAGCGCTCCTCCTCTTCCTCTCCTTGTGGACAGTGTTGTTAGATGGGAGTGCCAAGAAAGTACCACGTTCCCATGAAAAGAATGTGTATGAATCCCAGCCATCATTTCTCCAGACAGCTATTTATATCAGAGATTACAAATATAGGCCTACATTTTCTCTTTGACCCTTAGGGAAACCAAAGGATTTTTTTTTTTTTTTAATGGTTTTGAAACGTGGTGCTCGGAGCAAGAGCTATCAGTGTAAATTAGAACCAAACTTTACAAGATATTATTTCCCCTGGTCAGTTTCTGGGGCTGTTTCTGAGAATTCTGAAGTGGATTAAGATACAGATGTGTGGGTGGTCTGGGGTATTTGAAATCTCTAACTTTAGTCATTTTCAACTCCACCAAAGTTTTCACCAGAATCTGTTTTAGGTAACAAAATAAACTGGTTTGAGTTACTTTTTCATAGCCTAATCTCTCGTGGAAAGAGTGGTGGCCCGTTAAGTGCAGACAGACCAGAGGAGGAGGAAATACAGGGACCTGGGTCGTTTGGAAATGTTGTATCCAACCCTCAGTAATTGAGAATGTTTTATTTTCAGCTTTGCAATCAGCTTGACCTGTGGTGACTCGGAAGATCCTCCTGCCGATGTGGCAATCGAACTCAAAGCTGTGTTCCCAGACCGGCAGCTACTTAGAAATTCTTGTATATCTGGGGAAAGGGGTGAAGAACAGTCAGCAATCCCTTACTTTCCATTCATCCCAGACCAGCCATTCAGGGTGAGTACCTCGAGTGCGTCAGCCCCAGCCACTGGCGTGGTGATGGTGTTCTGCTTATCCAGTACGTGCCAAGAACACTTCATGCAGCCAGAATTTCTGCATGTCCAGGAAATTTGTCACTTGATGGTGAAAAAAGAAAAAAGATTGAAAGAGCTCTATTTGCTGATCGGATTAATATTTGCAGTAGTAGCTCCTGGCTCTATATAGCCCATACATTTAGTAAATGGACCCATATTTACATGTCCAGGTTAAGAATAAATACTTATCTGTGTAGTACCCGACATAGTACTAAGCATATAGTAGATACCTGCCCCCAAATATCTGATTAGTTAATAAATGTTAATAAGTATCCATCATTTTCCTCATTTTTCTCAGCCTTTCAGTATCTCTAAACCTTATTAGTTATGACTTTTTTAAGAATATAATGATTATCATTTCATTTTCTCTTGTTCCCTTTGCTAATGAGGCCATGTCCGTGTCCTTGTTTCCCCTCTGGGTTAATTAGCCTCAGTCTATTTCATGGTCACAAGCTGTATGGTTGACAAATTCCTTCCCTTGGGCCTGGATGAATATAGATTTGCTCCCCACTATCTAGCAGGGAGGAAGCACAACCCAAACTTCCCTCCCAATCAAGCAGCATTAGCAGCATCTTACTCTATGAAGTAAAATGCCAAATAAGAGATGCAAGTCGGTAATGTGTTAAAAAGGATGTACTGAAATGTCAGACCTGGGATGAAGTTGTCTTCATTACATATTGTTAACATTACATCACAATAATGACAACTCAGTTAAAAGCTCCTTGTTGCATATAAGCCTAATAAAACAGAACTACCCTTAACCTGTTGCTTTTCATCTAGAAATTTTCTAGATGAAAAAGTAATTATTTCTCTTCCCTTCCAGTCTGGGGGGAAAATAAGAATCCATGGCTTTTATATCAGTGATAGAATTGAGAGCGTTGCCCTTCGAATCGTAGTCTGGGGAAGGCACCACCCTCTCCACCCTCTTCTCTAGGATGGTAATGTCTCCTTAGGCTCCTCTTGGCTGGGACAGTTTCTCAAAGATGAATCTTAATATAGTTCATGCGTATGAGTAACCAGAGCTTCTGACTGCCAGGAGGAATATAATACTCCCCAACAACAAAAATGAATGAAAAAGGCCCTTCTTGGTAATATAATTTTAGTAATAATATGAATTAAATGTGACTAATATCAACATATGGAGTCTCTCCTTACATGCTGAATACCAATACTCTTAATAAGTACATCATAGCACAGAACCGAAAATTAAACTATATGGTGAATTACTTAAGGAAAGGGAGAGGAAAAAGCTTTTACCATATGGAATCAGTATTTCTGTTTGGCTTAACAAAGCCTTGTTAATTATACATTCTTGGTCCAATGGTAATTACTGTGTAACCTTCTCTCTGCCTTAGTGTTTACCATGTTTGAGTGTCTAAACTATTATTACATGCTACTAATGGGGACCAGTTCTGTCTTGGGAGGGGTTCCTCTGAAGGTGGGATACAGTTGTTCAGGGGATGACAGTGGAGGCATTAAGTACCTTATAAACAAATGTATGTTACTTTACCTCACTTTCTGGAGTACAGGGAGAAGGGAGAAGTGTTAAAGCATAAGCAATTTTAAATCTTTAAAGGATACTGAGTAGTGTAGAGCAGTGGTTCTCAAAGTATGTTCCCCATTCCAGCAACATCAGCATTACCTTGGAACTTGGTGGACATGCAGATTCTTAGACCTTACCCTAAACTCAGAGTCAGAAATTTTGGGAGTGGAGACCCAGCAATCTGTGTTTTAACAGGCCCTGTGTGTGGTTCCAAGGCATTCTAATGTCTGAGAGCCACTGAAGTTGTTGCCTTCCTTTCTCTAAAATGAAGTATTGTTTGTTTTCCCCAGCAAGGTTTATTGAAATTGTGAATTGGAATATTTGTTGCTTCTAGGTGGAAATTCTTTGTGAGCACCCACGTTTCAGAGTGTTTGTGGACGGACACCAACTTTTTGATTTTTACCACCGCGTTCAAACGTTATCTGCAATTGACACCATCAAGATAAATGGGGACCTCCAGATCACCAAGCTTGGCTGATGTTGTTTAAACCACTTCTGTTCCCAGTAGGATTAGGTGCCACAACTGTCTGACTGTTGGTCTGGAGGAAGTGTCCTAGCAAGATCTGGAGACTCAAAAAGAAAACAAAAACAAAGGCAAGCTTCACTGTCTCTTCTTTCTGTGCAGTTTAAACCCAAAATGACAACTTCAACAGTGGTTTGCCCTTAGGAAGAAAGCTGTTGGGACAAAGACACCGAGCCATTATTCCCAGAACAAAGTAATACATTTATGCTGGATTTTATTCAGACCAAACTAGAATGGATTTGTGATGATTTGTGATTTGGTAGCAAATTATTCATCTTTCAAAACAAGGTGATGTTTAGAAACAAAAGTGCTAAAGACATTAAAAAACAACAACGGTACACCGAAATCAACGCATTCTGCACTGAAGTGGAATTGGGTAGCACAAACAACATTTTAGTCAGGGTATTTCCGTGGAATGTAGACTGTTCAAGGTTTTTTCTTTTTTTGTACAGCACAATGTTAATTCGGATTTTTGAAGCTTTCTCATATTCTCATATTTATTTATACTCAACGTATGTATTAGAAAATGAGCAATGTCTCAAGAACAGCAAGTTATAAACTTTTGAATGTACAAATATCTTAGGTCCGAGGGGAAAATTACATATTACCATCATGAAACAGCTGAATTTCTACCTTAAAGGATTGAGTCATATTCTCTATACCCCTAAACTTAGGATCTATTGATACAAATTACTGTAAGTGTTTTTGGGAAAACTTTGCAACATTTCGATAAAACTGCTTTTCAAGTTATTGTCTGTTACTTAAAATTCTATTTACATTGCTTTTTCTCCTTACTGTGAATTAGCACAGTATTGGCTTCTTTAAGATTAATTAACTACTTCTCCCTAGATTTACATAATAGCTCATTAAGTTGTTATTAAATTAATTGAAAACACATAAGAGGAGGTTGCATAGACAATTTTTTAAATGCCTATTATATAAATTTTTAAAAATATAATATGAAAATGATTCTGGAATGCAGTGTAAAGCAAAAGCAAATGGCCCTGAATAACTTACTTGGAAATAATTTATATCAACTTAAGCTGTTGGCTCATGGCGTAACTTTTCTTATGTGACCCTCACCAATATCTGTAAGCAATGCCTTTGGAGTTTTATTGTAGAAGATGTGTCCTACTATGTTAGCTCCAAGGAGATAGTAGAATAAGATGGGATCCAGATTAGGAAATGATCCAATTAGTTTATCTGAAAGGTTGACTCCCAGGACTCCAGGTCTTTGAGTCCAGTCAATAGTTTGAATGCTTCCAGTTAAAACGTAGGAGTTTCCCTGCACTTATGGAACTGATCAAATGTAGAGTGTCTCCAGCAGGAGGCTACAGGACTGTAACTGTCACAAGACAAGGGATGTTGGAGTCCTGGGCACGGAACTTCACAAGCTGCATTGGCCCCAAAGAGAAGGACCCTTGGCGTTGCTTTGGTCAGGTTGTGGGGGAAGAAAGGGTGCTGGGGTGGGGGTATAATTTATATATAATTTAGGTTTTGTTTGTACAGCATACTGCATCTTGTTATGACACGTCCTTGTCCTGCTTTGCTTTTGAGTTTTTACAACATGCAGAGGCACAGAAGTGGCCACGTCATTTTCATGTGTCACGAATGTAGACAGTGTTTCAGTACCAAAGTCAAACTAAAATTGTGAATTTTTTATAGGTGATATATTTGGATTCTTCTCAGCTTTGAAACTGTCTAGCATAGTTCCATTGTGGTATATGAGAAGATAGTTTATCCAACAAGACTGGCTGTACATTGAAAAGCTTTCTGTACCAGCTGACTTATTCAGCCTTATTCAGCCATGACGGCTCTTGTGTGGCTCTAGGTATTTTCAAGCCCTGTGATTAACTTCTCTTGGCTTGTAAAGCCACTGAATTTTGAGGAGTGGTTGTAGAGAGACATAGAGGGTACCCTGAAATGTATTCATTGAGGTTTTGATTCAACTTATCATGGAAGACCCCCACGGGAGGACTCTTGAGTGGCCCACCATTCCCACCCACTGCATAATTCAGCAGAAACTAGAGGAGCCGGGAGTATAACTGATTGGAATTGACACTCTGTTCTCTCTACCTATCAGCTAACTCATTAGCAGCCAAGCCTTTAGGCCGCTTAGCATGAAAAGACAGTGTTAACCCTTCCCTCTCTATGAGGTCAGTGGGAACCTCTTGAATAAGCCTACTGGGATTCAGCTAAATTATGTGATCTGGTTCAGGTATAGCTAAATTAGTAGGGGGCTAATCCAGCTTGTACTAATCATTAGCTGTAAACTGGAAACAATGTTCACACTCTCTCCTTGGCCTTTAAGGTCTAAGGCGGGAATTTCAGGATGGCAAGTGCAATTTAAAGCTTCACAGGAAAGTATTTGGGTATGTAACGAGGTATTTCTGACCAGAGCCCTAGTTTTGCAATAACCAAAACCAAGGAGTATAAATAACAGTCAGGCTCTGGGGGAATAAAAGGCAGGCTTTAGACAATCTGTTCATTTCTGCAGCAAAATTGGAGTGAATGTTTTTAATCTACTTAATAGTTAGCAGAAGTGACTTCCACTTTCTGGGCTATCCCAGAATTGTCTTAAAAGTATTATTTTTTTTACTTTTGAAACCCCATTTCAAATTTTGCCAACCTCAGTTCAAAACCTCCTAAGAGATCACTCTTAGGATTGATGATTTGTTAAAATGTCAAATACTTTCATTTGTATTAAAAAGAATATATCCAGAAAGAGGGAGGGAACCCTGTTGCCTTGAAAGAAACAGCCTTGGCATTTTCCATCATTAATGTAGAAATAATGTTCCTATGATGACATATTTTCAAAGAAACACTTTCTTATTTACTGCGTGGTGTAAAATGTTGCTAAATGTGTTGTTACATTATGTCACTGCTGAAAGTTATTTGCACTATAATAAAGGAATTTTCTACAAAATGGTTTCTAATTTATAGGATGCTAAATCTGGC
This sequence comes from Cynocephalus volans, assembly GCF_027409185.1. NCBI lineage: Eukaryota > Metazoa > Chordata > Mammalia > Dermoptera > Cynocephalidae > Cynocephalus > Cynocephalus volans. The sequence goes on from NC_084473.1 coordinate 60,727,293, forward strand.
ACCAGGTATAATGTACTTATTAGCATAGACCAGGTGGTGTAGCCTTGGTCCCTCACTTTCACATTTATACTCCAAGACCACTTTTTCATGTGTTTCCCATGTTGAAAATGGGAAGGAAAGTATCTCAGGGGCCCTCAGAGATCTAATGAGCTTATGTTGTGGATGTGATGGGTTCTTTTTAAATAAAATTTGCATACAGCAAATTCACTTTTTTCAGGTGTACAGTTCTACGAGTTTAACACATGCATAGATTCATGTAACTATGATCTCAATTCAGAATCATTCCATCACCCTAAAAAATTATCTTGTGCTTCACCTTTGTAGTTAAACTTGCCCCCCACTCCTAACCCTACTCAAGCAACCACTGATCTGTTCTCCCTCCCTGTAGTTTTGTATTTTTCTGAATGTCATAAAAACAGAATTGTATAATATGTAATCTTTTGAGCTTGACTTGTTCAATTTGCATAATCATTTGAGATTCATTCATGTTGTTTGTATCAATAGTTTTCTTTTTTGTTGCTGAATAGTCTGCTGTGTGGATGTACCACAGTTTCTTTATCCATTCACCTGTTGAAGGGTGCAGTGGGTACTTAAAACATTAAGTATAGTCTTAGTACAGTGTACATACAAAAGCAAGATTGTATTTCTCTTGCCTTCTCTTAACTGTGGTTTGAGTGATGAGGGAGGAAATTTGATCTCTTGGTTATTCAGCCTACAAATAAAACTGTGTGGCTTATAGAAGTTTGCCCAGCTTCAGTTATCAGTGGGTGACAGAGAACTATGTACTCACATCTTGGATCTAGGGTCCTATTTATACCTTAATTTTATTAATCCTGTTTTTCTGTTGTTAAGGATGCAGAGCCGTGAAGCTGCTTTGCTGCTTGCTCTGTCACAGCTTTTACAGGCAGGGAGAGGCCTGTTAAGGTGGGGACAATTTGCTGAGGCTGTTGGGCAGAGATAGGAGGGCTTCCCCCACCCCCCGGGCAAGCTAGGAAGGTTCCTCTGGGGATATGATGTTACACTTGTTTTATAGTAGCGTTTTGAATTAAGTGGTGTGGAAGATATCCATAATGGGAGCCTCTCAATACCACAAATCCTTATGGCTTTCATTTATCCAATAAGTATTTATAGAGCTGTTGCTCTTTTCAGCACTTGGATCTATCAATAAGTCAAAAAGAGAAAGGGCACTGGTGGTTTTAAACTTTAGTGGGCTTAAGAATCACCTGGAAGAGGCAGAAGTCCGGCCTCACCCCTGAGAGATTCTGTTTCAGTAGATCTGGAATTTGTATTTTTAAGAAACATCCTGGATGGAATTGGTGGTCCTGCATCTCAGATTAAGCAATTCTGCCCTCAGGAACTCCTGAACAGTCACTGAATCAAGCTGTTGGATTGTACTGGCCTTGAGATTCTGATCTGTGGATGAAAACCGCATTTCAACACAAGGGCACCCTACTCTGCCAAATTCCTGCACCTCTTGTTACAACTACAACTAGGTGTCGTTGTCCTTGACTTAACCTTCCCCTCTACCCCCACTCCTGCCTCTACCTCAAAAATAAAACACTGTAGTAAAAAATATTACCTTTTAACAGACTCTTGTAAAAATCCTTCTCTTTGGGTTGGTTTAGGACCTAGCTAGCATTCAGACACCTGTTTTAAATAGTGAATGTTCCTAGAAAGATCAAGGTTCTGGGGGAGGCCTGTCTTTCTTGGTAAACATTTCAATTAATTAGTCATTGGAGAATCGCCAGGGCAGGGCCCAATTGTTCTAGGAGACAAATACACACAGTGGCTTATAACTTGTAAAGTGGCAAAGGGCAAGTGGTAGTGGCCCAAGCGAGCTTTCTTGGCACTTTGGGAATGAATTTAAAGTCTTCCTTTTGCAAGAAAGTGCAACTGTGTGTGTACACAATGCTTCCTGGTCGCCTTGAGCCACTTGCTTCCTAATCACCCTGTTAATTTCACAATAATTTTTCCCTAAAAACGTCTCCTGTATAAGACTGAGAACTGCCTTGCAAAACATAGAGGTACTTCATAATTAATTAAAATGGGTGCATGTAAGGTGCTGAAACCGTACTCAACCTAGACAGCAGGGGAGGAAACGGCACTGACACTTCCTCTTGCTTTGATACACCTTTCCATCTCCCAGGGAAGGTGGTGACGGAGGGGAGTGACACAGAGGCTGAGGAGGCATCACTGTTTGAAAAGGCAACACAGACGGTCCCTCAAGCATAGGCTCTGGGAAGCGGCAAGCCAGCCAGGCCTTGGGGATGATGTGGAGTTTTGGGGGCCTTCCAGGCTTTCATGAGTCAGAACGATAACAAAGGTTTGCTAATAACCCTAGCACCTCCCTTTCTGTCAGTATTTTGTTATTAATTCTAAAAAGACAGATGCAAATAATCAAAGCTTACTTAAACAGTTCGTCTGGGAACAGGAGGAAGTGAAGCAGTGAGTCCGTGGTGAGGAAGAGGAATTGGTAATGGGACACCCGTGCCTCCTGGATGTGTAGTGTGTGCTCAGGTGCGTGCTTTAAAACTCTAGCCTTAATTTACCTCCTGTGGGAAATGAGAATTGCAATGACCCTTCATTTATTTATTTTTTATGTTGACATTTTTTATAAGTTGTTGTTGTGGCTGTCCGGTACAGGGATCCAAACCTGTGCGTGACCTTGGTGTTATACGTCTGTGCTCCAACCAACTGAGCTAAGCAGCCAGCCATTAAAATATCCTTTTATAGAACGATTTTTGTTGTTGTTGTTTTGGCAGCTTGTCAGTAAGGGGATCCAAACCCTTGACCTTGGTCTTACAAGGCTGTGCTCTAACCAGTTGAGCCAACTGGCCAACCCAAATTGCAGTGATCCTTGTGATGATACGTTTAGAGAGCCAGAAGTGACAACAAATTATACAAGAGTAAGGCATTTCTTACAGCTTATAAAGCCAAAGTTTAAAAATAAACATGACACCAATTTCTGTAATAATACTCCAGTTTTAAAAAGAAAAAGCATAAAAAGTATTAAACCTTGAGACTGTGTTCTAATTTATCAGAATATGCTTTTCATATAATTTCATTGGAGTCTTATTTTATTTAAAATCCAACCAAAATTAGCAGGGTACTAGTCAGTATTTGGAATGGCATTTGTAACATATACTTATGGATTTTTTTACTCTGAATTATTACAGCTGTTCCAATATTAGAAAACACAGATTTCTCCTAATGCAATTAAAATGACCTTCAGCTCAGCATAAAATGTTTACTGTTATAATGAAAAGTAAACAAGGAAGATATGCACAAAATGATGAGGAAGTGCTGAAACAATTTTCTTTTTTAAATGAGAATCTTCATGGAGTAGTGTGGTTTGTTACTCTGATTCTAATTAACCTTTCATTTATCACACATTTAAAATCCTCAAATAAAAAAATCATACACACTGTGGAGCACAAGACCACAGTATTTTATTTGAGGAGGCTGGAAATAGACCAGCTCTCATAAGGCTCTGATTAAAGTCAGATATTGGAGTTACCTCACAGGTTTGCTTTAAGGCAACTAACATTCTCTTAGCTTTTGTAAATGATGGAAATTCTTGACTTGGGAGTCCCCTTGCAATCCTCAATAACTTCAAAATTAAATGATTTTGAGAATTCAGCCTCCTAAGTTGAAAGGGAAAATACTGGTCTTTTTATATAGTTTATGCCTTTAAAGCAATTCTCTATAGTTAATTCATGTTCTTAGTTTCTCCTATAAGAAAATCACTCATCACTAACACTAATGAAGCTAGATATGAATGGGGCACTTTTATATGAAGGCCCAGTATTAGAAACTACGGGTTATAAAAAGACATAAAAGACATATTCCATCTTGTCCTTGGAGAATTATTATTTAACTGGAAAGACAGGATGTGTACATATAAAATATTTGCAAAGATGAATGTCAATAAATAATTAGAGCCAGACTGAGTGGGCAGAACACTGCATGCTACAGGAGTTTCAGAGAACAGAGCTTGCCACTTGCTGGGGGGACCCAGAGGGTGTCTGGGTCTAAAAGATTTCAGCTGGACTTCCAAGGGCCTGAACACCTTTTGCACTTTTGTGGACACAAAACTCTCCAGTATATACTAACTTCGGGTTTGATCTGTGGGGCTAGAGTTGTGTTTCCTAAAGCTCAGTGATGTAGTCAAAATTCTGGTCTCCCGAAGAAAGAGTTTATGGAGAAACGTGGTGTTCTCTAATAACAAAACATATGGGTTTCTGGTGGCGAGGAGACCCTTCCTTTAATGAAGTCCCGAGCAAAGAAAGGGCTGCTTCATGGCCAGTCTCTGGGGAATCACTCCGAAAATGCAGTTAATGTACTCAAACTTCAGCTCCAGACATTTGGCATCAAGACAAAACACACCATGTATAGATAAAGAACCACTTGGAGACTGTGGGCAATTCCACCTGCCATCTCACTGAAAGAGCAAAGAGCCTAAGAGTGGGGATGTGACTCAAACGTGCCTTCAGGTGGTTCTGTTTCCTGGGTCTCTCATAGTTGAGACCTCTAGTTCCCTGCAGTGTTATTCCAGTGTTTAAATATACCATTAGTATTTCTTATGCATTGCCCCTAACTGCAAACCAAATACTTCTTCTGGAGCTCAACCAAAGAAACAAAGGTCTGCTCCAATGCTGGATGAAAACCTGAGAGCTAGTCTCCAGAGTGACCCAAGGGAAATTTTGATATTAAGATATTTTTCCTTCATATATGCTGACTTTGCCTTTGACTTTTGTATCTAACCCATGGGTGAGACAGACTTCTACTGTTTATTCCGCATGGATACTCTTCTTGTTTATACATAACAGCCAGTTCTCTGGTAGCAGAATTCATTCTGTGAGCTCTGGCTCTAGACACAACATCGTCCAGTAAAAATTTCTGTAATGCTGGAAATGTTCTATAATCATCACTGTCCAGTATGGTAGCCACCAGCCACATGTAGCTATTAAGCACTTAGAATGTGGCTAGTGCAACTGAGAGACTGAATTTTCCATTTTATTTCATTTTAATTTAACTTTAAATGGCACACATAGCTAATGGCTACCATATGGACAGTACAGGTGTAGAACATAAGGTCCTGCTGGGTTTGTGTTTGGTCTAGATCCTCAGAGAATGTCAGGGACAGCAGAAGTTCCTACTTGAACCTAAGCTGTGTTCACCCTCAAATTCAGGAAAGTCTAGGTACTATCCAAAGGCTAGTGGAGGCCTATTCATAAAAGGCATCCAGGTGCTCCTGAAAAAGAAGTCCTCTTAATGGAAGAATGAGTCCTCGGGGCAGTTTGTTTCCTGAAAACAAGCTAGCCTGAGAAGCAACTCCGTGGTCTCAGGCCTAGCTCAATGGACCCATGCCTGAATCCTGCAGCAACGTAAACACACTGCTTCTCTGTGAACCCCACACCCTGCAGCACTGAAGGTAAGGTGGCGGCAGCATGGGACACATTCACCACTTGGTCATGCATCCAGCTTAAGATGCTCATTTCCTGAGCACCTCCTAATCTCCAGGCTTGGTGCTAGGTGCCAGCAGCCGTGTTGACAGCTGCTGCAGCATCTACCCAGGTCTCATCTCCAGCAAACACTGTGCAGCTGTCAGCAGTAACATTGATGCCACCACTGAGCATAGCTGCATCAGGAGCATAGCTGCCCATTCTGGAATTGCAGTAATAATTGGAAGCATTTGTTTATTTCCATGACTAACACTCTTGTATTTATGTGTTTATCTAAACTATAAGTGGCTGGTTTCCTATGAACAGCCTCGAGCTCACCTGAAGCCAATCTTGAAGAAGGACCCAGTGCTTTGCCATATCCTCAAAAAGCAAACCTCCTCCAGAAAACATTAGGGAGCAAGAAATTTTACTGATTGTTTTGTGGGAAGAGTATTTCATCCCACACCACCCAAGGAATGAGGGAATAAAGGAATAAAATTCCTGTTAGATATTTGTTTTCTCCCCCAAGTCCCTCTATAGCTTCTAGCCCCTCTCAGGACCCTCTCCTCAGCAGCTTCTAAATATCTCCCAATTTCCTTTCTTATGCAGAACTATTTGGCCTGTACGACTCTCTTGTGTGGCTTTTTTTAAAGCATTCATCTAGCAAGGGCTAATTTCTCCATAGGGGAGATTCTGCCACTAAGAAACATAAGATTTCTTTATCGTTTCATTAGTTAATTTCTTTAACACCCTGCCTCATTTCCAAAAGAACTCAAGACAGGTGGGAAGGAAAATGCCAGGCACCTCCTGGTTCTTTCAATGGAAAGTCCTTTCAGGACTCAGGTCTAATATCTCCTCTTCAACTTCCCCAACAACTTCATTCTAAAGAAATTGCTCCTTTCCCTCTCAATGTTCTCTTGTCTTTCTGTTTGCTTGCTTAATGTCCATCCCTCCCACTATATAATAATTCCCATCAGAGCAGGTACCATACTAGTCTTGTTCACTACTGCATCTTGAGTATCTAGCATTGTGCTTAACAAACAATAAATAATGAATAGGTGTTTGTTGAATGAATGAATGGTAGCCAATATTTTGTATTAGTCAACTACGACTGTGCAACAAATTATCCTGAAATTTAGAGGCCTAAAACAACAATAAACAGTTATTATCTCACACAGTTTCTGTTGGTCAGGATTTTGGGAGCAGCTTCTCTGGGAGGTTCTAACTCAGGATCTCTCATGATAGTACAGTTAAGCTGTCAGACAAGGCTGCAGTCACCTGATGACTTGATTGGGGCCAGAGGATCCACTTCCAACGTGGCTCACTCATATGGCTGTTGGCCACATAGACTTTCCTATAGAACTGCTTGAGTGTCTTCACAACATGGCAGCTGGGTTCCCCCAGAGAGATTAATCCAAGAGTAAGCAAGGCAGAAGCTGCCATGTCTTTTATGACCTAGCCTCAGAAGTCACACTTACATAATATCCCAGTACTTACATAGGTACACAAAGGTGTGAATACAGGAAGCAGGGAGCCATCTTGGAGGCTGGCTACCACCGATGGTTAATTCTTGATACTTGGCTTGCAAATCCCCTGAGTTACTTGAGTGGTTGTAGAGTTTCTAGCCAAAGAAATGCTGTTTATGGCTATTATGTTTCCCTAGTATTACCCCCACACTCTGCTGCCTGGGAAATTTGTGTTTCCTATAGAATGTCTTTCCTCTGTGTCTCATACATACAGATCCTCAGAGTAAACTATAACAGAGAGAACATGAAGAACCCAGAACTTCCTAATGGATCTAATATAGAAAATTTCCATTTTGCAGAAAACTACGATAGAGCCTTCCTAAAATTATGGGCAGAGGATAGAAAATTGGTTCTTACTGGGATCCTCAAATAAACATAACTGTATTTGAAAAAAGTACTCAATTTAATTTTTTTCATATAAAAGAGAAATATAAATACTTCTGAGAAAATCTGTAAAATGAGTTTTTCTTATTTGTCTTTAAGTATGTTGTTTCGTTTTAATAGAATTGGATGAGAAGATACATTGATGTAGCAAAATCCACTGCTAGCATATATCAGAGGACACAAACTCAAATGCCTACAAAGGGCAAGCAAGTGACATAAATAAGTGAAATGGGCTGGGAGGGCAGCTGCCACCCAGACCTAGTCATTGTTGACATAAAGGAATGTGAACGCTTTATTGCCAAAGCTTCTGAGTTTTCTTTTAAAAGTAAAGTCGATATATATTAAATGTTGTAAGTCAAAATAATTTTAACTATGTAGATTAAGGTGACCCTGGATCTGGCCTACAAGCTGCCAATTTGTAACCTTTGCCATGAGTTAAAGAGCACATGGAGAAGTAAGCACACACCCGATTGGGTGCTGGCTACTGCTCGAGGGGAGAAGGGGGCTTTTGAAAGAGCTACTTGGCCTTTTGGTTTCTTCAGATTTACTGACAAAGTCTTTTATTCTCCTTTCCATATATATTCTTTGCACATCTTGGGTGGAGGAGACGAACATGACAAGAGGGGGTAAGAGAGGCTTATAACCCAATGAACATAGAAGCTGAGAGAAACAACATAGTAAAGCATCCTTAAGCCACCATTGCACCTCCTTACAGGTGAGACACCTTCCAAAGTCGAATTCCTTCTGCAGACTATGGCAGAATAACCAGGTCTTACATAGCCAAGGAGAAAACCAGCTTTTGGCTTCTTTCCCTCCTTAGTAATAAGATCATCTGGGACTCCTCATTTCACTGGCTCTGCAAATGGGGTACCACTCTTGTATTTGGCAATGTTGGCTTCTTTCCAATCGGAGACACTGTACAAAGGAAAAGAGCATGGGGACAGATAGATTGGGATTCCAATCTTGCCACTTCCCAGCTATGTGACCTCTTTGGATAAGTTTTGACCAGTCTGGGCCTCATTTTTCTCATCTGTAATACGGGGTTGCAAAAATCTTCTTTACAAGATGATCACAAGCATTAAGCAAGAGAAGGTCCAAAAGGCACTTAGCACTGTGCCTGGCACAGAAGGACAGCTAAGTGGTTGCTATTAGGATGACATCAGAGTGAAGACTCCCTCGCTTGGTATTTTATATTCTAGACCTCAATTTAGCCATTTGTAGTCAATCTAAAGAGTAGCCAGGTTCTCACATTGCAGATGAGAAAAATGAGTCCAGAGAGCTTAGGTGGCTTGTCTACAGTGTGGCTTTGCTGATCACTGCTTATCAGGACTGTAGGCAAGAGTCTCTGAGGAAACACAGGTGAGAAGGAGTTCAGGAAGGGTGATGAGTGGCCTGAGACAGTGGTGTCCTGTCCTGGGCTCCTGAGGCCACTCAGTGCTGAGCTGATACTCTGGTTATTGCCTTGGTTGATTGTTCAGGAGAGGCTCATGTGCCTGGCCAATTTCTCAGCGACGGCTAGAAGGGATTAGTCAGTGGCTGGTTATACAGCAGTGCAGGGTGCCCTGTTCCAGCAAGCCACCCGAGTGCTTGCAGCAGCTACAACCAGATGGAAAACAACTACTTAGGCCTTAACGAGCTTGTTGAGCTATAATTCAGGGGAGTCCTGAAAGCTGTACTAATTACCCCATTTTTTGTTGTTGTTTTTGGTTTTGGTTTTGTTTTGCTTTGCCTTGCTTTGTGTTTTGTTTGTTTAAGGTTTCCCTCATTGAGCAGGCTTCTGCTTTGATTGGCTTGTCTCAGTCATCCATACTGACACATCCTGCTTTCCAGGGAGATTTTAAATCATTTGCAAATGCGAGGTTATGAGACTGTGTTTGTATTTGGCTGGTTTCATGCTCTCCTCAGTTCACCTGAATAGCTTCCATCTTTAACCCACAGAGTGCACTTCTTTCTTTAATCCATTCTAGAACCTATTACAGCCTACCCAGGGCTCTCAAGGAGAAAGAGGCCAGATTTTCTCTTTTCCACAAAAAGTAACTCTCTGGTTTAGCAAGGAACAAAGCACCAGACTGTTTTTGGGCTTGGGAGGGTGGGTTGTAGTGCCTTGCCACAGGCCTTATGAAAAACTTGTTATAGGAGACAACACCTGCTGCCCCAACCATGAGAGTACAGTGGAAACCGACCGTGTTCACACTGGAATAAGTTCAAGGTACACCCTCCCCCAACCACCCCATGTCCCAAAGAGGGAAAACTCCTAGTTATGCACTAAATTTGATACAAGTGAGGTGTCTGAACACCGGTGGGTACCAAATAGACGAGTAAGTTCTGGCTGGCTGACTGTTTGCAGTGGGTGGTGGACACCACAAAATCATGCTCCAGAATACAACCTACCCACCACCTGTGGGTATACCAGAGTACCAGCTCACCCCTGAGTTGCCTCACAGTCACACTCTGGAGCTCAGACCCGTGAAGAGTGCAAAGAAAGTATCTGGAAGGACAGCATATTGGCCCTGTGGGACCAAGACTGGGACTGGAGCCAGGTCTACAATGAGAGTGGGACTGACAGGAGGCATGGCGCTCATTTTTGAGGGACTAAATGTTGTCATTTTTCAGATGGGAAAACTGAGGCCCGGGGAGATAAAGTCAACTACTTAAAATCACACAGTTTGCCAAAGGTAGATGAAGAAATGGAATCCAGATCTCCTGCTTCCCAAGCCAGGACCCTCCACAGGAGAAAAGCCAGGGGCAGGTGAGGCAGCATGAGAAGCTGAGGTGAGATGGGAGTTCCCACAGCTGCTGAAGAGGCACCATGAGGAAAGAAGTTGATACTCCAAACACATCATGTGTTTTCCAAGGATTATCCCAATTTAGAGAGTAGTGAAGGTACAATTGAATTCTGCTTCAAGGGAAGGAAAGCAGATACAGAAAGAGAGAAGGGTCCTATTCAGTTTGGTTAGATGTCCTGCCACAGAGAAGGGCTGAGGTGAAGCACTGTCAGGTGAACCTGAAAGCTGTGTGCAAAAACAGTAGTCTGCAGGAAGCACTGTGGTCAGCTCAGATCTATAGAGATGCTTGCAGCAGAAAGTCTGTTGAAAGAGAACAGAGGTAGATTTATCACTTGCGATACCTACAAGTAGCATAATTATCCTAAGACAGGTGCCAAGAGCCAACTCTGCCAGGTATGCCCATTGCCCATTGCCCACACTGCAAACGGGCACTGGTTTGAAGGGATGGCTCAACATGGATCCTGGGGTTCTCCACCTTGTGGGGGACTATTCATCCCTATGAAATGGGGAAGGGCAAGGGTTCCTTAGGGGCCTTCCACATTAGGTCAGCAAATGAGACTATGGAGCCTGCGAGGACATGGGGTGGGGATAGTGAAGATAGGGATGCTGAACCCCAAGTTTCCCTAAGCCTATCAGGGCCTCCACTCATAACCTGAACTAGGGCCCTGAGCAGTCCATGAGGGGGAGGTACAGTGCATATATTTGGCTCCTTGGTGGGCAGGAGGCCAAATCCAGCAGACCGAATAGCAGGGCCCACTGCAGAGTCGGGTATGTGTCACTGAGGCTGAGGAGAACAGGGAGAGGGCACCTGATTCTGCATGTCCACACATCCTCTATTGGGACATCTGTGGTTCTGTGAAATACGTGACATTTGTCCTCACAGCCAGGTCCTCCAGTTTCTGGGCTTCTCCTCCCCACACACTTTTCACTTCTCCTTCCATTAACTGACTGATAATTTAATGCGCGATTTCCAGGTGGTAGTAGACACTAAGGCCAGGTGTAACCTGGGTCTTGAGGGACAAGGTGCTAAGAATGGCCCAGCCTTGCTGCTGTAACTTTCTCTCCATCACACCCACCAAGCTCTCCCTCCCCCGTCCCTCCAGATAGTATGCTGCAGTTAAAAACAACCCTTGAATGTCAGTGACTAAAAACAACCAGGTGTACTTCTTGCTTGTTGCCTCACGTCCATCTCAGGCTGGTGGAGGGCACTGGGTTATACATTGTCCTCCCCCAAAGGTGACAGAGCCTCCATCATTGCACCAGTCACACAGGCAGTAAGCTCTTAATAAATGGGCCTAGTGTTTTTATTATGGAGTTGGTTTTTCCCCACAATATGGTTTTGTTGAAGATGGCATAACCAGGCATGGAATGGAAGGGAATATTGATCACAGGGCAGTGAAAAGCCAAATGATGGAGTTTCAGGAAACTGATTCCCAATTCTAAAACTGCCAGTTACTAGCTGTGTGACTAGGGCAATTCGTACATGTTGTGAACAGTTTCTGTGGCCTTATCTATAAAATCAGCAGCCTTGGTTTTGGTCATTGTGAATGTGCTTTAAGATGTGCACTTTGTCATCAGGCATAATAAATTTTGGTCCTCAATCCATTGATGATTCTCAGATAATGAGCCTGGTCATCCAGGGCTTTAGCCTGAGCAGGACCCAGGCCCATCTCTGTGCCTAGGGAGGATGGAGCCGGGCAGCAGCTTTTTGTGGTCCTCAAAAAGTGAAGTACGCTGCACTTCACTTAGTCAGTGCACCAAGTTCCTTAAGCCATTGTATCTTGTGGCACCGGCCTCAAAAGGGCTTAGTTTCTGGGGAAAATGTTTTAAGAAGTCCTTCTGCTTGTCAGACAACACTTTGAGAGTTTCAGAGGGTGTGAACACTGAGACTTCCTTTTTTTCTGCTTTTTGTCTGAACTACAAGAGGCAGCTCATGGTTCCAAGAGGCTGTTCCAGATCAAAACCCTCCTGACCAACTTCCCACGTGCCTGCCAGCACGCTGCCTCCTGATGCACTAAGTTATCCAGTCCATTCATTCCTGGCAGGAGATTCACCTGGATGAGAAGAATTGACAAGCTTCCTAAAAGCATTTGATAAGGCAGAGAACATTTTTTTTTTTAATCACCCCTTTGAAAATAGACAGTGCTGGTAGAAGTGTGCTTTGGTGCAGCCTTGCTGGCAGGCCATTTGGCAAAATGCATCAAAAGCATTTAAAGTGCATATGCCATTTGAGCCAGGAATTCCATTTCTAGGAACTTACCCTGAAGAAATAGTCTAAGACATGCCCAAAGATTGAGATGCCAGAGAATTCATTTACAGCCTTGTTTAAAATAGAGAAAAAATGGAAACAACCTAAAGGGGAGAGCAAGTTCAATAAACGAGTGTGATCATACATCTTATGACCCTAGACTACCATGAAAATAATGTTCCCAGAATGCTGTAAAGAGAGAGAGAGAGAAAGAACAAAAGAAAGAAAGAAAATAACAAAACAATATGTACAACAAAATCCTATTTTATAAAACTGTATCAAGGACATATTTCAAGAGTTATCAGTGGATTGCATGAGAATGTTATTGCTTTCCTTCTTCTTCTCAGTACTCCCTAATTCTTCTGCAGGAAACATGAATTCATTTAATCTTTCAATACACATTTATTGAGTAACGACTGGGTATCAAGCACTGTTTTAGGTTGGTACTGAGAGATGAGATTCGTGTCTACCAGGACTTGTCAGTCTATTGCTACTTGTGTGACATTTTAAATTATTTTTTTAAGAAGTGTACCTATTTAGAGATTTTTCAATGTAGAGTCCAGGGGGGTGAGTTATATCAAAAGGTTTCAAACAGTTCTAGTCTACAAATCACCTTAGTAGTGCTAAAGACCCATGGATCTCCTGGCTCTTTCTCCCACATCCCACTCCTGCTTGCCAATGCAAATCAAAAAAGTTTTGCAAAGGCAGTAGGGAAAGCCAGACTTGCTTTTAGAGAAGGCTATACTTTTGTGAAATATCAAAAGGAAATTACTGATTTATACTGGAAACAGAAGGCTACCTGTCGTGAGTAGATGGAGCAACTGCATGAAGAGTCAAGAGTGGCTGTCATACAAGCTCTGCTGACGAGTGTGGGTGACCTTCAGAGACTCACTAAGCTCTCCAAGCCACACTTTCTTTGTGCTAAAAATGAAAACAATAATGTCTGTCCTGCCTATGTTGCTACCTGTATGAAATAAGGAAGAAAAAACCTGCCTTGCCTACCTGCAGGGGGAGTATGCCCAGCTCACAGTGACCCTCTTCAGAGCCCACCTACCTCCCAAGATGGGCTTCAGTAACCATGTTGGTATCACATGACCCTGACTCCCTGGCCACAGCTAATTGGACCAGGAATGGTCACCAGCCTCATGCAGGGCAGATCAGGCATTTTCTCCTGGGATTTTAGAATGGGCATCACAAGACTCACATTCAGTCTGGACTTTTTGAAAGAAAGAAATTAAAAAGCCTTGTTGCTGGCTTGGCCATTTTTGGAAGAGAAAGCTGAATTACAGAAGAACAAAGCAGCTTGCTGAGAGAGGCAGAGCTGAGTGACAAATAGTCCTGGTGGATTTCTAGGTCTGGGAGCCTGGCCTGACCTGAGGCTGGGCTGCATTCCTATCTTCAAGTCTAGGAGAATACCCTTATTTTCTTATAAATTCCCCAATTTTGCTTAGGCTAGCTTAATGGTCTCTGTTTTTTATAACTAAAGGGTTCAACTAATAGCCTTGCTCCCAAATCTTCTGTGATAATGAAATAGACTAATTTTACATTTGAAAACTCCTTTGAAAAGGAAGTCCCCTGACTGCAGTTACGGCAGGATCCCAGGGTCTGACTGATTTTTTAATCCCAAAATTCAAACAATTCTGTTTATTTTGACTAGATCCTCACACCACATTCAAAAGTACATGTTGCATCTCGTTCCTTGGCTTTTTGGAGATCTGTGGCGCAAAGTAACTTGATACTTGAATTTTGTATTGGTTACTATAAGTAACACTTGCTGCTGTAACAAACAAACCCCCAGTTCTCAGTGACGTGGCAAAATGAAAAGTTAATGCCTACTTCACGTCAAAGTCCAGTAGTGTTGGCAGGGAAGCTCTGCTCAACCAGTTACCCGGGAAGCTGGGTTACTTCAACAAAGTGGCTTTGTCATTTACAGGGCCTCAGAGTACTCGCAGATGCTCTGCACCTGGCCTGCAGAAAAAGGAAGAGCAAGTGAGAACACAGAGATCTCCTGGGAAGTTTCTGAAAGTGGCACACCTCATTTCTGCCTATATTTCACTATTCGGAGCTTAGGCACATGGACCAACTTGACCATGAGAGGGGCTGGAAAAATGTAGTCTACCTACATGTCCAGAAGGAAAAGGAAAAAGAGACTTGGTGAACACATAACAGTCCTTTATGCCCTTTTTCAGCCCAATTTCCCCCATTCCTGTTTTTAGTTGTATCTGGCCTGTTGTCATTTAACCAGTAATACAGGGATTGGCACACAATGGCCTGGGTGCCAAATGCAGCATGGCCTACTTTTGTAAATAAAGTTTTATTGAGACACAGTCATGCCCATTAGTTTCCTGTTTGTCTACATCTGCTTTTGTACTATAATGGCACAGTGGAGTAGTTTGGGCAGAGACAATGTAGCCTACAAAGCCTAAACAATTTACTAACTGGACCTTTACAGAAAAAAACTTGCCAACCCCTGAAAAAATGCAACAGCTTTCCAAATTCTAAAAGCGTGTGATCTCTCTTGACCATGTCTTTTCCTCTCCTGTTTTCTTTTCCCTTGTGGGTTGCCTGCTGCACTGGGTAAACCACCAGCTGAGAAAGGTTCCAATGTGCTAAGAAAGAACTTGGATGCTTGCTTATTTATTCCTAACGTTCATTGGGGCATTTTCATAATATTGTTGGCATTTTTCATGTTTTAAGGTTTAAGGATACTCTTTCTGAATTTAATTCCTTTCTCTTATTCAACCTCCAGATGAAGTCCTCATATTCACCTGGAAGTGCTATATGTGTTTTCAACTAATAAGACAGAAAGCAAACAATGTCAGTGTGGGCAACTAAAACATAAAAATGGGGTTATAGGAAGAGCATAAATTGGGAGGAGAAATGAAAAATGTTGTGACAAGTCTCACAACCTGCAACCCAACCCTACCCCTCCAATAACATTTTATCATCGTTGCTGAAAACAGACTGCAAAATATGATTTATTGCATAAATTGTGCTATTTTTGTAAATTTAGAAAGTGTAACATAATTTTTAATTACAATGACTATATGCCGCTTCATTGTCCTTTATTATATATATAATGTTATAGATTTTGCTGTATGATTAATGCTTCCTGAATTATTTTTCTAATAAAGATTTGGGGACTTCGAAAGATCCTATATCTCCTCTCAGATGGCATCTTCTTGCTGGGACTTCCTATGACTCACAGCAATACCATCCAACTCCCAGCCCTTCTGTGCTGTTTCTAAGCACATAGGTTTGGTTTCAGAAAGAACCAACACCTCTCTGCCCCTCCCAGCACTCAGAAAATGAGTTTCCAGCCTCTGGGTTTGGTGGTTTGGGCCAGAGCCCACGCCCTGTACACAGATGTGGCTGAGGGGAGCCGGGGCCTCTGGCCCACGGAGTTGGTGGTGGTGAGATCCTGTGGATTCTGCCCTCCCAAGCCCCAGGGAGATGCTGGGGTTAGGGCTGGATGATTTGCAGGCTCTTCTTCTGGGCCCCACCTGAAAGAGCAGTTCTAGTCTCCAAAGCAAGTAAGGAACTTTTGCTTCCAGTTTTCTGATCCATTTTCACTAATCTTCCTTTTCTGTGGATCATTGAACCCGAGACCAGTGCTTACAGTTGCTCCTGCTGAGACTAACGAAAGCTCCCACTTCTCTGCCCCTATTTTAAAGGGTTCTGCTAGAATGTAAACTCCATGAAGATAGGGACCTTTGTCTTCTTCCCCAATGGATCCAAGGACTGTCCCTAATACTTACCAGGTGACCAATAAATATTTGTTAAATAAATGGCTCTTCAGTAGATGATTTACATCTATGCACTTGGGAATGCCCCTGCATCTGCTTCTTTAGAACTATGCCCTTTTTATTTCTTAGACAAAAGAAGTTTTTATTTAGGCAAAATTTACACACAGAGAAATGCACAAGTATTCCTAAGGACAATTTGTTGAACTTTGACAAATGTATTATCTATGCAATCAGTACTCCAATTAAGAGTTACAACATTTTTATCACCCCAGGGAAAACCAATGCCTTTTATTAGTTAACTTGGGGGTCCTACCTCACTTATTCCCCTTTAGAGTTCTTAAGGGACCCTAGGTCTGCTTTCACCTAGCAAGGTATAAAGCTCAGTGACATCAGTGAGACCGTAAACTGACATGGCCTCTCCAGAGCCAGGCAACTAAATAAATGTTTATTTATGCACACCTGGATGATCTAAAGGTAAAGCTTCCATTCAAAGATGCGCTGAGGCATATGTGACCTGTTTCTGAGTGCAGTGTTGGGTACAGACGCACAGAGAGGAGATCCTGGTAGAGGAAGAGAAGGTCCCAAGTTGAAGAAGGACAGTGGTGGGGCTCAAGAAGGGCCAGACAATGAGACACAGAGATGACACAGTTTTGCCTCAAGTCAGATCTACTATTCTCACAAACAAAAGTATTCCTTTCCTAATCATACAATGAATGATTAACATGCTTCATCTACACACCAAAACCCATACCACAGGTTTATAAGTTAGCACAGCAATCTGTGCCCAGTAGATTTTGAACAAATGATTCTTGAATAGAATTTATTTAACATGCTCTACTCCACCATTTCACAAGGTGATACTCTGCTGTCTTTGTCGCCACTAAGAAAGCTCTCACCAGACCTATTCCCTGGACTTTGGACTTCCCAGCCTCAGAAACTCAATGGAGGAACCGGCGGCAGTGGCAGCAGCAGCAGCAGAGGAGCTGGCGGCGGCGGCAGCAGTGGAGGAGCCAGCGGCAGCAGCGTAAGCGGCACCGGCGGTAGCGGTGCAAGTGGCAGCAGCGGGGGAAGCGGCAGCGGCAGGAACGACACCCTGCGGTACTGCGCCGTCACCCAGCAGCCCGGCAGAGTCCTAGCTGACCAGAGAGGTGGCTCCCTGGAGAGGCCCAAGACCTGAGGCAACCACACACGCAAGGCACTAGTGGCCAACTGAGTAGTCACTGAGGTAGCCATACCAAATTGTCAACCCCAGCAACATCTTAGTCAGACAATAGTGTCAAACTTGTGGACTGTGAAACCTCCTGCCACAATGAATAAACATCAAAGAAAAGATACCAGAAATACAAAAAATCAAGAAAGTACACCACCCAAAGATAATAAATCTCAAGCTCTAGATCCTATAGAACAAGAAGCCCTTGAAATGACTGACAAGGAATTTCAAGTGATAATTCTAAGGAAACTGAATGAGATACAAGAAAACTCAGCTAGACATCATGATGAAACCAAAGAAAAGTATACAGGACCTGAAAGAGGAAATGTACAAGGAAATCAATGCCCTGAAAAAAAATGTAGCAGAACTTGCCGAACTGAAGAAGTTATTCAGCGAAATAAAAAAACACAATGGAGAGTTTAACCAGCAGGCTTGTTGAAGAGAGAACCTCTGAACTTGAAGATGGGCTGTTTGAAATAACACAAGCAGACAAAAAAGAAAAAAGAAAAAAGAATCAAAGGCATTGAAGAAAATCTGAGAGAGATATCAGACAACCTTAAGCGCTCAAATATCCAAGTCATGGGTATTCCAGAAGGGGAGGAAAAAGGAGATTGCATTGAAAACATATTCAACAAAATAGTGGCAGAAAACTTCCCAGGTATAGGAAAAATCACAGATCTTCAGATCCAGGAAGCTCAACGATCTCCAAACGTATTTAACCCAAAAAGGTCTTCTCCAAGACATGTTATAGTCAAACTGGCAAAACTCAAAGACAAAGAGAGAATCTTAAAAGCTGCCAGAGAGAAGTGTCAAATCACCTATAAGGGAACCCCAATCAGGCTAACATCAGACTTTTCATCACAAACCCTAAAAGCCAGAAAGGAATGGGATGATATATTCAAAATACTAAAAGACAAAGATTGCCAGCCAAGAATACTCTACCCTGCAAGGCTATCCTTCCAAAATGAAGGGAAAATAGTATATTTCTCAGACAAACAAAAACTGCAGGAGTTCACCACCACACGACCACCCTTACAAGAAATTCTCAAGGGAGTACTCGGTTTGGTTCCTGAAAAATAACTACCACTGCCATAAAAACCCAAGAAAAATCTAAACCCACTAGTATAATAAAAATGGCATTCATGAAGAGAAAACAAACAAACAAAAAGGCTATCTACAACCTAAGGAACCAACAAACACAGAAAAAAAACAGTAAATCAGAAAGCAAGGAACAAAAGACACCTAAGACAACCAAACAACAATCAATAAAATGCTAGGAATAAATCAACACCTTTCAATAACAACTCTTAATGTAAAAGTCTTAAATTCCCCAATCAAAAGACACAGACTGGCTGACTAGATCAAAAAGGAGGACCCAACAATATGCTGCCTTGAAGAGACCCACCTCACCCATAAAGACTCACATAGACTAACAGTGAAAGGATGGAAAAAGATACCATGCAAACAGAAAAGAAAAACGAGCTGGAGTAGCTATTCTTATATCTGACAAAGTAGACTTTAAACTAAAAACCATAAAAAGAGACAATGAGGGACACTACATAATGATAAAAGGACTAATGCATCAAGAAGACGTAACAATCATAAATATGTACGCACCCAATGTTGGAGCAGCCAGATTTATAAAACAAACTCTATTAGACCTAAAGAAGGAAATAGACACTAATACCATAATAACAGGGGACCTGAACACCCCACTGTCAATATTGGACAGATCATCTAGGCAAAGAATCAGCAGAGAAACACAAGATCTAAACAATACTCTAGACCAATTGGAATTGGCAGATATCTACAGAACATTCCATCCAACAACCTCAGATTATTCATTCTTCTCATCAGCACATGGATCATTCTCCAGGATAGATCACATATTAGGTCACAAATCAAGTCTCAATAAATTTTAAAAAATTGGAATTATCCCATGTATTTTCTCAGATCATAATGGATTAAAACTAGAAATCAATAACAAATGAAATTCTGGAAACTATACAAACACATGGAAGTTAAACAGCATTCCACTTAATGACTTATGGGTCCAAGAAGAAATCAAGCAGGAAATCAAAAAATGTATTGAAACTAATGAAAATAATGATACATCATACCAAAACCTGTGGGATACTGCTAAAGCAGTATTAAGGGGGAAATTTATTGCATTAAATATTCACCTCAGAAGAATGGAAAGATGGCAAGTGAACAACCTAACACTTCACCTTAAAGATCTAGAAAAACAAGAACAATCCAAACCTAAAGTTAGCAGATGGAAAGAAATCATTAAGATCAGAGCAGAACTTAATGAAATTGAAACCCAAAAAACAATACAAAAGATCAATGAATCAAAAAGTTGGTTATTTGAAAAGATTAATAAAATTGACAAAACATTAGCACGGCTAACAAAAAAAAGAAGAGAGAAGATTCAAATAACAAAAATTAGAAATGAAAAAGGCGATATTACAACTGATTCATCTGAAATACAAGGAATCATTTGAGACTACTATAAACAACTATGCACCAACAAGTTTGAAAATCTGGAGGAAAAGGATAAATTTCTGGACACACACAAGCTCCCAAAACTGAGCCATGAAGATGTAGAAAATCTGAACAGACCAACAACAATAAAGGAGATTGAAGCTGTTATCAAAAAGCTCCCAACAAAGAAAAGCCCAGGACCAGATGGATTCACAGCAGAATTTTACCAAACATTCAAACAGGAATTGACACCGATTCTTTACAAACTATTCCAAAAGATTGAAACAGACGCAAATCTCCCAAACTCATTCTATGAAGCAAACATCATCCTGATACCAAAACCAGGTAAAGATATAACCAAAAAAGAAAACTACAGGCTGATATCCTTGATGAATATAGATGCAAAAATCCTCACTAAAATACTAGCAAACAGAATACAGCAACACATACGAAAAATTATTCACCACGATCAAGTGGGATTCATCCCAGGAAGGCAAGGTTGGTTCAACATACGCAAATCAATAAATGTGATACACCATATTAATAAAATCAAACACAAGGACCATATGATCATCTCTATAGATGCTGAAAAAGCATTTGATAAAATTCAACACTCATTCATGACAAAGACCCTCTATAAGTTAGGTATAGACGGAAAGTATCTCAACATAATTAAAGCCATATATGATAAACCCACCGCCAATATCATCCTGAATGGGGAAAAGCTGAAAGCTTTTCCTTTAAGAACAGGAACTAGACAAGGATGCCCACTCTCACCACTCCTATTCAACATAGTGTTGGAAGTACTAGCCAGAGCAATCAGAGAAGAGAAGGAAATAAAGGGCATCCAGATTGGAAAAGATGAAGTCAAACTGTCCCTGTTTGCAGATGACATGATCCTATATATCGAACAGCCAAAAGCCTCTACAAAAAAACTCTTGGAGGTGATAAATGATTTCAGCACAGTAGCAGGATACAAAATCAACACACAAAAATCAGTAGCATTTCTTTTCTCCAATAGTGAACATGCAGAAAGAGAAATCAAGAAAGCCTGCCCATTTACAATAGCCACCAAAAAATAAAATACTTAGGAATTGAGTTAACCAAGGATGTGAAAAATCTCTATAATGAGAACTACAAACCACTGCTGAGAGAAATTAGAGAGGATACAAGAAGATGGAAAGATATCCCATGCTCTTGGATTGGAAGAATCAACATAGTGAAAATGTCCATACTACCCAAAGTGAGATACAAATTCAATGCAATCCCCATCAAAATTCCAATGACAATTTCTCAGAAATGGAAAGAACTATCCAGACACTTATATGGAATAACAAAAGACCACACATAGCCAAAGCAACACTGAGCAAAAAAAAAATGCTGGAGGCATAACACTACCTGACTTTAAACTATACTACAAAGCTATAATAAACAAAACAGTATGGTACTGGCATAAAAACAGACACACTGATCAATGGAATAGAATAGAGAATCCAGAAATCAACCCACACACCTACAACCATCTGATCTTTGACAAAGGCACCAAGCCTATACATTGGGGAAGAGACTGCCTCTTTAGTAAATGGTGCTGGGAGGACTGGATATCAATATGCAGGAGAATGAAACTAGACCCATACCTTTCGCCATACACTAAAGTCAACTCAAAATGGATTAAAGAATTAATAAAATAATTAAACAATAAAACTTGAAACATTAAAACTTCTTAAAGAAAACATAGGAGATACACTTCAGGAAATAGGACTGGACACAGACTTCATGAATACAACCCCAAAAGCATGGGCAACCAAAGGAAAAATAAACAAATGGGATTATATAAAACTAAAGAGCTTCTGCACAGCAAAAGAAACAATTAACAGAGTTAAAAGACAACCAACAGAGTGGGAGAAAATATTTGCAAAATATACATCTCACAAAGGATTAATATCCAGAATATACACGGAACTCAAACAACTTTACAAGAAAAAAACAAGCAACCCAATTAAAAAATAGGCAAAGGAGCTAAGTAGGCATTTCTCTAAGGAAGATATACAAATGGCCAACAGACATATGAAAAAATGCTCAACATCACTCAGCATCTGGGAAATGCAAATCAAAACCACACTGAGATACCATCTAACCCCAGTTAGGATGGCTAAAATCCAAAAGACCCTGAACGATAAATGCTGGCGAGGTTGCGGAGAAAAAGGAACTCTCATCCATTGTTGGTGGGACTGCAAAATGGTGCAGCCTCTATGGAAAATGGTATGGAGGTTCCTCAAACAATTGCAGATAGATCTACCATACGACCCAGCTATCCCACTGCTGGGAATATACCCAGAGGAATGGAAATCTTCATGTCGAAGGTATACCTGTTCACCAATGTTCATCGCAGCACTCTTTACAATAGCCACGAGTTGGAACCAGTCCAAATGTCCATCACTGGATGAGTGGATACGGAAAATGTGGTATATCTACACAATGGAATACTACTCAGCTATAAGAACGAATGAAGTACTGCCATTCGCAACAACATGGATGGACCTTGAGAGAATTATATTAAGTGAAACAAGTCAGGCACAGAAAGAGAAATACCACATGTTCTCACTTATTGGTGGGAGCTAAAAATAAATAAATAAATTCACACACACACAAAAAAAATAAACCGGGGGTCGGGGGTGGGGAAGAAGACATAACAACTACAATTCTTTGAAGTTGATATGACAAGCAAACAGAAAGGACATTGTTGGGTGGGAGGGTGGAGAGAGTGTAGGGAGGGGGGGTTCGGTTATGGCCCACAATAATCAACCACATTGTATATTGACAAAATAAAATTAAGAAAAAAAAAGAAAAGAATTTATTTTACACCTATCTCATCTCATGGTACAGTAGCACCTGACCCAATTAACTATGACGCAAAACCCTACAGGAAATGGGCTAAATTCTGGAACCAACCAATAGCATCATGGTTATGAAGACATGCTCTGGAGCCAGGTTTACTGGATTCAAATTCCAGCACCACCACTAGATTTGCAACTCTGTGCATGTTATTTAACTGCTCTGTTCCTCAGTGTCCTCATCTGAGAAGCAGAGCTGACAAGAGGGACAAACTTTTTATGAGGATTTATCAAGATAACACACAAAAAACTTAGCACATGCCTAGCATATATGGATATACTGAGCACTTAGTAAGGGTCAGGTATCATGAACAACTCTTTGAGTATGGTGAGCCTTACAAGAACACACACAGCTGCAGGAGCTGAGCAAAAATATTGGGGCTAAGCTACAATATTGGGAAGGTGGTGTCCTCAGCAGGTCACCATAGTCCCAACAGACAGGGAATCTTGGAGAGTCTGATAGGAGGCAGCAGAGCATCCCAAAGAGCAGGGACAGAAAACATTGGAATTCAGGGGCAGTGGATTTTGAAGAATAGCCTGGGAGAAATCCTTAAAAGGGTGATGGAAATTAAAAATGGATGACTTCAAAAAAAATAAAATACCTAGAAATTAATTTAACCAAGGAGGTGAAAGATCTCTACAATGAGAATTACAAACCACTATTGAAAGAAATTAAAGAAGACACAAAATGATGGAAAGACATTCCAGGCTCTTGGATTGGAAGAATTTACATTGCAAAAATGTCTATACTACCCAAAGTGATTTACAGATTCAATGTAATCCCCATCAAAATACCAAGGATATTCTTCACAGAAATGGAAAAAACAATCTCAACATCCATAAGAAACAGCAAAAGACCCTGAAGAGCCAGAGCAATCCTGAGCAAAAAACATAAAGCCAGAGGCATAACACTACTTGACTTCAAATTATACTACAAAGCTACAGTAACCAAAACAGCATGGTACTGGCATAAAAAGACACTCAAACCAATGCAGCAGAATAGAGAACCCAGAAATCACCCTTCAGACTTACAGCCATCTGATATTTAACAAAAGGAACAAAAACATGCGTTGGGGAAAAGACTGCCTCTTCAATAAATGGTGCTGGGAAACTTGGATATCCATATGCAGAAGAATGAAACTAGACATGCACCTCACCATATACTAAAATCAACTCAAAATGGATTAAAGACTTAAGTATAAGACCTGAAACTTTAAAATTACTGAAGGAAAACATAGGTGAAACACTTCGGGAATTAGGTCTGGGCACAGACTTTATGAACATGAGCCCAAAAGCACAAGCAACAAAAGAAAAAATAAACAAATGGACTATATCAAACTAAAAAGCTTCTACACAGCAAAGGAAACAATCAACAGAGTGAAATGACAACCTACAGAGTGGGAGAAAATTTTTGCTAACTATTCATCCAACAAGGGATTAATATCCATAATATATCCATAATATACAAGGAACTCAAGCAATTATACAGTAAAAAAACAAATAACCCAATTAAAAAATGGGCAAAGGAACTGAATAGACATTTTTCAAAGGAAGACATACAAATGGCCAATAGGTACATGAAAAAATGCTCAACATCACTAGTCATCAGGGAAATGCAAATTAAAACCACATTGAGATATCATCTCACCCCAGTTAGACTGGCTATAATCAAAAGAATGATAATAACAAATGTGGGCAAGGATGCAGAGAGAAGGGAATGCTCTTATGCTGTTGGTGGGACTGTAAATTAGTACAACCACTATGCAAAACAGTATAGAGGTTTCTCAGACAACTACAGATAGATCCTACATATGACCCAGGAATCCCACTTCTGGGTATATACCCAAAGGAATGGAAATCATCACGTTGAAGGGATACCTGTACTCCCATGTTCATTGCAGCTCTGTTCACAATAGCCAAGATATAGAACCAACCTAAATGTCCATCGATGGATGATTGGATAAGGAAAATGTGGTAAAAATACATCATGGAATACTACTCTGCCATAAAAAAGAATGAAATTTTCCCAATTGCAACAACATGGATGAGCTTGGAGAAACTTATGTTGAGTGAAATAAGCAAAGCACAGAGGGATAAATACTGTATGTACTCTCTCATAAGCAGGAGCTAAGAGATAAAGAAGAAAGGAAAGAAAGACCACAGTGGTGCATTGGACTTGCAGAAGGAGAGAACATACCTAGGGATATAAAGTGTAGTGGGGAAAGGGGAATGGGGAGGGAGGTTGGGGATAATTGAGAAGATAATTGGGTGTGGGACATGGGTTATAATCACAATTTGTGGTAATGGACATGCTGCCAGTATGCATTGGGCCATCACATCTTAGGCATGAGTGGTGACAATTTGCTTTGAACCCCATGAATACTCATAATCAATAAAAACAAAACAAAACATTTTAAAAAATGGATAAAATTAAATTTTAAAAAAAAGCAATCATATTAAAAAATTTTTGTAACATAGGAAAAAGAAAAATACTATTCATATCATCACTGTTAGCATTTTAATGTATTTTTTCATAGGTTTTCTTTTCTGTGCACATTTGAAAAATTGTTATCTAGTATATCCATAATTTTCATTTTTTTCAGTTTTATATCATAAGCATTTCTGATGGATGGAGAATATTCAGGCAAGTGGACATACTATACTTCGCTAAATATTTCTGTGGTTGTTGGACATTTAGGAAGATCTCAATTTTTTGCTATTACACACAACAATACTATCTGATATATAATTATCTCATGGCATACAGCTTTTCTTATAGATTGTATCCTTATTATGAAACTCCAGCAATAAAATTAGAGAGCCATGATTATTACTACTTAAATTGTCACAGGACCAGCCCAATTCACTATTGCTTTACAACATTAAACATTATCATTGAAATAAAAATTTTTTTAAAAAATGGGTGCCTTTCTCAGAAATGGGAAAGCAGATGTTCTGCCTTCAAATGTCATACATCTAATTCCTTTGCAAATTTTTTTATATATATATACAGTAGGTCTATGCTCAATATTGGGTCCATGAATACATCACATTTGTCATGAGGAAAAAGATTGTGGCAATTAATAAAGAATATTAAAAATACAAATAAGAGGCAAAAGAAATTATGATACATGTCCCTTTTAGTGGGCACTGCTAAAATGTGATTCCTTGTTCTATAAATTGGATTTATGCTGAAATACAAGTGCAAGTCTTGTATTTCAGGACAGTGGGAGCTGAGGTCTGGAAACCTGAGTGAGGCATCACTGTATCCCTGGATCAGAGCAATGCAGGGAAGGGGAAAGCTATATCTTGGATAAGAAGCTGATTCCAAGTATTTTTTTCCCTTTTCAGGCCACTTTCTCAACATCATGATTATTAATTACCCATCTCTGTATTTCCTGTTAGAAGAAAGCCCCTCCAGGGAAAAAGCAATTGACCTTTAAAAAATGTACTCTTTAAAGGTTTAGACCTATGACCATCCCCTCTGTGATGTTCTAAAAATGCTTCCCTCAGCAGTTCAGCTGTGACTGCCATAGTACAGAATAGCATTTCAGGGAAATTACTTTTCTCTGTCTCTGAAATTAGGGCTATATATCATCTAGTCTCTGTCTTGTTCTCTTGCTCAGTCGTCCTGGTGAAGGAATCAGTTATATTTGCAATCCGAGCCTCTCCACTCGCACACGTGTCTCTGTATGGTATAGCAGGGAAGCCAAGACTGGAATTTCCTGCTTTTTGATGTGGAAGCCCAGGACACTCTCCCTGAGCCCTAAAATTCCTGATGAGCCTCCTCCACTGGGATGGGCAGCCCTCCTGAATAAACAAGGGCTGTCACAGCTCCTGTGGGAGCAGATGGCACTGTGCCCTCCCTGGCATGCTCAGCCTTTGGTTAGCACAGAAGCAATTTGACTTGGAGAGTGAAGAAGGGATTCCTTCCCGGGGGACTTGTTTCACTGGCAGCAGGTCTGGTTAGAAACTTACCTGTTGGCTTAGAGAGAAAAGAACAGAGTAATTCAGTGAAAGCTGTACAATCAAACAGGTCAGCCCTCTCTGAGTGAAGGCCTGATGTTGGAGTCATCAGACCCACCAGCAGGAACAAGTGGGCCTATTATTGGATAAAAACAATTACCACCTGCCAGGATGCAGCATGCTGCAGTGAAATGAATGTGCTCTGTTTATGTCCCAGTGCTGCCACTTCCCGGATGAGTCATCTTGAGCAAGTTATGTCAACTTTCCAGACCTCAATTTTCTTATCTGTAGAATTGAACTAATAAAACCAGCTTCATAGGGTTTGGAGAAATAACTAAATGAAATCAGAGCTGGCCAGTTAGCTCAGCTGGTTAGAGCATGGTGTTGATAACACCAAGGTCGAGGATTTGTATCCCTGTACTGGCCAGCCACCAAAAAAAATAAAATAAAATTTTAAAAAAGGAAACACTAATAACACTAAAGTCCAGGGTTTGATCCCTATGCCAGCCAAACACACACACACACACACACACAGAATAAATGAGATCAAGCATGGAAAGTGGTCTGCAAAGTGCTTGACACATAGTAGGCCCTAATTATTGCTGGTTTCTTAACACATTTCCCTTTCCTGCTGGTGCTTATGAAAGGGTTGAGAATAGGAAGAAATAAAAGGTGTGAAGGAAAAAAAGATAATCTAGGCAGGAAGGAAGACAGGACTCAAAGGAAAAGTCTGAGAAGGAAAGCTTAGGATATTTAGAAGCAAAACAATGATGGTATTTTGTGTTCTAGTAAGTAGGTTCTGTGGTGGCTACCTTGCATGTTTTCTCTCTGCTCAATGTCGTTTTGCCCTGTATTAGTCTTCTGTTGCTGTATAACAGATTACTGCAAAGTTTAGCAACTTAAAGTAACACACATTTACTATCTCACAGTTTCTGTGGGCCAGGATTTTGGGGGTGACTTAACCGGATCATCCAGCTTATGGCCTCTCACAAGGCTGCAATCAAGGTGTAGGCCAGGGCAGCTTTCATCTTAAGGCTCGCATGGGGAAGGTTCCAATCCCAAACTCACTCAGCATTACTGGCAGGATTCAGTTCTTTGTGGGCTGCTGGACTGAGAGTCTCAGCGCCTTGCTGGCTATTGGCAAGAGGCAACTAATAGTTCCTTGACATATGGGTCTTTCCATAGAGCAGCTTACAATATGGCAGCTGGCTTCATCAGAGAGAGAGAGAGATTACAGACTTTTGTAAAATAATCTCAGAAGTGATATCCCATCACTTTCCCCATATTTTATTCATTAGAAGTGAGTCACTAGGTCCAGCTCACACTCAAAGGGAGGAGATAACATGAAGGCATAGATATCAGGAGGTGGTGATCATTTGGGACTGTCTTAGAAAGCTGACTACCTCGCTGCCCTTCTGGTAAAAGCAACCCTCCTTCTTCCATAAAGCCACATATGATTCTGAGGGGCTGCTCTGCATAATACCTGCCACTGCCACTCTACCCCATCTTCACACCAGAATGTCATGAGACCTAGGTCTGGTGAATCATTATAGCACATCCTCTTGGCCACAGTGATTGGTTCAAGAAGTAGCCATGTGACCCATACTGGCCAATCAGAGCCTTTCCCTGGGATTTATATATACTGAAACAAGGAGAGAAGCATTTTCTCATTGATCTGAAATCATTATTATGGAATGATGTAAGCCTGAGGTTTCCTGTGGCCATATCTTCTATCAACCAAAAAGGAATTCTAACTGTACTGGGAACAATTGAAGCAATCACCTTCTGGAGCAAAGACAAAAGATTTGAGATTAAAGAGAGAGCACAAATAAACTAGCAACATTTTCTACAATTCTGAAGGCTAATTCCACTCCCAAAAGCTAATATACCTCCCTTTTTCAGCTGAATAGTTTAAATTAGGTTCTGTCAAGACTATACTTTCAGGCATCATTTCTATAGTTCATTAAATTGAGTTCTGTCACTTGCAGCAAAAAGAATCTTGATTAATTCAGCCACAGTTTTTGCATTTGTAAAACAAGAAGCTGAACTAAATGATCTCCATGGCTTTTTCCATATTTCAGGTTCCAAGATTCTGACCTAAAATGACTGATTCTTAACTAAGAAACAGATTTTTCAAAAGCAGGGAAACAGCAGGAGGAGCAGCCTGAAGGAAGCAGAGTGTAAAAGAGGGAGACAGGCTCACTCCTGTACCAATGGGAGCCAAAGACCAACTCTGCCTTCTTCATAATTTAGACAGGCTCTAAGTTTTAACTCAGAACTGTAAGAATACCACTAAAAAGGACCCATGCCTCCAGTGACACTGGGTAAGGCCCAGAGATATATTCCTCTCATATGCTGTTGGAGCCATAACACAGTAGTCAAGGGCATGGGTTTTATAGGCAGCAGCCCTGGATTTGATGATCATAATAATAAATGATAGTAACATTTACTAAGTGCTTACTATGTACCTAGCAGTATCTGAAGTCCCAGCTTCTTCACTTACTAGCTATATGACCTTAGGGAAGTGACAGAACCTCCACTGGCCTCTGCTTCCTCATTGATAAAATGGAAATAATAATAGTTCCTTTCTCAAAAGGCTGTTATGAGAATTAAATGAGTCAATGCAGGTAAAGCATCAGGCACAGCATCTGGCACATACTGTTCTTAAAATGTTCTTCCTTGCTTTTTATATCCAACTCAAATATCAACTATTACGCAAACCTTCACCGACTGCACTCTGCGCTCATGTGTCCCCCACCCCCCACAGCACTTTACTCTTGCCTGCTGGCTTTCTAGCCATATGACTCTGTATTTCATTTACCTGCTCACATATCCATCACTCCTGGATCACCATATCTTATCTATGGGTCCCTGAAGCCTAGATCAATACCAAACACACAGTAAGATCTCGACAAACCCAAAAGGCTCGAGTCAACAATATTATTAGTCTCTCAACAAGAAGAGCAGACAGTCTGAAACCTGCCACACCTTTCAGTTTCACCACCTCATTGAGCTTTAAGGATTTTTGTCAGGCGAAACCCTGATGTGCAATTGTAAAGCTGCTCCTCAAATGAAACCACCAATTGCTCAAGCTAGAGGTAACAATTCCTCACAACTGGCAGGCCAGGCCATCCACAACCAGCCGCGGAGTTCCCTGGTAACGGGTGCGGTGCTGCTGGTTTGGAAGCTGACCAAAGAGACAGTAAACATGATGGTTGCCTGGGGTTGTAAACACAAAGCCAGCTCCTCCTCATCTCACCCCTGAGACACTCCAGTCATAGCATCAGGGACACCACAAGTGACTACTTGTTGGCCCCTGTCAAGTGTAGTGCAAGGGTCTACCACCTCCAAAATGTAGATATTACAGACAAAACCACAGTAACTGCAGTTTTTATAAGAAGTTACACAGTGCGTGCATTCAGAAAAAGATTTTTCTAGGGTGAGTATAAAACAAGGGCCTGTGTTAAAAGAGGAAACATTTCCTCACTTCTGAGACCACATTGTTTTCACCAGTTAGAGGCTGGCAGGGATAGAAGAGAAAATCTATAGTAAGTACACACCCAGCTGACTACAGAAAGGACCTCTGGGTCTGCTATCTACATGGGGCTGACCATGGGGCACCTCCTTTCTCATTAGTGTAAATCTTAGGAAGCAGTGCAAAGTGCCTTTGGAATCTGTAAGGAGAGTGGGGAAGAAAATGAGATGTATACCTGGCTGGGTTTGCATGAAGTTTTCACGGTAAACAATGGCATAAAATGTTTTAAATACAAGTTTTATTTCCCTGTGTTGATTGGAATTCAACTCCAGGGCATGGTAGGGCTTACAGGATCACAGTGGGTGGTCTCCCAAAAGACTGGAATTCTAAAAAAACTTTCTTATTACCAATTCCATTTCTCCATTTCTTTGTTTTTATTTATTCACTCATTCATTTATTCATTCCTGAAAGCAATGCAGCCTTATATTCTACAGGCACTGAGGAGCTATCAATGGTTTTTAAGCAGGGGAACTCCATGATTAAATATGAATTTTAGATCATCTGGAATCAGTGTTGAGGATGGAATTAGAGAAGACAGAGACCGGTAGTCATCCAGATGAATCCTGACTAGAGGCCGTGGAAGGGAAAGGACAGGGATCATTTAAGAGGAAGAATAATCAGGACTTCTTGTGGCAGGGAAAGAGAGAAAAACAACTAGAAACATCCTTGTTTAGCTGACTTTGTAAGTAATGACACTATTAAAGCAGATTGACAATACAAGAGGAGGATCAGTTTTGGTGAAGTGTTGATAAAAAGCTTGAAGAACTGCTTTAGTGAAAATGCCATACAATGATGCTAACATTTCAATTATGTGTCCAGTTACCAGTACAGGTGACAGAATATGTTGCTAATGAGGGTCACTTGTTGCTTCTAGGGTCCGTTGTGGGTTGATCTCCGGCTGCATCACTTGAAGTTGTCTGTCCTACACCCACAGTGTGTCCTTACATCCTGATCATGCCCCAGCATCACAAAAGGAATTTTGAGAGAGGGCAGGAACGGAGCCGACAGCGCAGGGCCACCCTTACAGACCCAGCCCGAAGCCCTCCCCTAGTGAAAGTGGGACCCATGTGGTACCACTTTCACTTTTTCTAAATATTTGGAGGTTGGACAGAAATCTGTTGGACGTGGAAAACTGAGTATACAAGGATAGATGGTCTGACTGCTAGAGGAATCCTCCTTTCCAATCAGCCTAGTCTTCTCTCTTTTCCCCCAAAACACGGTCTGCCTCTCTCGGAGCCTCTGCTGCTCCTTCCATGTCCCCTGAATGTCCTGCTCTCCCACACTGGGCAGATCTTTCCTACTGGAAGAGTTGTTACCTGTTGGAGCAGTCTACTCTGGATTTGGTAGGCTATCTCCGATTGCTTCACAAATCGAAGACTTTCGTGTAGCTTGGGAAGTTTTTCGGGTGTTGTTTATTTATTCTCACCTTGTTTTTAAAAGGTTTGAGGCTTATAACAGGATTTTTCTTTTTAGAATAAGAATGGAGGGACTGGGAATGCCTTCCTTGGAGCTAAGAGCCTAAGGTATTAAAGGCAGAGGCTCCCCCTGCTGGCTGGGTTTTGCTCCGCCAGCCCTCTGGCTGTCGGATCTTGAGCCTTTGTGAAGTCATGTGCAGCTTCACAGGGCAGAAAGTCAGCATCACTCAGCTTCAGAAGACACTCTTGCTTTTTAGAAACAATGGTCAGTGTGCCTTTCAGACTGACCATGCTTAAAATTCATTCCATCACTTTCTGCCCTTCTCTTTCACTAGCTCTTGCACAAATATTCAGGCTGGATTGTGGAGCATCGATTGGGCCCTTCGGCTCAGCCAGCCACTTTGCTAGTACCGGGAACACTAAGGCAAGTGTGACACTCCCCACCTTTGGGAGGCCAGCACAAGTGGAGCTGTCCTCTTTCAGGTAGTAAAGCCCTTGCTAGCTCAGGCTGGAGACACTCAGACTAAAGGTGGTCTCCAGCCAAGGTCCCCAGACCCAGGCCCATTCAGGAAATGGGAGCATGTTATCAGGAGTTAACTTGTTATCCTGGTGCATCCTCTGGGCCAAGGCAGAACCAGGCTGACCCCTACAGGTGGGAGGGAAGGGTAGGCATCCTGAGGCTGCAACCCTGGCTGGCTCTGCTGCACCCGGGTGACCTACACCTCAGAGGGCTTCCCTTGCTGGGCAGTGCTTCACAACATGTGCTCCCCACACAGTAACAGCAGCATCTGGGAACTTGTCAGAGAAGCAAATTCTCAGAGTTGAAAGGCAGCTGGGGGTCGGGGTAGAGGGTGGAGGAGAGAGCAGCAGTCCGTGCTTTAACAAGCCCTCCAGGTGAGTCTGATGCACCCTCAAGTTTAAGAACCACTGGTCCAGACAGCACAGTGTGGCCACCTCTGGGAGCCTTAAGTGATAGTTCAGCTTCATGAGACTCGGCCCCTCCTGCTTTGCATCAGCCTCAATGCTGCAGCATTGCAGAGGTACCTATTGCATGCCCCTTCCCTTTACAGTGAGATCACTGGGATTGCACAGACGTGTGGTTTGCCTAGGGCAGTTCTGGCAGGGGATTTTTTTCCCCCAAGCCTCCCAATTTGCCTGAGAGGAAAACAGAGGCCAGTAAAAGGGACCCTCCCTATCTCAGATCTGCCTGCTCTGGTTTTCAGGGCTCTGCCCAGCCTCTTGCGTGGGTCTGCCTCTCCTAGGCCTGTGACTGGGTCATTGCAGAGCTCTGGGCACAGTACACAGCCTCTCTAGGCCCCTGGCCTAGTTTCCTTTCCTAGGGGGTGATGTTGCATTCAGCTTCCTCCTCTTTGATCACACTGGGCCTGGCTGCCACTTGCTCAGAGAGGGAACATGAAGGGCCCAGCTGTGAAAGGATCACAACAGGGTTTGGTTTTTCTAATCAATATCTAGCATCTAAAAATACTTGTCAATCATCAAGGTAGGAAATCACTAGAAAGACAGGAAACACTGGAGGATGGAAACGCATCCTTCCCAGCCTGGCCATGTGGCATAGATGTCTTTTCCGATAAGTGCCAGGGTCTTTTTAGAAGGCTAGGATTAAGGGTGTGTGCTGCCTCCCCCTCCCTGCAATATTCACAGTGTTGCTTTTCTAGATGGGAGGTGGGGAAGTGCCACACTGCGAGGTGCCGACTCAGTCACCAAAGGCCTTTCCACCCCCCTCCACTTACTGTGGTCTTTGCAGCAGGCCCCACGCTCCTTTGTTTCAGAACATCACCACATGCACCCTATCCCTTACCCGGTGGGCGGGAGTGAGGGAGCACAAAGGAAAAACAATACTTTCTCACCGAATGTGGAGTTGTTTTCCCGGGAGGCTTTAAACACATGCTGCAGCTGGATGCACTGAGGAAACACTGGGGGGATATCAGCCAAAATAAGACAATGTTTTTCACACTTGCCCTCTTGAAAGGCGCACTTGGGCAAGCTGTTCCATTCAGAGGTGTTGCAGCAGGTGTTTGCAGCAGGGTGGGATGTGGGGGCTGGAATTAAGAGAAGAGGGTATTACAGCTAGTTTGGGAAGGGGTGCTCAGGGTACACACACACACACTCAGAGCTACTTCATTTTGGCTATATGGATATCTCACCTCCTTATTAGAAGACATTGCCAACCAACCCTTCTATTTCCTGGCCTCAGGAGGGGTGGAAAGCTAATACTTCAAGAAGATAAATTATTTTCCTGGCCTAAATGGAAGTGTAATCTCATTGAGGATATTATATTACATATTCTGGAAGTGGTGGGGGGGGGTGTCTGGGGAAAGGATGGGGGTTGAGCTGAAAGAGGAGGAAGATCCACCTGTTCATTGAGGGTTGGGACGCACACTCTGTCCTCTCCCAGTGCCCCAGGATGTGGCAGGGCCCCTGGGAGGAGTGGCCATGGGATGTGCCTAAGGAAGCTGGATCTGTGTGTGGGGACACCCAGTTCACAAAAAGAAAGGGTAGTGGTAAAAAGAAATCAGATGGCCTGGGTTTGAACCCAAGCTCTGCCACTTACTGGCTATGTAACATGGGATAGTTACGTCCTATATTGCCTCCGTTTCCTCATCTGTAAAATGAGGATTATTTTCTCTGCAGATCTTTATTGAACTATATGCCAGGTACTGTTCTAGGGGTTGGGAGACAGAAGTAAACAAAATAAAGATCCTACCCTTATAGAGTTTACATTCTAGTGGGAGCAGACAGACAGAAAACACTGTTAGTACGTACAACAAATCACATAGCATAGTGTGTCGGAAGATAAGTGCTATGGGAACAAAAGGAGCAGGGAAAACAGGAGCTGTGGGGAAGGAGGCACAGACACAGGTGGTCAGGACAGACCTCACTGAGAAAGCAATATTTGAGCAAGGACTTGAAGGAGATGAGGGAGAGCCATGAGTTATCTGGGAAAGGAATGTTCTAGATCAAAGAGTAGTTGCCTCATACAAAACTATTTATGTAAAGCACTAAGTCCCTGGCACTTGAGTAACATTCCATAGATATTAATTGTTGTTGTTATTTTCATGCCCAAGTGTGGCCCAGGGAAGCAAAAAGCAGTTGGAGTCAGAGAGAAGAAAGATGTGCTAACAAGGACCATGTTGGAATCACTAGAAGTGAAATGCAGGTGGTTATATCAAGAGGGGCAGGTTCTGAACATGTAGCAAGAACAACCAATCCCCCCAAAAGATGGGAGCAGTAGACACCATAGGTCAATATGGTCAAAGGGGTTGGTGGTGCTGGGGGCATAGAGTGCTGTGTGGTTCCAGGGAACCTACTTCATCCACAGTCAGAAAAGGTTAGACTCCATAGAGGGGAAGGGGGCCTTCAATGTGTCAGAATTCTAAAATGTTAAAATTCTGGAAGAGATTTTAGTGCTCATCTAATCTGACCCCCTCCTTTTCATAAGTGAAGAAACAGACTCATAAATGTGAAACAGCTTGCCCAAGTCACAGT
Organism: Cynocephalus volans; assembly: GCF_027409185.1. Classification (NCBI taxonomy): domain Eukaryota; kingdom Metazoa; phylum Chordata; class Mammalia; order Dermoptera; family Cynocephalidae; genus Cynocephalus; species Cynocephalus volans. The sequence continues at coordinate 60,762,438 of NC_084473.1, forward strand.
CTACTGGTCAGGACTCCTTCAATCACAGTGACAGAAACTCAACTTATTAACCAACTTAATAAGCAAAAAGGAATGTATTTGAGTTCATGTAACTCTGAGGACCAGAACTGGTCCACGAGCCAGAACTGAGATGGAAATTTGAGTGTGAATAAATCTAGGATTTACAGTAGAGACAAGATGAAAAGCAGACTGCTGTCCCAGTATTCTGTGAGGACACAGGCAGGCATGAGGCTCCCTGGAAGTTACAAGACTTTTCTTAAAGCCCATTGTGGTCTATATCCCAGAACAAAATAAATCAGACTAACTTTGTGGGAGGCAGGAAATTGCTTGCAACTCTAAATAGCACTCTTTTCCAAGGACTGCTCCGTAAGGGTCTAAAACAGAAGTTGTGAACTGACAGTCCCTGAATTGAACAAAATCTCCAGATGTGCTTTGTCTGAACCACAGGGTGGGATGTTTTAAAATTCATTTACTTAACAAATATTTGTTGAGCACTTACTGTTTGCCCGGTACTACTCTAGGCATTTGGCATATAACAGTGAACAAAATGGGGGTGGGGGGGTGGAATCCTCACCCTCATACACTTTGATTACAGTGCTAGGAAATGAGCAGGTAAATCAATGAGTTTTTAAATCTATTATTTTAGAAGGTGATAAATAGGCCAGAGGCAAAAGAAAAAAAAGAAAAAGAAGAGGGAGAGAGTACAAGTGGGAAGGAGGAGATGTTGCAGTTCTAAAGAGGGTGGTCAGGAAAGGACTTACTGAGAAGGTGACAGTAGGGCAAAGACCTAAAGAGGAGAAGGAAAAAAGCTTGCAGGTATGTAGGGGGAAAGCAGAAGGCACAGCAAGAGGCAGAAACATGCCTGTGATGCTTGGGAAACAGCAAGAATGTCTGTTTTTTATTTTTGTTTTTGTTCATCTGTATCGATTGCCAACATTTAAAAATGGGAAGTTTCACATGAAAAACTAGATTTCCAGCTTTTCTTGAAAAAAATATTCAATTAAAATCTGGCAATGCTGGCCCTTAATTATTTCATAAAATAATGAGCTAGATCTGAGCAGCAACTCTTCTCCCATAATGGGACATGCATCCCCAGTTTAACATAGTCCCCCTCCACACCCCTAGAATCTTCTCTTAGACTCCCCCCTAGCTACTATATTCATCTCAATTGGTGGGCAAGCCCCAGCAGACATTTAAGCCCTTGTAGCCTATGTAAGCAAGGCTAGGCTACCCTGACAGCTCAGTGGCTTAATTTAACAGAAGATTTATTTCTTGTTCATACAAAATCCAACAGGGGTAAGGTGATTTTCTCAGACATCTGTCTTTCATGCAGTGATTCCAGGATCCAGGTTATTTCCATCTTGTGGCTCTGCCATTTTAACTTGTGGACTTCATAGTCACCTTCAAAGGGGAAGAGAAAGTATAGAAGAGCCACATTGGCCCTTACATGCTTCACTTCAGAAGTAATGCACATCACTTCTGCTCACATATCCTTGGCTAGAACTAGTCACATGGCCTTGCCTAACCACAAGAGAGCAGGGAAGTGTAGACTTCCCATGTGTCCCAGGAAGGACAAAGAACAGGATATAAGTAAGAAGTATTAGTCTCTTCCCTACCCCTGTTTAAAACTGTGTTTAAAAACTGTGCATCTAGTCTCAGCCACCCAGTTACATCTATATGATGTGGTATCATTGAAAAATTTTCCAGAGAGCTGAGCTTCCCAGCCAGCTGGCTGACTTATCCGAACAATCTTCAGTAATTACATACATGACACAGAGGTTAAGTACATTAGCTCTGGAATCAGACAGCCTCTGTTTAAATTATGGCTCAATCATTGTTAACAGTATGACTTCGGCCAAGTTTTTAACCTCTGTAAACCTATTTCTTCATCTTTAATTTTTATCCACCACACAGGCTTAATGTGAAGATTAAGAGAGATTATACACATAAAATACTTTGAAGAATACTTAGTAAGTTCTTGATAAGTATCCATTGTCTTCAATAAATATTAGTGTTATTATTATGAGATGTTTCTAAACCTTATATTATGAAATAATTTCAGACTGACGAGTTGCAAAAATGGTACAAAGAATTCCCATATACTCTTCCCAAATACCCCAAATGTTAATACTTTACCTCACTTGCTTTATTATTCCCTCTCTGCACACACACAATTTTTTTCTGATCTACAAACCTTATTCAGATTTTGCCAATTGCCCGCTAATATACTTTTTGTGGGTCAGGATCCAATATGGAATCATATGTCACATTTAGTTGTCATGTTTCTTTAACCCCTTTTAATCTGAAACAATTCCTCATTCTTTCTTTTGTGAACTTGACATTTTTCTAAGAGCACAAGCTAGTTGTTTTGTGGAGAGTTCCTCAGTTTGGGTTTCTCTGATGTTTGCTCATGATTAGATTCCAGTCATACATTTTTGTCACGAATACTCTGGAAGCAATGTTATGGCATTCTCGGCGCTTCATGGCAAGAGACACTGATGGTTATTTGTCCCGTGAACGCTGATGTTTCCTTTGATCACTTCATTAAGATGCTATCTGCCAGATTCTCCACTGTAAAATTACTATTTTTACCTTTTAATTAGTATCTTATTGGGGGATAACTTTGAGATTATATAGATACCCTGTTTCTCTTCATACTTTTGCCCATTCATTTTAGCTTTTATTGATGAAGCAATTATTACTGGGGTGGTGGCCAAATGATAATTTTCTAATGCCATCGTTCCTTCCACATGTCCTCATTAGGTATCATTGCATGTTAATGCATCTGGAGCCTCTTAAAGAAACAGGCCCTCTGGTATGTGACTTGGAGACTTGCTTTGAATGAAAGGTCTTGGAAGTAGGCTGAACAATGAAAGAATGTAGCCACATCAAGGGACCTATGGAATGAGCATTATTGTTTCTGTATGAACTGATTATGTAATTTCTAACATGAAGGAATGTGACTGCCACCACCACCCACAATCTTCCAAATTGGTGAATTAGGGTAGGGCAGTCTGATGCAGGCTTGTATACCTTTCAAAATAATCCAAGATAAACCGTACCTCCTAGGACCTTGTATACTCTTGGTCACACTAAAGAAGCAGGCAGGTTCACCAAGATTCCGGAAAGCATGGGAATGAATGAGAAATCAAGGTTAGGTGTACTGAGAGAATAGGAATCAGCTTGAAGAGGAACCTTGGGATGTTTTGACTCTTACAGCCCGTGCAACAGATGAGCCAGTGAGAGAGAAAGGCTAGAGAGAGGAATAGTGTGGTGTTATGAGAACCGTGGTTAGCATCTGAACAGAGCAATCAATGTTATCTTTCACTCCTAGGTATAGTTTTGGATCTGAAATAACCAAGGTTCTTGAAATTAGAAAAGCTTGGGTGAGCATTGTCAATATTCCTAAATTCACAAAGTAAGAGGAAACCTCCCTGTGGGCTCTGGGGTATCTGTCTAACTCCTTTCCCCAAAGCAAAAACCACATGGCTATTTGTCTACCCAGGTAATGCTGCCCCCAAACCCACCAGGAATGTACAGAACCCATTGACCTGGTTCTGACAGCAAAAGCCTGGGAGCCAACCCTGCCCCCTCTGCCTTCAACAAAAAGGAACAAAGTCCAAGTCCCTGGTGTGTTTAACTCAACTTTACCTCTTCGATGGCTGCATGCAAAAACTTCCCTTTCCTGGAATTTATTTACCTCCCTCTCACTCCCTAATCTCACTGTCCCTTCTTTTCTAAGCACGGCCCACAGTCATGGGTGTTGAGTGTTCCAGAGATAAGCAGAATGATGTCTTTGGATCTGGAATTTAGGCAGTTTATTGATAACTTTTGAGAGGCCAGTTTTAATATAAAGTGTGACGATTCCAGATTGCAAGGGATTGTGAAGTAGAAAGCAGATAGAGAAAGTGGAGGAATTGATTATAGCCTACGCTTTCCAGAAATATGTTTGTAAAGGGAAGAAGAACAATAGGTTAGCGATCTGTAGCGAAGCAGGGTCGTGCATGGTACAGGCTTTTGTAGTCGGGACGTCAGGGTATGTTTTCAAGGAGCTAGAGAATGATGACCTAAAGATGCCAGAAAGAGGGAGATAATGGAAGATGGAGATGGAGGTGGAAAATCATTAGTAAATTATTCTCAAGAACCTCAAGAGAAGGTTAGCTTTGGGAACAAAGATCGGATGTGACTTCTCTGAAAATGGGGAGAAAGGAGATGAAAAAGGCAAAGCGTGGATGATGATTCAGACAAAATTGAGATGGTGGAGAGGAAAGCTGAGGCCTTGACCTTCTCAGTAAATTAGGTGTGGAGGTCATCTGTGGGGGTAGAGTAGGTCAGAACTTCTTTGAGAAGAATCAAAAGAACTTGGAACAGCCACCTTGAAGGATTCAGCAGAAAATCAGGAGGAATAAAAGGGCTACTCTGACAACAAACTAAGTTATGAATCTGAAAAACAAACATGCTTAGAAAATGCATCAGGTACACATTGATTTGCTCCAGAAGTCTTTACAGGTCTTGCTGATTGCAGTGCTTGTTGGAACATCTATCTGAATGTCTAAGTCTGATAGAAATCTTTGGCAGACTAACTAATGGCTGGGATAACTATTAGCATGCACTTTTCAATACTTAGAGAAATGAAATTTCCCATTCACAGCAAGCTGTTAAAATCCTAATTATCCCCTTGGAGGCTGACACTCTCCATTTCAGAAACTAGCTCCTTTACAAAGGAAGGAAATCACACATATGCAGAAGTACCCACTCATACACACCATGAATAAAACAAACCAATCTTCATTTCCCCATCCAATAAAGTACTCTAAGTCACTCCTTGACACATTGACTTTCTGGTAATCCCATCACTGATCATTCCAAAGTAAGCTTTGTGCCCATTCCAGTGATAGTAGTGGCTCGTTTTTGTTGGAAGATGCATTTATGTCAACTATGTAGAACATGTACTCGTACCACACTGTGGCCAATTATGAATGAAATTCCAGTTCCTCTATTCCTGGACTTTTGTGGAGAGACTGAGAAAATCATTTCTGGTATACATGAAGGCTGAAAGCCCTGGCAAGGAAGGAGATGGTTCTCTAGAGAAAGGTAAGAAAAGGTTGGCAGGGGGAGACATCAAAGATACTGATGGCAGTAACAAGGAACCGATGTTGATGACACCTTTTTCCAGAACCTCAAGGGCTTTTCACAAGTTTGCACTTTCAGCAAATGGCAGCCACCAGGCAGTGGCCAAGCAGTGACAGGAGTTGCGCTCACTTGATCCTGGGAACAAAGACTGAGTAATGTGGCCTGGGAAGCCCCAAGTCAAACCAAGGCCATGTGGCAGCTTGGTCAAAGGGAAACCCAAGAAGGGAGTGGAGGTTGGAGGAAGTTTGGGAAGCAGAGCCATGCTTTGACTAGAAGGTGAGCAACAATAGAAGGTAAGGGAATGCAAGCCTTCCTCTGCAGTCATCCTGCAGAGCAGATGGAATTCATAAAATTAAGGGACTCACATATTCTCTACAAAAATTTAGAATTTGCAGCATTTTGTTCTTTGGGAGCTGGAGTTTGATTGCAGTTAGATGTGTAGTTTAATACATACACATCATATCATTATATATTGCTGTTGCTTTGCCCCCACAGATTTGTCACCCCTCTTCCCCTGGGTGATGGAGATACAAAGGATTACTCAAAGCCCATTTCTTCTGAGCAGTGAGAAGCTCCAAAGTGGTTAACTTCTCTGGGACCCTCCAGCGAGAGGCAACCCTTCCTTGGGAAATTAACCCCAAATTGGGGTTCTCTTCCTGCATTTATTTTCCAGACCAGGAAGTTACAGGAAGAGAACATAGGTGGGGTTATAATTTAACAATCTAGGCTGTTAACTTTCAGTGAAACAAGCCAGATGACATTCCAGTAAGGCAATTAACAAAAGCTTGATCTTAGCAAACATTCCTTCTTACAGCAATTTCTCAGTATCTTTACATAACAATCAGTAACTAGTCTGTCCTTGAGCCAGCAACCTTGCTATACCACAAATCTTTATCTTACACCAGAGACTTATAGCCTGAGGAAAATTTCCAGTCCTCCACAAGGTCAATATTTGAATCTGCAGGACTTTGGAAAACCAGGCCCTGTGAGGTATATATGCTTTATAGTATATTCCACATATTGCTATAATTATCAGAATTACTTTGCTGTTTGCAGAACAGCAAACAACCATCTCCAAATAAGTGATGACTGAAGAAGTGATTCTGTGAAGAAAAGAAAAAAGGTAACTGTGATGTTAGATACTTCAGAAAAAGTCAAGCTTGGGGGCCAATTCGTATTCATCTCTACAAGATATGCTGGATGCTGCGAGTGTGCATTATGAATCAACCAGTTGTAGTTAGGAGGGGTAGGAACCAGCAGGACTATAAGTATGGGGGATGCCCTGGGGACATAGGTATGGACAGTTAAAGAGTGCAAAGAATATAGAGTTAAATAAATAGAATGGAGCTACCCCCAGGAGATAAAGGTAAGCAATTAGGTTGAAGCACAACCAGACAGGTGATACATTATGTTCTTCCTCAAGGTTGGCTTTTCTTTAATTGTGCTGTTTATCTCTTAAGAACACTTGAGTAATTGCAAAGCAAGCTTCTAAGCTGGGAACTGAAGTCTCAACGCAAGACAGTCACTAACAGCGTTCCTATTGCTGTAGACCCCTCGGTATGGAACTAAAGACCCTCCACAAATTAGTCTCAGGCTGACTTCCCAAATGAATACATGGAAGAGCCAGTAGTTAAAGCATTAGGTTGGGAAGAGATGAGTTCACATGGGGCCTCTCTAACCCCTCATTGGTAATTGATGAATATTACGGGTGGCCTAACAAGGAGTGGGGTGGTGGGAAGTGCAAGGCCCGCCTGTCCATCGATCAGGGCATTGTCTCATCTCCTCAGCTACCCTCTCCACTTCCTCCTTCATTCACTCCATCCCCATTTCCCAGGAGTCCCCCTGCACTCTGGAGGTGCTCTCTGACTAGCCCAAGTTACCATCACAGCCAAAACCAAGCTTGCCGGCCTTTGACGTGCTCCAAACTCACTACCACTTTCTACTCCACTCTCCAGACAAATTCATAAAGAAATCATGGCATCGTGAGTATTTGTCATGGTAAAACACCGTAGGGACTCTGTACTGTTAATCAACATGGGAATTCATTTTTTAAAAAATTATGGTCAACCACATTGGGGAGTATAATACAGCTGCAAAAAAAAAAAAAAAAAAAAACCAAAGGAAAAATCACTGTGTGAATGGATAGGAGGAAATATCCATAATACATTGTTGAGTTTTTTTAAAGAAGTAATTTGCCCAAAACTATGTCTGGAATAAAAAGATTTTATTTTTGTAAAAGAAAAAAAACAAAACAAAACCTGCATTGATGTCTTGAGACCCCCAAGGGTATGCATGAGGAAAAGCAGGTCAGGCTTGGCTAAGGCCCAAGATTCTTGCCTTGCTGGTTGGGTTGAACGTACACACTGAGTGGATCTAGAGGAGGAAGAGGAGAGGAGGAATGGGGGAGGGGAGGAGCAGAACCAGACCCAGTTATGGTGCAGGGAGGCTGGGAGGAGGCAGGCTTGGAGAAGGGGTGGGGAAGAGAAAAGAAAGGGCAAGAGAGAGGCAGAGAGAGCAGATGCCATAGGGAGAGGCACTTCTTTGGAGATGTCCTACCAGCTACCCTGACAGCCATCTTAGGGTTGTCGTGTGATCACCACTTTCTAGAGCCAGTTTCTCAGCTCAGAATATTTTTTAGCACGCTGTGGAAGAAACAAAACTTCTCATTGCTTTTTAGATTTATAAACCATCAGAAGAACTTTTTATTTATTTTTTAAACCACTGGGGAAGGAAGATAACATAGCTAGTGTTTGCTGCCTCAAACAGCAGAGATCACACTGTATGGCCTCAAAGAAGAAAACTGCAGAGAAAGGTGAGAAAGGAAAAGAAAAAGGCCTTGAATTTAACATGTATATATCTTCATGTGACTAATGATAGGTAATTTGTGAACCATCACTATCTGCTACTTTGTTTTATTACCTTTCCTGACTGCCTAAGCCTTTTTATCACAAGCCTTTACATCCATGCAGATGTAGCAGGTTTACATGGATAAGGCTCTGTAGAAAAACCATTTGACAACAATGACGTCCTTATCCCTTTATAATTAATGACAACAGAGAAATCTGTGTCTTGATGGATATCAGTGCACAGACAAATTTATTATAATTTGAGACCTTTACCACCCTCCCAGTAGTCAGCTAACAAAGGCTTTTTGTTTAGTTCATTAGGTCCTCACTTTGACTTCCTTAGTAGAGAGCAGGGTACTTACTACATAACATTGAATAAACAAAATATTTTAGATCCAAGTGATTTGTTCCATAGATTCCATTTTGTATAAACTGATTCCATTCTTAAGGGAAAATATACTTCTGGGGTTTTGATTAGTTTCAAATTCAAACATAGTCTTTTCTGTATTTTCCAAAATGTTTATAACAAATGTATTGTAATTTGTAACCACAAAAATTATTTTAAAAAATAATAGAGACCAAAAACAAAAAGAAACTGCTTTTTAAAAGCTTCAGTCTATATCCTGATTTCTCGCTGCTATGTCTTCTCAAAGAAGAATCAGGTTGTCTTCTCAGACAAGAAAGCTGATTTTAATGGTGGAGTCACTCTGTTGGTGACTCGGTCTGCCTGGCTGGACCATCAGCAGCTGTTGATATCCCTGAAAAAAGCCATGTCCACTCAGCAGTTTCCACCATTAATGAAAAAAAGAAAAGTACCTCAGTCGAGCTTTAGTTGCCTCCAGCTCCTGTACTTCTAACTGAGGCCACAGTCCTGCTCATTCTGTCACCATACCTCAGTTTCCCATGGAAGACAGAATGTAAAGCATCCAAAAGATATATTTATCAGTCAGGGTCCAGTCAGAGATCGATAGAGAAGATTTAACACAGAACCAATTGCTACAGTATTAAAAGAGCTGAGATGCCAAGCAGGGGTCAGTGACATAACCCAGCTACTAGCAACAATCAGAAGCCATCACCTCCCCTAGGCTCACATGCTAATCTCCTTTGGAAAACCCTCCCAGACACATGCAAAAAAATGCTTTATTAGGTTTCTAGGTATTCCTTAATCTAGTCAAGTTGACACCTAAAATTAACCATCATGAGCTGGCCAGTCAGCTCAGTTGGTTAGAGTGTGGTGTTTTAACACCATGGTCAAGGATTTGGATCCCTGTGCTGGCCAACCACCAGGAAATTAAAAAATAAATTAAAATTAACCATCATAAGGAAGTTCAGAAAATATTTATGCTAATAACCCCCATGAATAATTCCAGCACTTGCACACAAGGAGCAAGTACAAGAATATTCATTGCAGCTCTGTTTGTAACAGCAAAATACTGGAAACAATCTTACTGTTCACCTGTGGAGGAATGGGTAATTAAAATGTGGTTATTGAGTCTTAACATGAATGAAGTAGACCTACATGGATAAACATGGATAAATTTCAAAAATAACAGAAAGCAAGTTGCTAAGGATACACAGAGCATAAAATTGTCCGTGTGTATTTAAACATAAAACAGTATGTATGCCATTTTGCAATCTAAAAACATGCATGAGGAATATCACATACCAAACTTCAGGATGACAGAGATCTCTGGAAAAGGACATAAAGGTTGGGAGGTTGGGCTTATCTCTGTGAAGGGAGATAAGGGAGAGGGTTGAAATTTGTTAATAGATGAATAACAGGCCCCACGTCCTTCATCAATACTGAGTATGGGTAGAGGAGGGATCTCAGCTATCCTGACTCTATACTCTAGGGTGGGTGTTTGCCAAAGGTGGATAACCTGTTTTCCCAGCAATTTCTTTGTTTGGATCAGTGTTTCAGGTGTCACAAGGCCCTTCCTCCCTGGTGGCTCATAAAATGGTTCCTGGAGTGGTGTGAGGAAAGTCAAATCTTGAGTTGTTCTCAGGCGTAATAGTGAACCTGTAAAATTTAAAATCTATGCACTAAGGAACTGAAGTTGGTGGTTCCCAACACCTGGCTCGTGAGCTCTCTCCTCCTCTTGGTGATGCAGTTCTTATAAATAGCAAAGCCTTGTTTTCAAGTTCCAAATCTGACATCTTTTTTATCTCCACAACCTCTATTTACAATTTTTAAATTTTTATATTACATAATTAAAAATTAAAAATAATTCTTAAGAATGCAAAAAGCCAAAGAATATCTTTTGAAATACATTATAATGCAAAACAATATAGAAAAAGGGAAAGTGTCTCCTACCCTGTCTCCATAGTTCCCCCTCCTCAGTAATTAGCAATGTTAGCAACTTGATAACATAAACATACATATGTGTATTTATAGACTTTTTTGCCTATATAAACACACACAAACATTTTAAACAATAAAAATAGGATAATACTATAAATATTATTTTATGACCCGCTTTTTTTTCTGTTGGGAGTATATTGGGTACCTTTTTTCCAAGTAAATATATAAAAACCTATTCTAGCTTATTTAGTGGCTGTGTTGTATTTCATTGAATGGTAATATCTTATTAATTTAAACAGTCCCCTACAGAGGTATATTTATGTTTCAATTTTAGATATAACAAATAGATTTTAGATTCTACCACAACATTTCTATTTATGTACTTTTGAGGACTTGTGCCACCACTTTCCAGAATTGAAACTGCAAGATCAAAGGGCCTGAACATTTTGGATGATCTGCACTCCAACTTCTTAAAATTAGGTACAATAAAATTGTCCTGTGCCAAATTATAAAATCAACATACTAAGGATCAAAGCAGAAATACATGAGGTTATCCTCAAAAGAGTCAGAATAGGTCTTAATATGATTAAACATACAAACATAGCACAGGCAATGTCACTCAGAAAAGGACTGGCCAGCAGCAGACACGTGGGAAACAGAGAGTAGGAGAAGCAAGCAGCATTACCTTGTCCGTGGGACTGGAAACATGGCTCTTAACCATGTGACTAAACTGGTCTTTTCCTATAGTGGAGAAGGAAACTTCAAACTTTCACAGCTTGATAACACTCAGCTAATTCTTCCCACACTTAAGCTACCTTCTGACAATAATTGGGTTTCTCAGAAATGTTTATCTACAGACAGAAAGCGCTGACCAGAAAACACCAGTATCTCGGCAACCTGATATTTATCCTTCTTGTTATGAAGTAATTAATTGACACTCCAGTCAGTCTTTTGAAAGTGTGGTCAGCATGAGTCAGATTGCTGGAGCCTAGTCATCCCCAGGTGTCCACGTGACTAGGAATAAGAATGTAGAATCCCTTTTTGGGGAAGGAGAATAGGAAACTAGGGCATCACAAAATCCTACCACAAATATTTAATGTACCGGTGTCTTAGTCCATTTTCTGCTGCTATAACAGAATACCAAAGGCTGGGTAACCCATAAAAAAAAGAGAGAGATTTATTCGGCTCACTATTCTGGAGGCTGGGAGTCCAAGAGCACAGCCCCGGCATCTGGCAAGGGTCATCCCATGGTAGAAGGGCATAAGGCAGAAGTGAGGTCATGAGTGAGAAAGAGTGAGAGAGAGGAAGACAGGGTCACTTTCACAACAAGCCCATTCTTGTGATAACTAACCTATTCCAGAGATAACAGGATTAATTCATCTTATATGCCCCATCTCTTAATACTGTTACTCTGGGGATTAAATCTCCAACACATGAGTTTTGGGGGGACACATTCTAACCATGACAAGTGGTAACATTTTAAAAGCATTCTTTTTAAAATCAGGAATAAGACAAAGATGCTTGGTATCACTGTCTTGTTCTGCATTGTTTTGGAGGTCCTAGCCAGCACAGTAAAGTAATAAATAAAATATATATATGAACATTGGGAAGAAAAAAAAATAGTCAAAGGCAATATAAATGACCATATGGCAAACCTAAAGTACAGACAAATGACTGCAGCTCAACAAGTTTTCTGGATGTAAGATTAATATGCAAGAATCTTTGCATCACTGTACATAAGCAACAGTGAAAAAAGTATAATTTAAATATATGTCATTTATAATGGCAACAAAAATATAGAGATTTGTAGAAGTAAATCTAACAAAAGATGGACAAGCTGTCATGGAGGAAATTCATACATCTTTATTGAAATGTACTACAGTCAGCCTAAATAAAGAGGCATACTGTGTTCATAGAAAGGAAAACTCAATATGGTAAAGATTTAAATTTTTCATGAACAAATCTGCAAATTTCATGGATTTCTAATAGAAATCCAAACATGTTTTTTTGTGTTAAATTTAACAAGCTGATTTTAAAACTTGTTTGGAAGAGCAAAGTGCCAAGAAAAAGTACAAATTTGAAGAACAAGGTGGGATAATGTACCCTATAAGATATAAAGCCTTAACATAAAGCTGTAATTTTTAAGACAATATGTATTAGCTCAGGTATACACAGGTGAACCAATAGAATAGAACAAAGAGCCCAGAAACAGATCTGTACAGATACAGAAACTTGATATATAACAGGGCTGTCATTGTGGATCAGTGGCAAAAGAATGGATAATGTAATAAATAGTGTTAAAACTGGTTATTTGAATTTTCCACTAAGATATAAAGCTAGAACCATATTTCACAGTAGATGAGAAATTAATTTCAGATAGATTAAAAACCTGTATATAAAAAAGCAAAAATTTTAAACTTTTAGGAAAAACAGAATATTTTTATGACTTCATGATAAGAAAGTATTTTAAAAATAAAATACAAAAAGCACAAATCACAAAAGAAAAGTGATAAATTTGACTATATTAAAATTTAAGGCTTAAAACCTCAATAATTTAAAAAATACTATATATTAAAAGTGTAAAGATATGCCAAAAATTGAAAGGAGATATCTGCAATAAATATAACAAAGTATTAATATCCAGAATTGTGGAGTATACTAACATTTATAAAGCAAATGTATCTCACAGGGCCTAGCTTCCAAAGCCCTGTAGTTTCAGGTATAACCTGACTTTTTAAAATTACAGATGGAAATGTTAAGCTTGCAAAAGACAGGAAACTTTCCCCAGGCTAAAGTCTCTGATGTAGATAAAGAATTGTAACACAGCAAAATTGTGGGCTCAAGGACAGACGTCCTTGGTGCAAGTTAACCTAAAGTTGCTTTATTGCTATGTAAAAATACTGAGGAAATCTGCTGTAGGAAAACACAGTATTTGCTAAGAACAAGCTTTTCGTTGGTGGATCGACTTAGCCTTTTGCAAATTGCATTATGGAATGTCACTTTGTTATCTCACTGATGTTACCAGCCCCTATTGTTAAACTATACTTAGCCATAACTTCACCTATGTTCCTTTTCTGTAACTTTCTGGCCTGGAGAATAAATACTGAGAAAGGACCCCAGTTCAGGGTTGTTTTTCCAAGGAGGAATGCCACTCTCTTGAGGTTTCCTGGAAAATTAACCCCTTCGGGGTTTCTCACTGCTCAGAAGAAAATGGGCTTTGAGTAATCCTTTGTGTCTCCATCACCCTGGGGGAGAGAGGTGACAAAGAGTGTGCAACACAGAATATATAAAGAATTTCTACAAATAAATAGGAAAAAGGTAAACATTTCAATATAGAGTGAACAGAGAATATTAATAAGTAATTCACAGAAAACCAAAATGGCCAATAAACTTAAAAGGATTTCTAACTTAGCTGGTGGTCAGGAAAAAAAAAAAAATTAAAACCATAGTAAGATATAAGTTTAACACCACTTAGTTTAGCAAATTAAAAACAAAACAAAGCACCACACAACAAACCTACATCACTAAATGTTGGCAAAAATGTGGAGCAATGGAAATTCTCATTTTCCTGCTGGTAGGAATGTAAATTGGTATATTTGTTCTGGAGAGCAATTTGCCAATATCCAATAAACAAATAGCACACAACCCATGAACCAGCTGCAGCTTTACCTTAGAAGTACATTTCACAGAAACCCTTGCAAGAAAGCATAATGAGACAAGAATATGAATGTTGAAGGCCACATTGTTTGTAATAGCAAAAATTTGTAAACATGTTATTGTCCAGGAGAATAGAAAAATTATAGTATAGTTATATAATATGGAATAGATAAAATGAATGAACTACATGGAGTTACATGTATCAACAGGTACATATCTCTTAAATCTACTGTTGAGTGACAAAGTTGCCAAAGGATACATACAATGAGATACCATATATATTGCCCAAAAACCTACAATATCATTTATCATTTGGGAATACTTACATATGTAATGAAAGCACGAAGACATACCTCGAAATGACAAAAACAAAATTCAGGATGATGGTTTTCATTAGCTGTGGATCAAAGAGAGGAGTGTAATCACAGAAAGGTTACACAGGAGGCTTCAACTGTGTTTATAAAGTTTTATATCTAAAGATATAAAGACCTGGTGGTGAGTACATGGGTGGCCATCATATTACTCTGTGCATTTTTGCAAATTTTCACAAAGAAAAAAGGTGGTGTACTGGCCAGCTGCTAAAGTAAACAAGAAAAGAGAAAAAAAAAAAATGGTAAGGTTTAGTGGCAGTAGCATAGAACTGGAGATGGCTACTGGAAGAGCGAGGGTGGAGTGGTTGCAGGGTCAGATCAGGAGGACTGTGGAGCTGGCTTTGATTCCAGCTGGAGATCCTGAGGAGCCAGTGGGGAGTTTTAAGCAGGGGAGACTGGCATGAAGGCTGGAGAAATTGTCTATGAACCATCTATCTCTTGTGAGATAGATGCTGCACAATCAAGTTGGGAGACAACAGAGAGTGGGTTAAACTAGAGGAAGGGACAGAGGTGACAATGAGCAGTGAAACTGTCAGGTCATAGCGCCTCGATGGTCCCTCGATACTTCTCAGACTTCTTTGCCAAGTGTCTTCTGGATAGCTTCAGTTAACAGGAGGCACTGGTGAGAGGCCAGAGGGTGGGAGGGAGAAGGCTGGGTATTTCTCCCCCACCCCGTTTCTCTGTTTCAAGTGGCCTCTCCAACAGGGACTGTGCCTTTTCTGTGGCCACCTCCCAGGAGAGAGCCCCTCTCTCTGTGGAGCCAGCTCTCACCAGGCAGCCCTGGATTCTGAGCCCTGGTAGTAATGTCGTCCCTCCAGCCTGAGTGGACTGGGTGAGGAAAGATCTACCCTCAATATGTGTGGGCACCATCCAATCTGCTGGGGGCCCAGAGAGAACAAAAACAGAGGAAAAGGTAAATGGCTCTCTCTATCTGCTGGAGCTGGGTTACACTCTTCTCTCCTGTCCAGGGACATCAGAACTCCAGGCTCGTCAGCCTTTGGGTTCCAGGGATAACATCAGCAGCACCCCAGGCTCTCAGGCCTGAGAGTTACACCATCAGCTTCCCTGGTTCTCAGGCTTTTGGACTTGGACTGAGCCACACTGCTCTCATCCCAGGGTCTATAGCTTGCAGATGGCCTATCGTGGAACTTCTCAGTCTTCGTAATCTTGTGAGCCAATTCCCCTAATAAATATCTTCTCAAATATCTATATACATATCCTACTGTTTCTGTCTCTCTGGAGAACTCTAATACATTCCTTATAATGCCTAATGAACTCTGAAATGTTTAAATGAATGTCTTCATTGTTCTATGAATATTTGTGGTCTTAAATGTCTCTGGCTATGTATGGTTTGATCCCTTAGAGTATGTCAACCTAAACTTATCCTAAGAAGAGAGACAGTAAAGTCAGTAATAATGACCCTTGCACTTTAAAAAAAGAAGTAGGGTTTTACGGTATTATCTGACCCTTGTTTGTCTTTTTGTGTTTATCCTAGCCCCCCAATCAGACCATGAGCCCCTTGTCAGGAGTGACTATGTGTTAATCTTCCTAGAATTCCCATCACCTGGGACAGTGACCTTTACATAGCGTAACCTCTTGCTCCTCAGTGTGTGCCTCAAACCAGCACCAATGGGTGCTTGTTAGAAATGCAGAACCTTATATTCTGAATCAGGTTCTACATTTTAACAAGATCCCACAAGATGACATTAAAGTTTGAGCAGCACTGGTGTAAACTGATTGTTGCCTGGATCTTACTAACATGTGGGCTTAGTGTTGGTTGTATTAATGTCCATATCTCATATTCCCTGATCTACCCTTATTTGCTCTCAAGGATCTTAACTGTTACTGTGCCATATGATAAGTGCTACCCAGTGTGCTCTGGGCATAGAAAAAGGTCATTCTCAGACAGGTGAGTCAGAACATCTTCCTAAAAAAGGTGAAGTTTGAGCAAGTCTTATAAGATGGGCAGTCATTGGCCAGTAGAAAAGGGAAGGCTGTTGTAGGTAGAGGGAATGAAGTGGGAAAATGCATGCATGCTTGAAAAATATTTAGGGAACTCCAGGTAATTGAGTGCATATGAAGAAGTAGCACAACAGGAAGCTGATGGCAAATTATGAAAGAGTTCTGTTTTTATCATAGAGGCAGGCTGGGAGAATCTAGTGAAGTATTTTTGGTAATAAATTAGATTTGTAATATAGATAGGTCACTCTGGAAGCAGTTCTGAAGTTGAATTTGGAGGAGGCTGTACTTGCAAAAAAATAAACTCCCAACAGATGACAAGGTGGCCAGCATATCTGGAAGTGATCCACAGACCAGGTGACAAAGGGAGTCTTGAGAAATACCCCACCAGAGAGGGGTTGCCTACGTGGCTGAAAGACTCAAAATCTGTGTTACTACAGATCTAGATTGCTGATGTGTGATGGAACTGGAAAGACTGAGCTTCAATAACACTTCCCTAAGTTGGGTGTTAAAAAAGATGGATAACTGGGATTCTCTCAGCACGTGCCTTGGTAAGATCAGTGCTCAAATTGTTCAGAATGAACACATTTCTATGGAAGGTAACAGACTTACTGCTGATGCTTTTGTGATATATGTGCTCATTCGTTCGATAAACATTTGAGCATCATATGTGCACAACACTGATGGAACGGACAAAAGTGCATGATAAGCTCAGAAAAACTCACAGAGGCTTAGTACCATCCCAGATCCTTAGTACATGGATTTTACAGGTTCTTTTTTACACCAGAGTATGACCCAAGATTCACCCCGCTCTAGGAACTGCTTTGTAAACCCCAGGGAGGAAGAGCCTTGCATCACCTGGAACACCGATCTACCTGAACCTGTGCTCAGGAGTCATGAGAGCCACAGTTTTTAGAGGTATGCCATCCTCTCTTGGCATGTCTCGTCTGTTTCAAACTCCATGATGCTGATGTAGTATTATCTGAAGAATTTACAGTGGTATTTTATAAAAACAATATTATAAAATTCACTCTATTTTTATTGTCAGTAGAAACTTATTGATATTCTATCATGACAAGAATATAAATGGTTAAAAAAAATTTTAAATGATGCCTATTTATATTGCTGGTATAAACATACTAAATTTCGTACCATCAATTTTATTCATTCAATCACTCATTCATCCAACAAATTTTAGATGAGCACTATAGTAGGCACTAGAGACAGATAAAGAGTTAGTTTAGTGAGGTAGACACTTTAGGAAATCAGAAATTATGAGGGATATGATAAGAACAATATTATAGAAATAGACAAAGCATTGCAGGGCCTTAGAAGAGGAGCAACAAATTTGAGGGTGGAAAATGGGGAGATGTCAGTGAAGGCTTCCAGGAGCAGTAACACTTGAGCTTTGAATTTTATCTTAAAGGAAAAATAGGAGGTGGCTAGTTTAAGAGGATAGTCTGTCAGAGTTTTCAGTTACAAGCAACAGAAATAAACATTGGCTGATTAAACAGAAAAGAAATTTATTAAAATGACGTTGGAGGTCACAGATTTCTTAGATAACTCAGGAACCAGGCTCAGAGTTCACACAGCCAGAAACATCTTAAAAATCATGCCAGAGATCTGATCTATTGAGGATGCTGCTAAAGCTGTTATTCCAGTACCACCAGCCCTGGACATTAAACAGCAACCTGCCCCTGCTGCCTCAGAAGTTTAGTCTTGCCACAACTGCTAACATCACCATCAGAGAAAAGTTCTCTGTGGTTCTTGCTTCTACATATCATTAGCTCCTAAATCAAGGCCTGAGACAGAGACATCTGATTGGCCCAGCCTCGGTCACAAGCCTACACCTGCTGCAAAGGAAGGTAGGAAAGTAGGTATCTGCCTGTTTTCATTATCTATTGCTACATAACGAACCACCTTAGTGGCTTGAAACATCAACAGCCATTATTATATCTCAATGTTCTGTAGGTTGACTGGACTTAGCTGGACCATTCTTCTGCTCTAAGTGGTATCTGCTGGCTCTAAAATCATCTGAAGGCTCATTTGCCTGGGATGTTCAAGGCAGCTCATTCACATGGCTGGCTGCTGGCTGAAAGCTCAGCTAGAGTAAGGCAGTTCTCTTCCATGGGCCTCTTCATATAGATTGGGCTTCCACAGCATGGTGCCCCGAGGGAACTGAACATTTTACATAGTGCCTCCCTTCCAAGAAGGAGTGTTCCAAGCAACAAAGTCAGAAGCTTTAGACCTCTTAATGCTCATCCAAGGAAGTTACACAGCACCACTTGCACCCATTCTCTTGGTCAAACCAAGCCACAGGCTAGCTAGCACACACTCAAGAAGAGAGATAAGCTCCATCTCGCAATGCAAGAGTGGCAAAAAATTTGCAGCTGTATTTAATTCCCCACACTGGCATTTTCAGCTTTTATGTTGGAAGGAAGACTTTGCCTCCCATCCTGACTTATAAGTTGGAGATTTTCCAAAACATAGGAATACTGATACTGAGCTGTCAAAAAAGGACAATCATCCACTTTAAGAAACAGGAAGAAGGGTGTTCCAAGCAGAGGGAATGGTATTGGAAAGATAGAAAGAGGACTTCAGCTGATACTGCCCCTTAAATAGTGCACTACTTGTGATAATATAATTTTTACTGTTCTCTTGCTAACACTACATTAGAACTGCTCCTGGTTGAGCAGAGTTGTAATTCTACTGTATTTGTGCACATTAGAGGGTTTAAACTAATTACAATTGATTTGGAAGTTGCAGTGCTTGCTTGTTTTCTCCTTTCTACATCTTTAAAACCCTTTATAAGATCATTGTTTATTAGATTTGTTCCAGGATCGGAAATGTGTGTTTGACAATGATTGCCTAGGGAATGCAGTAATTTGGAAATAGGTAAATTCAGACTTCCTCTGAACACTCACGTATTTTTAATGGTCACTTTTTAATTTTTCACTATGAAAATATTTGAAGTAGCAGAAAAGTAGAAAGAATAATACAATAAACACCAGTGTATCTACCACTTAGATGCAATTCAACAATTGCTGGCATTTTGCCATACTTTCTTTATGTCTACCTAGTTTTTTCCCTGAACTATTTTAAAATAAATTATGGGCATTATGACATTTCAGCTATCTGCAAAAGTAAGAACATTTTCATACATATTCATAATTTCATTGTTATTTCTAAGAAAATTAACAATAATTCCCCAAGAGTATTCAATGCCAGTCCTTATTTAGATTTCCTCATTTGTCCCCAAAATGTTTTATATATGGTTTATTCAAATGAGTATCCTATCAAAAACCATTTGGTTTTTACTTAAGTTTTGTTATTCTAGAAAATTATTTTTGAAGACAACAAATTATCTGTCTTGTAGAATAATTCATATACTAGATTTGTATGACTGTTTCCTTATAGTGCTATTTAACTTGTTCCTCCAGTATTTCCTGTAAACAAAGCTAAATTTAAAGGCTTACTTAGATTCAGGTGAAATGTATTTGGCAAGAATACTGTGTACTTCTATGATCTGTATACTTTATCTATGATCTGTGTATTTCACATTGCATCCCATCTGGAGGTTCATTGTGTCCAGATGTCTTTGTCTTTTAGTTGGGGACATAGGGGGTGGAGGAATAGTATATACTGGGTTGGATGAAGCAAAATAGTCTAAGACAGGGCCACAACAGGACTAAAGGAGTGGAGAGAAGTGATAGTCAGCCCCAGGGGATGCTATCTACTTCTGAGCCCTTAGCTTTGGGCCAAATCCCTCAGCTGAGAGGAGAGACAATCATCTTGATGGTATCAATGAAGGGAGTCAAAGTGCCTGCCCACCCTGATCTGGACTTGGGTTTGATGACAAGACC
This sequence comes from Cynocephalus volans, assembly GCF_027409185.1. Classification (NCBI taxonomy): domain Eukaryota; kingdom Metazoa; phylum Chordata; class Mammalia; order Dermoptera; family Cynocephalidae; genus Cynocephalus; species Cynocephalus volans. The sequence goes on from NC_084473.1 coordinate 60,782,569, forward strand.
CCCCGTCTACCCCAGAAAGGAGGAAGCTCCCAGCATAGCCCCTGCACAGGTGTCTCCTGCCCAGTTCTGGGTGATGTCTGGACTGATTTCCTAATAGGGAAAATAGTACAGCAACATTTATTTCATGGGACCTACAGAGCTATAAGAATTTAGAGTCTGGTGTACTTCATATGGGCTCAGAGACCAGAGTACCAGAATTATTGTCTCTGTCAGCTCTAACACACGAGTAGAGGCCCAAAACAGCAACAGGGAGTTCTACACTGATGATCTCTGGAAAGCCAGTATGGCAGGGAGGCTCCTAGAGTGATTTTAGGTTTGGTGGAGCAGCAGCACTTGAGGGTCCCAGGATTAGCAGCCGCAGTGAACAGAATTAGCTGAGGCAATATCAGTAGCAACTGGCAGCTTTAGGGTGGTCTGGATTAGGGTTTCTCAGACTCAGCAGTACTGACATTATGGGCTGGACAATTCTTTATTGTGGGGGGCTGTCCTCTGCATTGCAGGATATCAGAGGCATCCTAGACTTTACTTACTAGATGTCAGTTGCACCCCACCCCAGTTGTAACAACTAAAAGTGTCTCCTGACATTGTCAAATATTACCAGATTGGGGAGGGGGGTTGCTATGGGTTAAATGTGTCCCCCAAACGTTCATGTATTGGAAACTTAATCCCCACTGATTTGTCAAGAGGGTGTCAATAGGGAAATCCTATTTGGTCATTAAAAGGTAGGGCCTTTAAGAGGTGATTCGATTGTGAGTACTGTAGCATCGTGAATGGACTAATAATCGATTGATGGTTCAATGGGTGGTCATGGGCGTGGTTCTGATGGCTTTCTAAGGAGAGCATGTGAGCAGATTAGCTCTCTCTTGCTCAGCCATTTCACCGTGTGACATCCTGCATCACTACAGAGCCACCACCAAGAACAAAGCCCTCACCAGATGCATCCCCTGAACTGTGGACTTCCCAGCCTATGAACTATAAGAAATAAATTTTGTTCCTTTATGAATTACCCAGTTTCAGGTATTCTGTTATAAGCAACAGGAACAGACTAATACAGAGGTTGTGTTAAAATTGCCCCCAGTTGAGATTCAGTGGTCTGGGGGAAGGGTTAATTGAGTTACACTGGGGCTTCTTGTGAAGAGACTAAAACTAGAATCTATGTTGGAATATTTTACATACATTAGTTTATCCCATCTGGATAGCAGCTCTATGAGGTAGGAGCATTATCGTGAATTTTGCAGTTGAAGAAAGGTTCTGTGGTGTTGCTGAGGTTCAGACCTGGGTCTATCCTACTTTAACGCTAATCCTCTATTTATATACCAAGCTGCCTCTCTCACAGCAGGGAGCAGCCACCAGAAGGCCAGGATCCCAGGCCTGGCTGCAGCAAAGGAGTATTAGCGACAGTCTTAAAGGAGTATCAGCTTGGGGCCAGGAGCAGCTTCCAGGTCAGCAGCATTGATCTCGTTAGAGTTTCCAGGGGACAGCAGGAAGTTCCACTGGTGCTCTTCACCAGCCCACTGCTACATGGCAGTGAAGATTTGAAGAAGGGATAGCCACGAGAGTAGCTTTGGAATCGGGGGAACATGGAACATGTCAAAGACACTGAAGAAAAAGTGGTGGGCCCCTGAGAAGGAACAATGGAAGGATTATCCCCAGGTTCTTTAAGTAATGTGCAAATTCTTAGTCCCCCAAGAAGCCTGAGATAATTCAGGAGATGCAGCGTGAGAACAGTGCATGGACAAACCATACTTCACTGGACAGCATGGGGGTGACAGAAGCTCCCTCTGAACACCACCAGTGACAAGGCCTGGTGCTGCAGGGCGCAGGCCCTCACGTGCGGGGCATCAAGGGCCCTGGAGAAGTACCCCTCTGCAAAACCAACTGGATGCACTGGGGCAGACACATATCTGAAATGAAGCATTTCCCAACTCTTCTAGCAGATCTTCCTCTTCTCTGAACTCCAGTTACTTTTACAGTCAGTCCTGTGCATCTCAGCATTTAATTGTTTTCTGTTTGATAGAATCAGAAGTTTCAAGGTCGTGATTGTTTCATATTGGTCTTGTCTCCCTAACTAGACTGTAAATGCTTTTCTTTATGAGCAAGAGCCAAGACTTGTTTCTTTATAATCCCTCAGCACAGTGCTTAGTGCATAAAGGTGTTCAGGAAATTGTTAATTAATTTTAAAACGCAAATTGCAATAATCAAGAATAGGATCATAAATTGATATTAGACCTAGATAACTATAAAGCCATTAAAAAACAAGATGAATAGCAAAGCCTCAAGAAAGCTATTTAAAAAATACATTAATTTCTTTTTCTGGAACTACTCATTCCACTGATTCAGGAGAATGTCATTTGCTGAATAAATATTTATTGCCATCAACTATGTACCAGGCCACGTTCTTGAAGTTGGGAATATGGAAGAGAATAAGACAGACACAAATCTCTGACCTCATGCAACTCTAAGTTGCATGAAAACTATTTCTGTTGTATTTCCCTGCATCCTACTAATACATAGTTAAAGACTGATGTAGGTTTTTACAAAGGTAATGGTCTAGGTCAGCATTGTATAATAGAAATATAATGTGCACCACATATGTGACTTAAAATTTCCTAGTAGCTATATTTTTTACAAAGTAAAAAGAATTTATTTTACTTTGTAAAAAAATGTGAAATTAATTAAATTAAATATAAAATTTTAAAAAGGTGAAATTAATTTTAATGATTTATTTTACTTAATCAAATATATCTAAAATATTTTAACATGCAATAAATATCTTTAAATTATTAATGAAATAATTTACATTATTTTTTGCATTAGGGCTTCAAAATTTTCTGTGTATTTCATACTTACAGCACATTTCAGTACAGACTATACACATTCTTAGTGCTCAACACCATATGTGGCTAGTGACTACCACATTGGTTAGTGCAGCTCTAGTTATTTTTAAGTAGCACTTTAGATTAGCCAATCATTTGTGTAACCATTTCAACGTTAGTAAAACCAACTAAAGAGGAGTCAAATTTAGGCATTAACCCCTAAATCTAGGAAATGTCTTTCGGGGTCCTTGATTTAAACGTATATATTAATGTCCATTCCTAACCCCAGGAGCCTAGCCTTCAAAATTTTATCTTTGAAAAGGCCTATAGAATTTGATAGACCTTTGTACACAGAATTCAAGCCTTCGAAAAATTTGCTGAAAAAGTTTCCGCACCTTTAGAAATCATCTAGTCAAACAGCAGTCTCTTCTCTATCTCTCCCTCTAATTTTACAGGTAAAATTAATAATGTCCTAAAAGGTTGGGATATATTGAATATTTAAATATTTAATATTTGACTTGACATATTGAATATTTTTCCAGAAAATTCTAGCTATCCAGTAGTCCAGAGAGTACTACAACGACAAATGGTAATTTTCATTATTTATGCAATAAACTTGATAAGCAAGTCCAACAAACTTGATAAGCAAGACCAGTGGATGGAAACAAAATCTCTGTTGCTCATTACACTTTGGGAAAGTGATGAATGAAATCTCATCAAATCAGCAACAAAAACATTAACAACAAAAATGTTTGAGTATTCCTGTTTTAAAACAAGCTTATTTTTATAATTTTATTCCACATAATTAACCTAATTTATATCTGACATGAATGTTTTATCTTCAGTACATTCTTATATTTCGACCACAGGCAACTGATCATATAGAAAACAAGTTTATTTGGGTCCCAAATAGTTTTGTGTTATGTGCTTGGTGAAAAAGAGAAGATTGCAAGAAACATGAAATAATTTGGGGTAAAAATGGAAGTTACTCTGGATTAGGAATATGAAACCTGGCTTCTAGCACCTAGTTCTCTATAAACCAACTGGATGACTGAGGATATCACTGTCATAGGACAATATTAATTTATTTGTAAAACTGGAGGGGAAGTAAGGAAGAGACTGCAAGATGATTTTGAAAGCTGATAAAAGTTTTTAAGCAAATTTTTCAGTGGCTCAAATTTTATATACAAACCAGCCCAGCGACGACCACCAAGCTGCAACAAGAAGGGCCCCAGGTTCCTGAGCTGGGGTGGTGGGAGGCAAGGGCTTTTGCCACAACCCCCTGACATCTGCACCCAGCCTGGCAATGACCAAGCCACTGTTGGAACCCCCCGTCCCCTTCCCCCCACTGTCTTCTCTGTAGGAATGTGGGGGGTGCCACAGGCCTCAATCCCACTCCTCCCAGCTGCTCTGTAACAATATCATAGAATGTGAAAAATAATAGTAACAAAATAAAAATTTTAAAAAGTATATACAAAATATTTTACAATATTATAGTGAAGACTCACTCAGTTTATTAATCATACTACTTGTGAGAAGAAAAACAAAACTCCATTAGGAAATAATTTAAACATGAAGGAAATGGAGAAAGGGTATTATATGACAAAATGAGATAAGTTGTCTTTAGCTATGAGGTGACTGAGGGATTATAATATTACTGTTCTACAAAGTGGAAAGGTCAAATGGAATGGGGGTAAAGAATTATGAATCAGAAGAGCACAATTCTAGTCCTAATCCCATCTTTAACTTTTAAATCTTGTACAAATCCCAAAATCTGAGATCGTGTCTTCTGTAAAACAGTATTAACCTGTTCTAAAGGGTCTGTGTAAGAAACAAAAAAGATAATATAAAACATTTTGAAAAGATGTACAGATCTAAGATATTAGCATTATAAGAATACATAAGGAACTATTGATAGGATGCTATTCACAATTCATGATTTTAAACTAATTGGTTCTGGAAAAGGCTTTTTTAACCATAAAAAAAAAAAATACAGAACATGTCAGAGAATTATATAACAAACACCCTTCACCTAAAATTAAATGTAAATGGTGTGTCTTATTTGTTTCAGCTTTTTTAAAGACATAAAACATTGCCATTAAAGATGAAGTCCTCTTTAGTGCTTCTTGACCCATACCAGCCTCTAATGAATTTGGTGTGTATCCTTTCCATCTATATTTTTATACTTTGCTATAAAAATGTACTTCCACAAATAAAGTATTGGTTTTTGTTTAAATCACATACATTGTAAAATTCGTATTTTACTCATTCTGAACCTTCGTTCACTTTTCATTGTTTTTGTAATCTAACCATATAACCTATAGGTCTAGTTTACTTAACTACTGAGTAGCACTCTATAAATGTATTACAATATGTCCACTAAAAAGTACTTATTTAGCCAGAAAATGTTTACTGAGTTGTAACATAGAAAGGACCTTGAAGATCATCTAGGTTTCTTAGGCTGTGTGGTTCTTAGACTCTTGTCCATTAAAGAGCTTTTAGGAGATCTGAAAAATTTGAGTGTCTGTGTGGGTATGAGCATTTTCTACAGAAAGGGACAAAGCTTTGACTGTATTCCCAAAGAGAAACACGTGCTAACTAGTTATTTGTCTTAAGAAGGTTAAGAACCTGTGGTCTATTTCCACTCTCTCATTTGATTTATAAGGAGACTGAGGTCAAGAGAGGTTAAGTAATTTATACAAAATCATACGTGATAACAGAGTCTGCTTATAGACCCAGATCTATATGTATTGTCTTTCAAGAACACCACATTGGTGAGGTTTTGTGCTTGCTTGCTTAATTCACAATATCATGTGAATTAAGTTCCTTCCACTTTTTAGCCTCGTCAATCTTTTTTTATTTTTTTTCCTTTTAATTATTATCCACTGGTGGTGAGATGGTGGTAAAATTAGTGTACTTCTATATTACTGGTGTCATGTAAATTGGAAGAGTCTTTTAGAAAATAATACGAGATGATGACGTGCCAATAAAACACTCATAGCCATTTGGCTTGATAATTTTTAAATTGAGAAAAAATTCCTAAAGTTGGACAAAGCCACATGCACAAAATGTTCATCAAAGTATTATTGGTAATAGTGGAAAATATCCGCTAGTAGGGTAATAGATAAATCATGGTATGTCCACTCCATCGAATACTATGTAGACAATTAAAATTAAGATGTTATAATATATCAAACTATAGGAGGAAACACATACTACATAACATTAGGTGAAAAAAGGATACAAAATCTACTCATTATGATTACAATTTCGTGAAAAGTCTGCACAGGAGGAAAAACTAGAAGTAAATACAACAAATGATAACTGGTCATTAATTTTTTTTCGTAAGCCTTAGAATGCTGTCTTCATAATTACATGTAAGATTACCAATTACAGGTTGTTTGATTGCACTCACAAGTCGGGTGGCCAAATAACTACTCAATTTCCATACAGAAAGTTGGAAGCTGATTTTTGAATTGTTGTCCTTAAGTGAACAGGATTGGCTTCTGCATTTACCTGACAAAAATAATCAATTTGTAATCATATGTTATGTATGAAATCAGGAAAATATTCCCCAAAGCAGGGTTTTCTTCTTAACGTTTCAATGTTTAAATCTATTACTTTAGCTTCAACATTTTCTTAGAATAGGGTCTGTTTTAAGATCTTGTTATGTGTTCTTCTTATTCTTATATTTCTGCCCAGTTGAGCTATCAAATAAAAACAGGCATGTGTTCGTCGTCTAAAATCAATTCATTTCCAGTTTCCACACACACACACACACACACACACACACCCATATATTCATGCTTAACCACGAGCTAAACCAGCAGGGGGCGAAATACAATAGGAATAAATTTGACAAGTCAAATAGATTTTTCTCACTTTAGTGACTGAGCAGTAACAAAAATCCAGCGTCACCGCAAAGTAACTGGTACTCCAATTTAAAGTGATGCAGTCTCCGTATATCCTACAGCGACTGAGCTGTAAAGAGATTAATGCGGGTCTATTTTAGCGCTCCAAGTTAATTTGTCTGTAACATTGCAGAGGCGGGAAAAAACGTGATGAACTGCTATTGTCCTTATCTTTCCCCTCATTTGAACAATTCCTCCAACTTAAAGGGGTGGCCACTTCTCTGTGGCTGAGGGGGTGTTTCCCTTCCTTGTTTCCTTGCGTAGCTGCTGGGCTTTGCTGTTTTGGAACTATTTTAAATTATTAAAATTACCAATGCAGAGGTTTGGCAAATGTGAGCAGAATGAGGACCTGGCAGGGCTCACGTTTTGCAGGGTGGGAACTCATCCCGCGTTCATCATACCAGACGATTACTAAGAATCCTGTAGTCGTCTAGTTTGAGTTTTACAGTGGTCTGTGTTCTAACAGATATTCATAATAAAGGGGGAGAAAGGTTACAAAAACGCAAAGTGACCAACTGCGTAGGACTGATGAAACAAAATCTGTTATGACCTCTGTTAGAGAAATGCGTTTGAATGCATAAGTTGATTTGATCTCTTTAGTTTCATTGGATATTCTCCCGAAGAATCTATGAAAAACGACCACCGTCCCCAAACGTTAGCAAAATTCCGGATTATTTTGTTGTTGGTGGTCTCGAAGACGACTTGTCAGTTCGGTCGCTGCTTTCCCACTTTAAATTTTATTTATAACAATCTCTTCTTTGTTGTTAACTATCAGCTTCCTCCTCTGTTGGCCTAAATAAAAAAGAGGAAGAAATTTAGACTGTGAATGAAAAAGTCGTTTTAAGGGGCGAAAAGGGAAAGCTGATAAATGCTCTCTAGCAGGTTTTTGATGGAGAAGATATGGTTCCGCATTTCCAAACCTTTGCAATTTTATTTGAAGAGCGAAAGACTTCACTCGGTCCTGAGCTGAACGTTAACGTTGATGGGCTGAGAGAAACACCTGTCCTCGTCAGGAGCGCTGCCTCAGCAGGCGTCGGAACGCTGGAGGACATCTAGTTCCCCACAGTTCCATGACTCGCGAGGAAGTGAAAGGTAAGGGCAGCTTGCCCGAACCCAAAATGGCGGCCGGTGCTCTACGTGACAGCGCCTGCGCAGGAGTAAGCGTTCTCTGACACTAATTCCCCCGGAGTGTCCTCCCCCACCTTCAACACCCACCCGCGCCAGGCTCCGACCTAGCCACCTGCGCCCGGAAGTGACGTTTCGGCGGCAGCAGTTCCCCCGCTGCATGATGGGAGTGTGTGTGGAGTGGGCGGGGGGTCTCCGCGGAGGAGGAGGTGGAGGCGGCGGCGGCGACGGAAGAGGGCGGAGGGTAGTGGGATGGGGGTCCCGCGGCAGCGCTGAAACTCCGGGTGGGCGCCCATGGCGCTGCTGTGCTGACAGGACTGCGAGCAGCCTGTCTTCCGCTCTCACCAGTTCCGCGTCAATATAGCCGGTTCTTCCCCGGGGAGCCAGTTCCTCCCCGGGCCCCAGAGCCATGCCCATCGCGGCCGCCCCAGACGAGCCAGGTAAGCGCCGCCGCTCCGCTCCCGAGCCTCGCTGGGGGAAGAGGGTACGGGGACCGGGCCCGACCCACCAGCCGGACCCTCACCCTGGCCGGGAGCACCTGCCCGCCGCGGCGCCGGGGACTGCGGGGACCGAGCCGACTGTGCGGGCCTGCGGGCTCCGGGCTCCGCGCTCGGTCTCTGCTCCCTTCCGCGGCGGGTGCGGGAACGCTGCTGGAGGCACCCGGAGCGCACGGCCCCCTGCTCGCCATCCCGGGCACTCGCCGGGAAAGTGGGAGCCGTTCCCTCCGCGGCCGCCGCCGGCTCGTCCTGCTTCCACCTACTCGCAGCTCGGCGCCGGCCGCTCCCTCCTGGGAGCTATTGAGAAGTTTGGGGTTTGCTCGGGCTTCCTCTTTCTGCCTCCTCCTCCCTCGTGACAGGTGTAAACACTGCCTGCTTCGCCGGGGCCCGAGGTCGGCCGCTACCGGAGTGTTCTGCTTCCAAGAAGTCTCTGAAGCAAGCGGTTTTTGAGTCCTCCAGTAGGCAGAGGAGACGGCCCAAAGCTCGTGCCTCCTTCCTGAGGACATTTTTTGCTCTCTTCTTGCACTACTCAAGTAATAATGTGCTTCTCCTCCCCAGATTGCGTTCGAAAAGTTGCACCATTATTCTTTAAGCTCGTGTCTTGGTGGGTGCTTCGTCTTGCCTGGGACAGGGAACAGAGTATGTAGGGTCCTTTCTCCATTAGGAAAGTAGTGGAAATAGCTGGGGTTTTTTCTTGGTTTATGCAGGTTATAGCTTGGTTTCCCACTGAGTCTTGTATTGGGGCTGAGGGAAGGACTGACTCATACATGTAAATATTTTACGACGGGGGTGGGGGTGGGGGATGAAACAGAAGCAGTGGTTCCGTTTCAAAGTTCTCACTTTTAGAGAAGTAAAGTGTAACTTTATTTTTGAACTTTTCTCAAGATATAAATCTTCCCTTCCACTGGCTGCATCCTCGTACTCCGAAGTGGTAGTGGGGGACACAGAGTTTATTTTTGATGTTACACTTAATTGTTGCTTTTAAGTTAACCTCTTAGAAATATATGCTAAACTCTAGAGGAAACAAATGTTTCAACACTATTGTGTTGAATATAAATCTTACGGTTTACGTCCATTGTGTATGCTTTACCGGCTTAAATGTTGGCTTTGGTAGTAGTCATTTTTAACTTTGCAGAAGTATATTTATTCAGAGTATATGCGGTAGTCGTCTAAATTTTGTCCGTATTCACAGTGATTAAAGGATCCTGTGTAAAACGTGTAGCCCAGTAAATGACACCTAGTAGATGCTCAGTAGATCTCGTCGTTCCTCTGTGTATGTATCAAATTAGCTATATCAGTTCATCTTCAAAGCACAGGAATATTTTTAATTCTTAAAAAAGCTCTTGAAAGAAATTCACTACAATTCACATAATATGTACTCATTTAAGTTTTTATGTTTTCTGAGCTTCTTATGTAGAGACTATTATAAAAATAATCCTTTATCAAAACAAAGATAATGTGTCTGTAATCTCATTGGTAATTTTGAAGAATCCAGTTGTCTATAAAAATTATATTATCTAGATGAATCCTATTATAAAACATCATTTTAAATTTTAATTTATTTTGCTCACAGTTAGTAAAAAACTAGTTCAGAAAAGTAGTGAAATTTGAGTACCACCATATAATGTTTTATTTTGTGTGAAATCTAAAGTGCCTCCCTCAACAGGTGAAATTTTTGAATAACATGTCATTGAGGGATTTGCCCCTTCTCTCCCAACCCTTCCCCCAAATCTCATAAAAGGAGGGTGCTAAGTATTTAGATATTTTTAAATCAATTATTTAAATCAAATGTTTATATTCTAATTTAATGTTATCTACAACTTGTAAATTGAAAAATAAGGGCTTTTTCCTGTCTATTCTGAACGCTCTCAATTCCTAAGTAGGCTAGTGAATCTTTGTAGCCAGAACTTCATAAGTATTTTTAGTTTTTATGCAGTTTTGAAAGTATCTGGCATTATATGATTTTACATATGTCATTTTGGTTATTAATCTTTTCTCAATCAGTATATGTATGTATATATATAGATACACATAATCGCAGATTCATTTGCAGCTTTATATGATAATTAGAAATACTGATATACACTGCTTCCTGTGAGCAAGAAACTTTTCTAAATGCTTCAAATACAGTATTTTAACTCATTTAATCCTCACAACAACCCTGTAAGGTAGTACATAGTATTATTCCTATTTTTTCAAAGAGGAAACTGAGGCACAGAATTATTAAGTAACCTAAGGTTAAACAGCTGGTAAGTGACAGAGCCAGGATATAATATACCATTTATATAGTTTTAAAACATGCAAAACTCTAGTATATATTTTCTATGAATCTTGGAATATGTAGTAAAAGTATAAAAACATGCATGGGAATGATAAACACCAAGTCAACATAAAAGTTATCTCTGGAGAACTGGAGAGGTATGATAAAGGATCTGGGAGAGGCCCGTGGATTTTCAAACACATCTTTACTGTCTTAAAAATAAATCTGAAGCAGATTTGGTAAGTGATTAAAATTTAACACTGCTGTCTGGTGGATGCTTTATCATTCCTTATTTTTTATTCTAAGCTTCATTGTATGCTTGAAATCCTTCATAGTAAAATTAAAAACTTAGGTATTTAACTTTAAGACATATATAAAGTATCTGTCTATCTTTCAACATTGTGTATTTAAATAGAGGACAGGGAAAGAGTTAGTGTTATTTTGTGTTGACTTCCTTTTAAAATACAAGGAGGATCTAATGTAAAAATATTTGGATTAAGAATTATTGACCGCTCTAGGTTCCTCTGCTTTAACTTCCCTTTCCTGGGCTCTCTTCTGATTCTTTCCAGCCATCTTGACAGCCCTGTATTACACTCTTAGTTTCTATTTCTGGCCTTACGCTAAGGTAGGAGTTCATGGATTAGACCTATTCCCCTAGAAAGGGAAAAGGTCAAACTATTCAGTGGGGAGGAAGGGGTGATGTGGGGAATCATTGCTTACTGGTTTGAAAAGAAGTGAAAGAAGACCAAAATAAAGACTTAAGAGTTGATCCTATGTTGTCAGTCACTATCACCCCTATTCCAAATAACTAAGGTAAGCCTGGCGAAGATAAATTGCTAGTAAATTAAAGGTTGTCTGTATGTTCAAAGCTTAATTTCCAAGCAGTATATTAATAAATAGTTCCCAGAGGAAAATTACATAGTAAATTAGAATAAATTCACTGTAGGTTCTATTTATTTAAATATTTACAGTATGCCATAAACCACTTCACTAAATATCTAGTAACACCATGGTATTCTCTTCCTTTCATTCATACAGCAAATATTTATTGAACACCTGTTACATGTCAGGCCCTGTTCTAGGTGCTGGGAATACTGAAATGAATAAACAAGAAAAAATCTGCCCTCATAGAGCTTCAATTTTGTGTGTGTGTGTGTGCCCACACGCATGTTTACACAAGTGTCTGTTTGGGACAAATAAAAGAGCAATAAGATGGCAGATGATGTTAAGTGTCATGCAGAAAAATACAGTCAGTTTTGGGGGATGGGAGTGCTGACTTTTTTAGTTTGAGCCAGGGGTGGGGAGGTTGGTGAGGTTTGCTGTTTTATGTAGGGTAGGGTCAAAGAAGGCTTAAGAGCTGAGTAAGGGAAAGAGTGGTAGAGACAGAAGTATGCCCAGATTATTCAAGGAATTGTGGAAGGGAAGTCCGATGTGGCTAAAATAGAGTGAGTAAGCAGAAGAGTAGTAGGAGATGTGGTCAGAGTTAGAGGGTGAGGGGACAGTGTTGTAGGATCTTTATAGAAGTTCTAGTGACTTTGGCTTTTTACTGTGTGATGGGAAGCTATTGCAGAGTTTTTGAGTTCACGTATGAGATAATCTATGTTTTAAGGTGATCTATCTGCTGTAAAATGGCTGCTGTATAGAAAATATACTATAGGAGTGCAGAAGTAAAAGCAGAAAGATCCAGTTAGGGGGTGGTTATAATGATACAGCTGATAGTGGCTTCAACCAAGATGGTAGCAGTAGAGGTGAAGAGAAGTGCTAGAGCAGTTTCTTGAATTGGAATCTCCAATAATTCCCCCATTGCTAAACCCAAGAAATTTACAGAGGCACGCCCTTCTGAAAACTCAAGTCCCTCACAACCTATGTTTCCAGCTAACTTCCTACTCTTCATATATCCTACAGTGTAACCAAACTCTGTTTTACTGTTCTTTGACAGTTTCCCCATGCTTTACCTTTAGTGCCTACCATTTCCTCTGTCAGTTAAATCCTTCCCATTTCAAATTCTCCTTCTTGAAGCTTTTTTTTCATTTTTGCCATTCTTCCTTTTCCCAATCAAGTGTGATCTTTTTCTTGAAATCCTGGTAGCCACGTTGTACTTCGTGTGGTATTTATATTCTGCCTTGCATTACTTTTACTGTTTTCTTGTATTATTTCCCCTAATTAATTCTAAGTCTCTTTAAGGTTGTGACTCTTTTTACTCAGTTCTACCCTTTGTGGAAGGTAGTATAGTTTTGCATGTAGTTGATGCTCACTAAATAGTAGGTGTGTATGTGGTGTTATAACACCAAAGTCAAGGGTTCGAATCCCTGTACCAGCCAGCCACCAAAAAATAAAATAGGTATATATATGTTTTAATTTTTAAAATAGTTTTTTTTATTACAGAAGCATACAAGAGTATTATCAAAAATAAACAAAAAATCAAAATTTTTAAAACAGAGGTCACTGTTAGTTTATATAACAGTGCCTATTTTTCCACACATTTTAAATATGTTTATATATATGTACTTCTTACCAGATTCTTACCAAATGAAATCCAATTGTACATACTGTTTCGTAGATTTTTTGCTTCGTTTAGTCAGCTAATTTAGTTATCTTAACTAATATTCAAGGCCATTTCAAATTCTTTCCAAGTTCACCCAGAAATGTCTCCTTATAGCTGATTTGCCCAAATCAGTATCCACTCCATATTATATTTTTCTAGTTAGTAAAACTGTTAAAAGGTAATATACATATTACAGAAAATTCGGACAAATGTGGAAAAATGAAAAGAAAACTGGTATGCCCCCTGGTGGCAGGGACAAATCTGTTTTAATGCCTGGCACAAAGTAGCATTCAGTAAATATGTGTTAAAAGGAATAATAGAAGAAAAATATCACTGGTCATCACACTACAAAGGGAAATCTGTTAATATATTGGTTTTCCTTCGGTTTTGTTTTTTTCCTATGGATCTGTGAGTATATGAGTGTGTCAGATACACACATATGAATCATATTGCATAGATTTTTCTTTTCCTTTTAAGTTGTGAACATTTACCTATATTATTAAATATCCTTTAAAACATGATTTTTAATGGCTGTGTAGAATGCCATCAGGTGAATTTCAAGTTATCTCTGCTGCCTATTTCCCACTGACCAGGTTTTTCCAGTTTTTGCTAACATAGAAACGTCTCTTGGTGGACAAGTTTGTGCACAAATCTTTGACCTTGTCTTTGGTTATTTCCATAGGATCCAGTCTCAGAAGTGGAGTGACTACATCAAAGGAAAAGCATGTTGCTTTCCAAAGGGTTGTAATAAAATCACTCCTACCAGCAGTGATTGTATGCCCATCTCCCTGTAATCTCCTCAGATGACCAGTAAATAAGATGTTTTAAAGATTATTTACCTCAGTTTTTATTTTTCATTTAGGCTTTTCAGCAATGGAGAATATTTGCATAATTTAAAATTTCTTGAAGGGTTGAAACCTGAGATATGTCCTTGTTTGATATATAAGGTTAAACTTTTTTTAAAATAACTCCAATTCTGTTAGCAAGCTATTTGAGTACAAGAAATACAATATTATCTTTTAGAACTGTGTTGTCCAACACATGTGCACTTGAAGCTAGTCCAAATTAAGATGTGCTTTAAGTGTAAAATACACAGCAGATTTTAAAAAGTAATGCAGAATATATTAATAGTGTTTTACACTGATCACATGTTAAAATTATATTTTGGATACTTTGGGTTCAGTATACAAATATTAAATTTCATTTTTTTTTAATGTGGCTACTAGAAAATTAAAAATTGCATATATGGCTTTACGGTATTTCAGTTAGGCAGTGCTGTTCTAGAACATGACACTGACCTTTTTTTTAATCTATGGAGAAGAAATGTAAGATTAACTTCACTATTCTAGAAAGTAGTAAATAGATTTCTTAAAATTACGTATTACCTTTAAACCTGCAAATACGTTTTTCATAGTATACACAGTTTATACACTAATTTTTCAAACTGTAAGTATTTGATTATAAACTATAATTTATTACAGTTCTTATGGCCCAAAAGAAATATGTATAGGAGGACTTAGGGGAGGGTGTTAAGAGACTTACCTGAGGGATTGATTCCTCACCTAAAAATTGAAGAATACGTGGGAATGTTTTAGGCAATGGAACTGCAAGTGCAAAGACCCTGTGGCACAAGGGAATTTTATTGTCTGCCTTTCAAAACTGAAAGAAGGCCCAGCCTGGAGCATTGAAAACAATGGGGGAAGGGAGTAGTATGGCTGGTGAGATAGGAATGGCTTATAGGCTTCGTTAAAGATTTTTTAAAAAATCTTTAGCACCAGCAGAGGATTGACACAATCAGATCTGACTTTTAAAAAGACAACCTGGGTTGGGCATGATTGAATACCAGTTAGGGAGGCTAGTTTAGATGATAATGGCAGCTAGCCCAAAGTGGAGTCAGGGAAGCTGGAAAGAGGTGCAGATATTCCAGAATTGAGGGATTTATAAGGTAAAATTATTCTTGAGAGATAGTGGGGAGTGAGAAGCTTTGTCAAAGATGAATCTTAAGTTTCTGGCTTAGTAACTGGGTGGATGGAAGGGCCATTCACTGAGTTAGAGAGCCCTGGAAAAGGACCAGGTTTAAGGAAGATCTTAAACTCTGTTCTTGTTAGCTCAGTTTGAGGTCTTTGAAGAATTCAAGTGGAGAGGTCTAATAGAGAGTTGGCTGGGCTGTAGAGAGAAATCTGAGAATCCTTGAATTTAGATGTGATTGTTTAGGCAAAGTTAAGTAAGGAGAGAACCTAGATGAAACCTGGAAGAACTTATACTACTAATTTGAGTGTGTTTAATATCTATGAGAAATTTTTAGGTTTTTGTGTGTAAAAGTGAAAGTCTATTTTTGTAAAAGTGAAAGTAAGGAATAAGGTCAAATAAGTTAAAAACTTACAGTTTGACATATGTGTAATTGAATAGGTAATCTTACATAATGCTTATTTAATTCTTTGGAAACATTTACCTTTTTTTCTGCAGCAGAAAATAAACAGCTTCCTAATTATTGAACAGGCTGAAACCAATTATGAATAGATATTAGTATTTTTGCTGTATTAATAGATCCAAGAAAGAATTATGTAATTATTTCCATAAATACTGATAAAGACATTTTAAGACCCATTTCTGATTTTTTTTGAACAAAGTGACTTAAAATAATAATTACTGGATAATTCTGTAATATGATAAAACATTGTATACCTCAGCCCAAAAGTCAGTATCTTAATGAAGGGGGAATATTAGATACCTACTACTTCCACTTCTGTGAGATTTGGTATTGGAGACATTAGCCAGCACAATGAGGAAAAAACAGACATAGAATTGGAAAGGAAAAAGTCAAACTACCTTAATTTGCTTATGATGTGATTTTATACTGTGCAAATAGAAAGACTTGTCATTTATATAAACAGTACATAAGAATGGAAGGATGGAAGTGAAGACCTTCATTTACAAGAGCAGAAAAAGATAAAATACCTAACAATGAACTTCATAATAAATGTAAAAGCTATATACAGTATTGCTGCTAACAGATTCAGTTTGTATGTTAAATAAAGTTAGCAATTCTATGTTTAGGTAATAAATGAGATCATTGCTAAGTGATTAATGACTGGTTTATCACTCACTATTCTTTAAATCATTTTAAGTTATTTAAAGAATAGTAAGATGTTACATGACAACATCTGACCAACATCTAACATACCTGGCTAGTTAGCTCAGTTGGTTAGAGCACAGCCTTGCAACACCAGGGTCAAGGGTTTAATTCCCTGTACCAGCCAGCTATCCAAAAAAAAAAAAAAAACTTTTCAAAGCAAGACTTCTAGGAGTAGGATTTTTAATAATTACATACATCTTAATGAGGCCACCGTTTTTTTAATGGGTGACACAAATAGTGTTTCTGCCTTACCCACCTATCCAAGTGAGTTTTTTGTGTTTTCTTCTTAGCCATTGCTTATGCTTTGTAGTATTTTCTACTTTGCTGTAGTTTATCACTCTTGATTGTTTATTGTGTGTATGCAAAAATGTTGACCTGGAGTATTTGCAGATAAAATACTTCTGCTACAGTGATGCTCAAAATCTGAAGCGTTGATCTATTTTCTTAAGGCCCTTGTTTTCACTAGCTATTTATAAAATTAATGAACTTATGAACAGATCATTTAAGACTTTTTACATTGAACACTTTTTATTATTTTTAATAGTATCTTTGTTCCTTAAAAAAAATTACCAAGAGTTTCAGATTATCAAAATTCAAATTTTCTCTTACCTGAAGCCCAAACAGAATTTTTGAATATTCATTACTTTTTACTTGTATAAGTCACTTGTTTCCTCTTACCCTTTTCCATATTTAAAATTCATTCACCAATGTCATAATAGGCTAGCAGATGATAGCTTTCTGTCTCATTAGGTTTCGAAGTCTAATTGAAGCACAGTGCAAGTGTCACACTTTAAAAGTTCAGATTTTAATCAGATTACCAGTGAATAATGTACAGGAACAAGAAGTTTCTGTCTACTTTTTGAGGAGAGGTTGACTTCAGTTTTAGAATTGGAGAATATGAAATGTCTCTGGGACGTTTAGGTAGAGAAATTTTAAAAAGGCGTTTGGGTAGGCAGATCTGAAGGTCAGGCAGCCTGTGTGCAAATAGAAGTTTGGGCATTATGAACGTACAAAAACAAAAGGAGGATAAGATTTCTCGGGGGTAAGAATATAGGGAAACCAAGACCTGCAGAACACTGAAAGTGATGAGGCAAGCAGAAGAAGCAGATCCATTGAAGATCAAATATGATAAATAGGAGGAGAATCAAAAGAGAATTTCTTTCAGAAATGCTTTTTCACTTAAAAAGGTATTTTAGACACTTTCCCATATAGTGATATAGTTTTTTCTCTCTCTTTAATGGCTGTGCTTCTTTCTTACCCACTTCCTTATTGATGCTTAAGTTGTTTTCAGTTGCTTTTTTTTAAATTAAGAAAACAATACTGGAATTAGCATTTTTGTGGCAATATCTTTGCATACTTGTGTGACTATACTTGTGGGATACATCCTTACAGATAAAATTGCCTAAGTCCAAAGTGCATTAAAATTTTTGAAATATTATTAAATTGCCATAAGGTATATGAGCCAATATATACTCCCACCAATAGTGTCTTTTAGAGAACTTTTACATTGTAGATACTGTATACAAAAAAATTTATTTAGCACACTTAAACAATAGGTAAATGACTTCTGAAACGTAAAATCATTAGAATTTGCCAAAATGTTCATGTTCTGTGTGATGTGTGTTCTTTTTATTTTACAAAATTTCATCCTTGAAGTGGTTTGCTTCCCAGTTTGAGGGTAGTATGAATTAGAAAACAAAATAAACAGTATTTTTGTTACTTTTATGCAAAATTCTATAAAGAGAAAAAGAACACTTTTATTTTATCACATTACTCATTTTATCACGTTACTTGGTTCATTGAAATAATGTAATTTAAGAATGCATTTTGCCCTTGTAAGCACCAGATCAAGGAGGAGTTCTTTGTTTTAAAAGAAGGCCTGTTCCCTCCTCTTGTATGTTGGGAGTAGTAATTGAATTTAGAGGAACTGGATCAGAAGGAAAGAGAATATTTTATACTTTGGATTAGGATCTATTTCTGGTTTGTAAAATCAATTTAGGGGGTCATGATCAGCTTTTAAGAAAAAATGAAATAGAACTAAAAATCAGTACACAGAGAATAAAGGTAAATACTGTTTGGTGAAACTTTTTTTTTAAGTATGTTGGCTCAGCACATAAAATGTAATTTCATCTGTGGGTCACGGGGTAGGGCAGAGTAAAAAATTCTGCTTTATATGACAAATCATCTCTAACCAAAGGTATTTGGTACATTGCAAATAATAAATGTTATCTATTTTTTTTTTTCCTTTTACCCTTTAGCCTTTCTACCTCTCAGGAAAAAGTAAAACTTTAAACCAAACAAAAACACATTAAAAGGTCAACCAGCTAGAAATCTGTTTGCCCTGGAATTCCTTCCATAGTTTTCATGGCGTTATCAGTACAGGTAGACCCACTTGTGGCAGTACCTGTGTTACCACACACGCGTATACTCATGAGCACTATTTTGGAATGTGTTTATATTTGTTCAGATATGCAAAGCTTTTGTTTTATGACAAATCCTCCAAGAACATCATTATGTGTTATTGTCTGTGGATCATTTATGACTGTATTGAAGCCTGGTTCATTGTCTGCTTTCCTTCTGTCACTTCATATGCCTCTAGGTCACCTTTTTCTCTTAACTGATGGGATGTCAGAGAACAAATTAAAATAAAACTAATAGCACCTGGCAAAGACTTAATTTGTCAGGTAAATCTACTGTTACATAGGTCATATTTTGTGAGTTTTAAACTCAAATTTGTTTTAGATTATGTAGAACATTGTCTGCTTTCTTACTAGTTCAGATAATTCTAACTGAATTTATTTGCAGTTTTATAAACTTTAATCGATTTTTCTTTCTTTAAAAGGTGAGTTGCTCTCATGGTAGGTGTTTATAATATAGATAGCAGTGCTGTCAGAGGAAGGGCAGTGGCCAAGGTCATGCCAAGGTGTACATTTTTTAGTTACATACTAGAGTGGTGTCTTTAGAAAGTCCACAAAGTAGTTTTTTTGTTTGTTTCTTTCTTTCTTGGAATACCCTGGACTCTTGAGGTTTAACTCATCTTGACCAGAATGCTAATTTAGAACTTTACAGCAAGAAATTTCTTTCAGAGCATGTCAGCTATTCATGTTAGCTAATTACAAAATCTTCTATGGGAAAATTTTTATAAAGTACTGAAGAAATTGCTGGGGAGCAGAGAAAGAGCAAGGGAATCAGGTGGATTCTCTAGAGTAGCATCATGTTCTGGTGACACTAGCTGACACTTCCATGTATGCAGAGAAATTGCCTCAAATCAAAGCATATATTCATGTTAGCTGGTCTGTTAAAAACACACTAACAAGTTTTTTGTCCTTTAGTTATTTTTCCCCCCAGCTTGCATATCAAGTACTGCACCTCTCAACATATTTTTTTTCTCTACACAGGTTGCAGCAAATTATTGGATTTGTTTTCTTTCACATTCATCACGTTTCAGGCCAGCTTCCCTCAGCTCACACTTACCTTGATTGAACTTGGATATTTCCTAACTTAGTTGGTGGAGCACTAAGAGACCAGAGGTGGGGTTATACAAATCTAATTGGAGGGGAGTTGGAGGGGTGGGGCTAAGTTCAAGAGTGGTCAGTAGAATAAATGCCCCAGCAAGAGCAATAGTAATGTATTCAGTCCCTATTGTGAGCCAGGCCCTGAGGATGCATTGGTAAACAACGGGCCTATGCCTTCACAGCATGTACAGTCTTTTCAGCTCAAGTAAAGTAACTTGCAAGAGCAGTTTCAGTGGAGTGGTAGGATGGAAGCCAGATTGTGTTGGGTTGAAGGGTGAGTGGGAGGTTAGGAAGTAGAGATAGTGAGTAGATAGGTCCCTTTCACGAAGCTTGGTGGTGAGGAGGAGAGCTAGAATGGTACAGAAAGAAGGGTTTTTGTTTTGTTTTGTTCTGATTTGTTGTGAGGATGAAAGAGTCTTGAACATTTACAGGCTGAAGAGAAAGCAAATGGAAAAATTCAGAGAGCTTCTGAGCAAGCAATTGAGAAGGTAAACAGAAGGTCCAGGAATTATCTGTAGGCAAGATCGTAAATGTAAGCAAGATTTTAGTGAAGGAGCATAAAATCGAGGTGGTTCCTGCCTTTTAGATTCCGTTTTCATTGCAAAGGATTGGGGTATAAGGACTGAAAATTAGAGTGGCTGATTTATTCTGCCACTATTGCAGTAGGAGCAGAGAGTACTAGGTTAAAAATCGTCTTTCGAGGGCTAAGGCATCCATCCTCACTGCTGCTTCTATTTTGTTTCACTTGTTATAAATAGTTATCTGGTGTTATTTATGCAATTTCAAGTTGAAATAACCTTTTGGGAAAAGATAGCTAATAAATTCTCAAATTTGGTCAGTTAATAGGACGAATTAAAGGTAAAACATTGTTTTTATTTTATCTTGTTTAATTGTTACATGAAACGATCCAAATGCAAATACAATGTGTTCTTATTGATTTGTGTAGAAGATTAAAATGTTCAGTAAAAGAAAAACTTATATGGGAATTTTTTGAAAACCGCTTATATAAAATGACTCCTATTGCCATGTAACAAGGTAATTAGCACGTGAAGAGTGAATGTGTGTTGCTGTTCATGTTGTAATTGACATTATGTATATATTTATACTTTTGTGAATCATCCTTATTGACATCAAAACCAGAAATACAAAAAATTTTATTGTCACTTTTGGCAGTCTGGCTTTTTTTTTAGGGTGATAAACTTAGATATAAAGAGATTTTACTGTTTATTTTCATTGTTTGCTCACATTTGAAACATTAATATTGAAACTAGAGATTTGCTTCTTGGCATTTGTGTTGGTTATACTTTCATCTTAGCTTGTAAACATCATCTTTCTCATTCCAAATTACTGTGGAAGTTTCAGAAACCTTTTTCTGAACAACTCAGAAATCTTTTAGGAACAATTCTAATAATTCTAATATTTGCTGTCAATCATTTCTGTGGTATTTTAAGACACTTAATAAAATATTTGGTTAGTTTGTGATTAATTCACCACTTACTAGTTATGCTACCTTGAGAGATTATTTACCCATTTAAGCTTCTATTTCATCTGTAAAATGATAATTTCAACCTCATATAACAGTATGAGAATCAAATGAGATAATTAATGACTGTTCTTCACGTAATATTGATAAATAATAAGCACTCAATAAGTATTAATATTGATATTGGTGTAAGCAGGGAGTGAAAACACATGGAGATACTGTTTATCAAATGTCAAATAATACTGCATATTATTATGCAGTTGATGACATTGACATATAGTTGATGTCTATGATATCTTGGGTTTTTGGCGGCTGTCCAGTATGGGGATCTGAACCCATAACCTTGGTGTTATAAGGTTGTGCTCTAACCTTGGTATTTTGTTTTTAAGTTGGCAAGTTAATTATGAGATCTTTTAAAAAATATTCAGCTTTGGGATTGCGGAAGTTTGGTTAACTAGCCTTAAAGTTTGCAGCCTGTGTTGGAGGGAGGATGTAGTCCTAAAAACAACAACAAAAACCTTTCTCAATTTTTTATTGAGAGCATGTACTTTTAGAGGCTCTCTCTGTATTTGTTAGTTCCTATTGAGCTAATATGCTGAAGACAAACCACTCAAAAAGAGAAAAAAAAAAGATCAGTTTTATAGATTTTTAAATTTAGAGCCATGAAAACTTTTGTGACATCATAGTCCTCTAGGTATATTGAAAACCAAAAAGTTTACTAAAATTTTCTTATGGCTCAGAGGAAGTGCTCTTTCTTCTATTTCTCTGTGACTCTTAAGCAGAAATGTAGGCTGGGCAGACTTATTGGCAGTACATTTTGACATTAAAATTCCCATAACGTTATTACCACAAAGATGTTGAAGAATTTGAACTACTGAAACATCAGGCAGTGCTTGTAATGCAAATTGATGTTGTTAATTGCTTATATAATGTTTTCCTTCATGTTTCTAAAGAAAATACAGACTTTTTCCCCCTTCATTCACTCAAATAATTTATTTAAAAAGTGAATGATTACAAACCTCAGACGTATTGTGGTAAAAAGTTAGTGATTATTTTTTGTGATCCATTAAATATATATACCTTGCTAGTATGGTTTGTGCACTGATATGGTTTGAATGTCTCATCCAAAACTCATCTTGAGTCTTGATCCCCATTGTAACAGTATTAAGATGGTTGAAAATCCAACTATGGTATTTGAAAGGTTGGGCCTTTAGGAAGTGATTGGATTGTGAGGGCTCTGAATGAATCATTAATTCATTCATGATTGATGGGTTAATGGATAAATGGGTTATCATGGGAATGGTACTCGTGGCTTTATAAGGAGAGGAAGAAGCTTGTTAGAGCACTCTTGCCCTCCTCTCCATGTGACAACCTGCGCCATCTCAGGACTCTGCTGAGAGTTTCCACCAAAAAGAAGGCCCTCACCAGATATGCTCTCTGGACCTTGAACTTCCCACCCTCCAAAAATGTAAGGAATAAATTTCATTTTCATAAATTACCTAGTTTTCAGGTATTCTAAATGACAGAAAATAAACTAATACAAAATCAGTAGCATAACTTCAGATGTACTTGTTTTGCTTTTCCCTTTTCTTATCACCATCCTTTCTGCTTATGTTCTCCTCCACTCCAACCCATCCCCTATTACAGTCCCTGCAAAAATAAGTTTGGAGTGAAGGGTCGTGGGTAAAGCTGGCCTCGAAAGCTTATATACTCATTGATGCAACTGATCTGGTGCCCTGTAGAGGATGGGAGTTTCTCTCTGGTGAGCATTGTGGGCTGTAAGCTTTTAGCCTGTCTAGAAAGAACACTTAATGTTTGATTCTGGGAGATTCAGAGGAAGCCTCTTACTTAGAGGCACTGACACCACCACCACCAAATGTGAGGCCAAGGGCCTTTAGGATAGGTAATACAGTATGTGGATGATACGGGGTGGGGGATTGCAGGGATTAACTAACTCTTAGATGACTATATTCTCTGGACTATGTAGAGAATATCCTATATATTTTCTACATATGAATAATTCTTTCCATCCTTACCAGGTCCCATCTTATAAGCCTTTATTCTTGGAGTCTTTCCTCTAGCTGGGTAGGAGCTATAGCCAGTTTACTTCAAGATACTGGTGAGAACTTCTGGGTCACATTTTCCAATTACACTCCAAAATCTCCATTTTTTAACAGACTATTACTGGTCTCTTGAGTAGTTTTAGAGGTTATGGTCTCAGTTCTTCAGCCTTGGACTTCAGATTTGGTTTGTCATCAGGCTCCCCCAAGCCTATATAATTATGTAGTTTACTTGTATAAGTCAAGTTTCATATTTTAGGCACGGGTTATAAAAATTAGCAACAAAGTCAACTTCATGTATCTTTAGTGTAGTTAAAAATATTTTTCTTTTTTTTTGTTGTTTTTTGTTTTGTTTTTTATTTTATTTATTTTTATTAAATTTTTTCATTTTTAAATTTTTATTGAATCAATTGGTTGTACATATTTTTGGGGTTCAGTGTTGACATATGTTGATCAAATCATTTTTACTAGTATATATATTGTTACAAATTGTACTTATTCTTTATGCTCCTTGACCAATCTCTCCCTATCCCCCTCTCCCTCCCCCATCCCACCATTGATAACCCTAGATTTCTCCTCTCCCTCTGAAACAGTAATGGTTACTCTGCTGATTTGTTGCCTAGATGATCTCTCCAATGCTGAGAGATGTGTTCAGGTCCCCCAATATTATCATGTCTTCTGTCACTCTGGAATGGGCTTTGTGGAGAGAAACATACTCTTCTTTTCTTTGGTCTCTGCTGGTAACTCTCCTTGTGTCAGTGCAATCCAGTGGCTGGTAGACCATCTGCATGGTGGCTGTGATGTCTAGCCACTTTCGCAGCAGCCGTGGTTACTGTGATGGCTGTGGTGGGCCACCCACATGGAGGTGATGTTTTTGGCATGTTCCTTGGAGCTGGCGATGTGCCTGGTTGTGGGAGGTCCTGTCCCCTGCTCTTTGCCTCGGGACCCTGGTCGGGTCCCAAGGCACTGGCAGTGTGCCTGGTTGTGGATGGGAGTTCTGGTCCCCGGCTCCATTCTTTGGGCCCCCAGCTGTGCCCAGAGGCACTGGTGGTGTGCCTGGTTGTGGGTGGGTGATCTGGTCACCAGATCCATACCTCAGGTCCCTGGGTGGGCCCCAAGGTGCCGGCAGTGTAATATTTTTTTACATTCTATGAAGTTGTTGTGGAGCAGTTGGGAGAGAAGGGGAGAGAGGAAAGGGGAAGGAAATGGGATAGAAGGAGGAGGGCCAGAATTGAGGCCTGTGGCGCCCCCCTCATTCCCACAGGAGAGACCAGGGGGCTTCCAGCGGTGGCTTGGTCATTACCAGGCTGGGTGCAGATGTCAGGGGGTGTGTGGCAAAAGCCCTCATTCCCCATAACCCAGCTCAGGAACATGGGGCCCTTCTATGCGGCTCGGTGGTCATTGCTGGGCTGGTTGTGCATGTCAGGGGGATGTGACCAAGGCCCTCTGCCCCCCCACTGCCCTGGCTCAGGAGAGCCCGGGATGCTTCCTGCAGCAGCTCAGTGGTCATCCCTAGGCTGGTTGTGTGTGTTAGGGGGGCATGGCCAAAGCCCTCGCCCCCCCCCCACCCACTGCCCCAGCTCAGGAGAGCCCAGGGCGCTTCCTGCAGCAGCTCGGTGGTTATAGCTGGGCTGGTTGTGTCTGTCAGGGGTGTGTCCGAGGCCCAAGGCCCCCACCCTTGGGACCAGTTGCGGGTGTCAGGGGGCATTACTGAGGCCCCCAGTCCTCCCCCCTTTCTGGCTTGGTAGTCCAGGGGACTTCTGATCCTTCTAGGTGTTATAGGTGTTCTTTGGTAAAATGAGACCTTTACTAGTTAATAACAAACTTTGTCTTTGGTTGTGGGTACTGTTTTTTCTTTCAGTTCTGTGTTGGATTATTTGCTGTTCCCACCACTTAAACACTGAGCTGGAACTAATTTTCTGTCCTTTACTTACTTCTAAAATGGGGGATTTCCTGTGGGGACCAGTACTTGAGCTCTGTAGTTGAGCTAAATTGCTGCTTTGCTGCTGATTCCCTAGAGAAGGCTTTTTGTGCAGCTCAGGTTTTAATGGTGGACTTTATAGGTACTTCCAGATCTAGTTAGATCTGATACACCTGGGTTGTGTAGACAATCCCGTCTGGGCCTGAGTCTGCTCATCAGACTGCACCCCATGCAATTCTGTATTCCTGACCAGTCTCCTCTGAGTGGTTCTATGCTGATTGGGGGGACAGATCAGCTGTCCTTGTTGGGCCCCAGTGTTCCCCCAGTGGGCCCATTTCCCCCACCGTTGCGTGCTCCAAACACTTCCCATGGGACGGGCCAAGCTCCGGTCCCTTGCAATGTCTCACCAGTCTCTGAATGGCTCCTTTTTTTTAGTTGTTGTGGCTCCTAACTCCTTTGTGGGTCTCTGGGAACCCTATTAGTGGTCTTGCTGGCCTGGGGGCCACCAAGGCCGTTTTCTCCCCTGTTGCCTCCAAATAACTCCATCCAAAGGGCATAGCTGTAGCTTTTGCCAGCTCCTGCTGTTTGTGCTCAGCAGCTCTAGCCTGGAAGTGGCCAAGGCTCAAAACAGTTGGAGTGGTTTTTTCTTTCTCTCATCGTGGCTTCTTCCGCCTTCATGCACTCCATAGGTCTCTTCTCCTCTTCCCCTGAGCTCTAGTGGCCCCAGCTTGACTGTTGTTGCTTTTTTATAGCTGTAAATTGGTTGATTTGTGGGGGAGAGTGACACTGGGGACCGTCAATTCCACCATCTTGACTGGAAGAAAACAAATATTTTTCTTAAATGATTTATTCTTTCAGTGATCTTTTAAAATATAGAGTCATGTGAATGTGCCAACTAAGCAAACATTGACTTACATTTTGTTGCTGGTAGACTATCATTGGAGCCACAGACTTGGTGAAAGTTAAAATATGATAGTTGATAACTTACTGAGTGCACAGAATGTACCAAGTCCTGAAGGTCTGTATAGTTTTAGTAAATATTGTCAAATAGTTTTCCAAATCTGTATGCCAGTTTATACTCCCACCAGTAAAGAATAAGAATCCCAGTTGCTCCACATCCTTGCCAAAAGTGGCTATGGTTAGAATAATTTTGATTTCATTTTAGCCAGTATGGTGGGTGTATAGTGGTATCTTATTGTGGCTTTAATGTGCATTTTCCTGATGACTTTTCATATGCTTACTGGTTATTTGGTTATCTTTATTTATGAAATACTTGTTCAAATATTTTGGCTATTTTTCTATTGGGTTGTCTCACATTGATTTGTAGGAATTGTTTACATATTCTGGACATGAGTTCTTTGACAGTTACAAGTGTTACTAACAAATGTCTTCTCCCAGGGAATGGCTTGCCTTTTTACTCTCTTAATGGTGTTCTTTTGATGAACAAAAGTTTTAAATTTTAATGCAGTTCAATTTATCAGTCTTTTATTTCATGATTAGTGCTTTTTATGGCTTGTTTAAAACATATTTGCCTTGTTAAATTCATAAAAATCTTTTCTGTTATCTTCTAGAAAGTTGATTGTTTTACTTTTCACATTTAGGCTTATGATCTATCTGGAGCTTATTTTTATATAAGATGTTAGTTAGAATCAGATTTTTCCCCCCATGTGGGTTGAAAAGGCCATCCTTTTCCCACTGCACTACCAGAATTCCCAAACCCAGAACCCTTTGATTTTACTGGTTGGTAGCCGTGAAGTTTTGCATTGCCTTGCATTTTAAATTATTGTTATTCACCTATATTGTCCCCTAGTTGCCTTATAAGTATGTGATTTCCCACAGACAAATCTCCAAAGTGCAGGAGGCCCACCCAAATTCTTAATCTCCATGCTCTTCTACTTTTAGGATACCCTGTTTAATACCCAATCATGAGACACTGTTGTCAACTATTTGTGTATACTGTGGCTTGAGTGTTCCTTGCCTGCCAAGTAGATAGCTCCATTACTTGTTTGCTCCCCTTCTAACAGGTCTTGGCTAATAAGTAGACATAAAGTGGCAAGTTGAACACAGCCCCCTCCACAAACACACACACACACACACACATGAACACACATGCACACAAGTGCTTTTGTCCTCAGGTTATAAAGAAATTAGATGACTGCTTGGGATTCCTTGTGGTGTGAAGTTAAGTAATACATTAAAAAAGGTTAAAGAAACATTTATTGAGTTTTCTATGTGCCAGGCACAGTATTATTATAGTAGCTCACCCATCCTTTTTATTTTTTTCATGTTGAGTAGGAGTAGCTATTTAAAGCCTGTATTTTTTGTGGACAAAAAAAAAAAAAAAGTGTATTATCTAAGTCAAATTTAATTTTTAAATTCATTATACAAGTAATGCTTCAGTTAACATAAAGCTTCTTTTAAGTAGAGCTGGGATGGACATAGAGGAATTTTATGAAAAGTTCTGAGCCTCCTCCATACTAGTCAGTTAATTGAAACTTAGAAGCAGTGATACTTTCTTAGGTTTCTCAAGGGTGAGTAGGGCCAGAGCCAAGACCTGCTGGAGGGGCGTATGCAGCAGCCCAAGTTCTTCCCATGAATACGTGACTCAGTTTTGAGAAATATGGAAATGTCTGCAGTCTGGAAGGCTGATAGAGTCTGTCTCACCTAGAAGGGGAAATAGAGTACATTACCAAGGTGACAAGAAGAGAAACTACTTTCTGTGTTGCTGCTTTGATTGCAAAGTTCCTGATTCAGATCTTTGTACTCATATTTGCACTAACATTTGAGTTTGCAATAGGCTTTGAATCAATACATTATTTTACTTTTCAAACAATGAGAGGTTTTGGAAAAAGTAATAGGACAGGCTGTATTAGAAAGAAACATCACCCAAAGTTCTTTTAAAATAAGATATTATGGGAATGTAAAATGGTACAGCCACTCTGGAAAATAGTTTGGGTTTTTTTGTTTGTTTGTTTGTTTGTTTTTACAATACTAAACATGCACTTACCATAATACTCAGCAATCACACTCTTGGGCATTTATCCCAGAGAAATAAAAACTTATGTTGACACAAAAACCAATACACAAATGTTCTTAACATCTTTATTACATATAGTATTTATATGTACTATATATACTATTAGTATGTATATGCTATTAGTATAGTATATGTATACTATTTATAATAGTAAAAATATTGGAGACAACCCAAATGACCTTCAGTGGGTGAATGGTTGAACAAACTGGCACATTCGTTTGATGGAACAATATTCAGTAATAAAAAAGACTGACCTTTTTACATGCAATAACCAGGATCAACCTAAATGGCATTATACTGAGTGAAAAGTTAACCTCAAAAGGTTTCATACTTTATGATTCTATTTATGTAACACTTTTGAAGTGACAAAACTGTGGAGATGGAGAATAGATTAGTGAATGCCAAGGGATAGAGATGGAGGTGGGGTGGGGGCAGTTTTATATCTCGGTGGTGGTAGTTGCACAGACCTATACAGGGGGTAAAATGGTAGAAATACACAAAACACAAATGCCAGGGGTTTTTGTTTGTTTGTTTGTTTAATGGTAAGAATTGAATAGGTCTGTTATCAGTAATATACCAACTGTCAGTTTCCACTTTTGCTGTTGTACTACAGCTATATGAGTAGATGTCACGATTAGTGGGAGCTGGGTTAAGAGTGTATAGGTCTCTATACTGTTTTTGCAACTTTCTTTTAGTCTGTTTTTATTTCAGAATAAAAAGTTATAAAGTAAGATATATTGTATACCCATATTCATGGCAGCATTATTTATAATAGCCAAAAGGTAGAACCAATCTAAGTGTTCATTGACAGATGAATGAATAAACTAATTGTAGTATAGACATAACAGTGAAATATTATTCAGCCTTAAAAAAGAAGGAAATTCTGACATATGCTGCAGTATGAATGAACTTTGAAGACTTTATGCTATGGGAAATAAGCCAGTCACAACAGGATAAATACTATATCATTCCACTTATATGAGGTACCTAGAGTAGTCGAATTCATAGAGACAGTAGAATGATGGTTGCAAGAGCTGAGGGGAGAGAAGAATAGGGAATTATTGTTTAATGGGTACAGAAGATATTTTGATATTTTGGAAGATAAAGATATTTTTCTTTAGAATGATGATGGTGATGGTTGCACAACAGTGTGAATCTACTTAATGCCACTGACCTATACATTTAAAAATGGTTAAATTGATAAATTTTATGTTTTGTATATTTTACCATGATTTAAAAAATAAGGTATTATGTTAGTATTGTATAAGTAGCACACATTTATTGTAAAATGTGCATATTTAAATGCAGACATAAATCTCCTTGAATGCTTTTAACTTTTGTTTCATTTTGAAACAATCACAAATGTATAAAAAGTTGCAAGTTCAATACAAATAACTGTTTTTGGAACAATTTGAGACTGTGTTACCAACCCGATGCACAATCACTCCCAAATATTGTAATGTGTATTTCCTACAACCAAGGATATTCTCTTTCATAACTACAATACTATCATCAAAATCAAATTAACATTGATATATTGCTGCTATCTAATCCTTGGACTCTATTCAAGCTTCACAATTATCCCAGTAATGAACTTTATAGAAAGGGGTCCAGTTGAGAATCAAGTGTTGCGTTTACTTGTCGTGTCTTTTTAGTCATCTTCAATCTGAAACAGTTCTTTAGTATTTTCCTTGACTTTCGTGACCTTGATACTTATGAAAATTACAGGCCAATTATTTTGTAGATTGTCTCAATTTGAGTTTTTTGAAGTTTCCTCATGAATTGAGGTTATGTATTTTTGGCAGGAATATTCCAGAAGTGATCCTGTAATTTTCTCATTGCATCTTATCAGGTGGTGCATGATTTCAATGTTTCTGTTACTGATGATGTTCGTGTTGATCACTTAAGGTAGTGTCAGGCTTCACCATGGTAAAGTTACACTTTTTCCCTTTGTAATTAAGTATATTGTGGGGAGGTACTTTAAAACTCTGCAAATATCCTGTTCCTCATCTAACTTTCAGTTTATTCACTTGTTTATCTTTATTTCGATGCTCAAATTGTCCCTGATTTGGCTAGTAGCCCCTTCAAGCTGGCGTTTGTGACCTTTTGACATGTCCCCCTCATTATGAATGCTTTTAAATTTTAGAAAAGGGAATCATGCAATTAATGGCTACATAATGTGCTATTGTAGGGATATAGTATAATTTGCTTAAACAGTCCATTTGGAGCATTTTATTTTAAATTTCTTTTAAAAAGAGTTTGCGTAATATAGCCAGATCGCCTTCTGGAGTTAACAGTTTACACTTCCACCAGCACTGTAGATCTCTTTCCCCACACTATTATTAATAATTGCAGTGTTTTTAAATAAAAGGAACTTCATAATTAGAGGGAAATTGTCAGAGGTCAAATTACCCTGTACACTGAGCACTAGAAGGGGTTATCAGGATAATAGATAGGGGAAGAAAATAGGATTTATGTGTATCTTTTACTATTTTTCTTTTTAAGTCAGCAGCAGCAGGAGTATCTCAGAGCTAAAGCAGTTATTTCTTTCTATATAGTGCTTACTTCATGAGGAAGATAATTTCAAGTAGATATATGACAATGGAGACTTTTACTTTTTTTGTGATTTGCTCATTCCTTTCGGGTAACTCTCAGTGACTGACCAGCCATTGACCTCAGTGTTCCTTTTCAAAATTCTGAAGCCATTCTCCGTTAAGCATTTGTATGAACTTTGGGAAAGTTACTCACCAATAAGCCTCATTTTCCTCATTTCTAAGTTGAATTTTGTGGTTTCTAAGGTACCTTCACTCTAAAACAAGAAGATTTTAGGAAATTTTATCCTGAGAGTTGAAAGAATATGACTTTTTCTAACTTGCAAAACTAGTTGGATTTTGTAGTAAATGTTTTCCTCATATGTCTTACTTGGCAACTGTGAGTTGCAAGAAGTATTAATTCATTATTTATGGGCTGGTTTTATTCTAGGGCTTTGGTTGTTAGTCTTCCCATTGCTTTTAATGTTAAGTCTGAAATTGTGGCACTTTTGACTCCTTAGCTCAGAGGAACAGAATAACGCAAACAGAGTCCGTTTAAGAATTAAATATGTGAAAAAAAAGAAGCTATCATAAATTAATGAGTATGGGAAGGACTATTCAACAAATGGAATTATGGTTATTGTGTGGCTGTTTAGGAAGAAAAATCCACTTAGATCTTTGTTTTACATCATACACCAAAATAAATTCTCGATATGTTAAAAATTAAATGTAAAAACAAAACAAAACCCTAAAAGTAGAGGGAAAAATTTTTTTTTTAAATCTTAAGCTTATATAGAAGCAATTTAATGAGAAAATTGCAAATAGAAAGATTAAATAAATTAACTTGAGAAAACAGTGAACATACCATATGACTCAGTATTCACATATCTGGATATACATATCTTATAGAAATGAAAACTTATGTTCACATAACAATCTGCACACAAATGTTCTTAGCACCTTTATTTGTAAAAGGAAAATACTGGAACAACCCAAATGTCCTATATGGAGTGAATGAATAGACAACTGTGGTACATCTGTACAACAGAATACTATTTAACAATAAAAAGAAATGAATGGGTTGGTCCCGAGGCTCACTTGGAAGAGTGCGGCTCTGGTAGCGCCGAGGCCGCGGGTTCGGATCCTATATAGGGATGGCCAGTGCGCTCACTGGCTGAGCGTGGTGCAGACAACACCGTGCCGAGGGTTGCAATCCCCTTACCAGTCAGAAAAAAAAAAAAAAGAAATGAATCATTGATACATGAAGCAACATGGATGGCTCTCAAGGGCAATAGGCTGAGTGAAAAAAGCCAGCTTCAAAGGGTTACATAGTATATGATTCTATTTACATAACACTTTTGATGTAGCAAAATTATAATGATGGAGAACAGATGAGTGGTTGCCAAGGGCCAGGATTTAGGAAAGGGTGTGACTGTTAAGGGGTAACACAGGGGAGGTTCTTTGCATTGATGGAACAGTTCTTAGTCATAATGATGGTTACTCTAATATAATCTACACCTGATAAAATCTCATGAAACCACACACACACAAAGTTAGTAAAATCCAAACAAGGTCTGTACCTTAGTTGATAGTACTGTACTGAATGTCATTTTCCTGGTTTGTGTACTATGGTTATTTACCATATTACCATGGGAGGAAGCTGAGTGGAATATTCAAAGGAACTCTGTACTATTTTTGCAACTTCTTGTGAGTCTTTATTTCAAAATTAAAAGTTTTTAAAAAATTGACTTGAGTCAGAAATAAGCAGTGAGTGAGGTGGTTAGCTCAGTTGGTTACAGTGTGGTGCTGGTAACACTAAGGTCCGGGGTTTGATCCCTGTACTGGCCAGCATAAATAAATAGAAAGAAGGAAAAAAGAGGGAGGGAGAGAAAGAAAAGAAAGAAATGCTTTACAAAAATAGAAATAAACATTGAAAAGCAAAGTGAAGAAAGTATTTGTAGCAGTTATTAGAGAGAAAACTTTCATGTCTTTTATTTATAAAGAACACATACAAATCCATAAGACAAGCACTGAATTCCCCAGTGAATTTGAAAGATCTTAACAGAACAAGCAAGTGCCCAAGAGAGAATTTTGTAGGTGTACCTTTGCAAGTGTATATTCAAAATTTTCTGAAGTCCCCAAATTTCATTAATGTACTTACCTGTGCCCTTGGTAACATACACTAAAAGAGAGAATATTTTTTTGCCAGTATGTTATAGCTGTGTAAAGTAATCTCACCTAAGAGGAAAATAGTTTAAAAGATACAAAACAGAGCAGTGTAAATTTGCATTGTTTTAAAGTAGCTTTGAGAGAATTTTGAAAGACCTTGTTATATAAAATAAAAAAATCTTTTTTTCTTTTTTACAGGTGTAAATTAATTATTTGAAAGCAATCAAACAATGGAGCCAGACATCATTCGAATGTATTCTTCATCCCCACCACCACTAGACAATGGAGCAGAAGATGATGATGATGAATTTGGGGAATTTGGTGGGTTTTCAGAAGTTAGCTCCTCTGGTGTAGAGTTTGTTGATTTTGATACACCAGATTATACTCGTCCCAAGGAAGAGTTTGTACCTTCAAACCATTTTATGCCAATTCCTGATTTCTCAGAGAAAGTAGATAGCCTTACGAGCTTTAAGTCCATTGAAAATGGTAATGATAAGAACATCATTGCTGAACTTTCTACTCCTATGAAGGGACAGTCCAATGTTTTACTTTCTAACACCAGCAAAGAAGTAATTTCATCTAAAACTTTAAATATTTCCATTGATGGCATGGAAAATTCGGGAGATTTAAATAAAGTAGAGGAGCAGAAACAGAATGTTGGAACACCGGAAATTTTCTCTCCGGGAGATTTTAGAACTGATATTAACGTTGTTCATCAAAACAAGCAGTCAGAGAGCTGCAACGGTGAAAAGCCTCCTTGTCTGGAGATTCTAACAAATGGGTTTGCAGTGTTGGAAACTGTAAATCCTCAGGGAACAGATGATCTGGACAATGTAGCCGATTCAAAAGGACAGAAGCCTCTTAGCACTCATAGCACTGAGTATAATTCAGATTCTGCACCTAGTCCTGCTGAGGAATTTGCAGATTTTGCCACATTTTCTAAAAAGGAAAGGATACAACTAGAAGAAATAGGATGTTTAGTTTTAAATGATAGAGAATCTCTAACCATTCAGGAAAACAAAATTAACAGAGTCAATGAACTGAATTCTTCTTTGGGTAGAAGCTTTGACAATAAAGGAAACACTGATGGAGAAGATGAGGTTTGTGTTTCAGAAATAAACATACTGACTAACAGAGGTTTCAGTGTTGAAAAACAAGGCCTTCCAACACTGCAACAGGACGAATTTTTAAATTCAAGTGTTCAATCAAAGGCTTGGAGTTTGGTAGACTCAGCTGGTAATTCAGAAGCCATTAGGAGAGAACTATGTAAAACTGAGAAAAAACTTGATTTAATTACTTCTAAATATGCTGACCTATGCATGGACTCTATCAAAACTTCCGATGCTTACAGTGAAAT
Source organism: Cynocephalus volans (assembly GCF_027409185.1). Taxonomy (NCBI): domain Eukaryota; kingdom Metazoa; phylum Chordata; class Mammalia; order Dermoptera; family Cynocephalidae; genus Cynocephalus; species Cynocephalus volans. The sequence continues at coordinate 60,816,932 of NC_084473.1, forward strand.
TGATTCTTCCAAAGAAGAAAGTAGAAAGTTTTCTAATTCCCAAAGCCCAAACATTGATTCCACAGAAGAAAATGTTTTGGATGATTCTGTAAGTGTAAGAAATGGTGATAGTAGTAATGACTTTGTGACTTGCAACGATACCAATGAGGATGATTTTGGTGACTTTGGCACAGCCAGTGGTGCAACTCCACCTTTTGTTACTGGTACTCAAGATTCAATGAGCGATCTCACATTTGAAGAATCCTCAGAGCACTTTCCACATTTTAGTGAACCAGGTGATGACTTTGGAGAATTTGGGGATTCAAATGCTATTTCTTGCCAAGAGGAAATGATATTTACTGAGTCAGATCTAAAAGAGACTTCTGAAAGTTTATCAGAGGGATGTCAGTTGGCAAAAATATCTAGTGGAACACACACCGAACTTGTTTCAAAACTGAAAAAAGGGCAGGAAGGTGAGTTTGGAGATTTTGATTCTGTGCCAAATATAGATGATTCCACTGCTTTTCAAGACTCAGATGATTTTGCGGACTTCAGTTCAGCTGGTCCTAGCCAAGTTGTAGATTGGAATGCTTTTGAGGGTGAACAAAAAGATAGTTGTTCTTGGGCTGCTTTTGGAGACCAGCAGGCTACTGAATCTCATCATCGAAAGGAAGCCTGGCAGTCACATAGGATGGATGACAATATTGATACTCCAGGAACCCCCACAACACACGATGTCCCTTTAGCAACTTCCAAAGGAACAGTTGCTAGTGGCCATTTACAGGAATCAGCCACTTCAGTTCAGGTATTTAATAATTTTCTCTGTTTTGTGTGACATATTAATTGTTGTGGAGGCTTCTAATTCAGCTTTTCAAAAAATATTTTTTCAACTGAATACCTGTTAAAGGAGTCTCTTTATAATAATTAATGCTTGCCTGATTTGTAGATTACTTACATTTTTCACAACCCTTTGGGAAACTATGAATAGATAGTCCTGCAATAAAGCTTGGTAAGATTTTACTTTATATCAGTGAGTTTCTTTAATATTTACAGAAATGCATCAACTTGGATTTTTGGTGAATGTAAATAGCATTCATGTAAAAAATCATTAATTAGCTAATTAACTATTTCCAATAAATCCTTCAGTTTTTACCTTTACAGGGATTTTAAAGGAAGGTTAAACTGAGATATAGAAGATTTCTTTTTAAGCTCAGAAAAAAATGTCTGTTAATTTTGTCTATCAAAGACCAAGGAGATTGAAGTACAGTTTTGATTGCAGGAAAGAACAAGCAGAATTTGAAACCTCATCCTGTGCTGAAGCCTATAGTGAATTGAAGGATAGAGAAAGATTTAGGAAAAAAGCAGATTTGGACCTCATAGTTTAACAGCTACTAAAAGGCCTGGGGTGAGGGTATGAGATGAATTAAGGCTTAGTCCTAGAACAAAAAATGGCTTATAGGTTGACTTATTGTGGTTGTATTTATCTGCTTCTCACAAATGTACGTGTGTATTTTACTCTTCTTAGGGAGTAGGTGTGACAGAGAGAATATTTTTACCCCTTAGCCCCTGTATGTGGTTCAGACCCTTGCAGAGAAGATTCATTGTGTTATTTTGACCTAAAGTAACCCCTAGAAGTGTAGCTTGATATCCAGGTTGTTACCCCAGTCCGAAGTTGTACCTTGTGCTAAATTTCACCTTTCCTCAACCTTAGCCGTGTGGAAGAGGGCACTCCCTTGAAAATCACTGCTTTATACTGATAATTGAATATATATGTAACACCTGGTCCACAGGCTTATTTTAAAGATACTGTGATTAAATCAGAATCTACAAACTTCTCCAGTTATCTTTTTTAAGAAAACCAGTTTCAATTGGAAATATTACAAAGTCTGTGTTAATTGAAAAGGTTATATATACATCATTGCTTCGATACTTTTGACACATTATGATATTAGAGAAATTATGGTGTTACCAGTTGGTGTGCACAGCTAATCACTTTTCAGTTGGCTTTGGGTGTCTGAATAGTTTTATTTGCTAATTCAGTTATTACATGGTTTGGTTAATGAATATTATTCCTATTGAAGGATTTATTATTGAGTCAGAACCTTGCAATTTTAAAGAAGAAGTGAACTAATTATAATGCAAAATGAAGACTGTTGGTTTTGACCTGACCCTTTCCCTATTCAGTTTCATCTCAGTAGAGTATAGGGTGACACTGGTATTGGATGATCTTAAATTTGTAGCCTTAGAACTTTTAACATCGGGCCGGCCCGTGGCTCACTCGGTAGAGTGCGGTGCTGATAGCGCCAAGGCCCCGGGTTCGGATCCCATATACGGATGGCCGGTTCGCTCACTGGCTGAGCGTGGTGCTGACAACACCAAGTCAAGGGTTAAGATCCCCTTACCGGTCATCTTATAAAAAAAAAAAAAAAAAAAGAACTTTTAACATCATCAGATAATGAATTTTTAAAAGTATGACTACTTCAAATAGGAATTTCTTACATCATACAAGTTGATTGATTTATGTATAATTCGATAACTGCATATGGAAGGTAATAAATTATGGGCTTCATGGAATCTGACAGATCTGAGTTAGAATCTTGACTCAGCCTCTTAAAATCTTTATGATTTTGGGTAAGTTACTTCTATACTCAATTGTATATAAAAAGAAGGCATAGTATCTTCTTCACTTTTATGAAGATAAAATTAAATTTTAAAGTAAGTGAACAATCTGCTGAAAAATAAGAATTTTGTAGTATGATTCTATTTTTGTAATTTTTCTTTCAACCTCCCTTAATATTCCTTTTTTTTTTTAACAGCCAGCAGGTACAGGGATCTGAACCCTTGATCTTGGTATTATCCACACTATGCTCTAACCACTGGCCAGCCTCTAATTCTGTTTTTGTAAATATGAAACAAAAACTGTAAATATCCAAAATGTAAACTGGCAAAATACATTAAGACTTCTTGAGACTTGTTTGGCTTAGGCCTCAGGCTGTTATTTTTGCTGAATGGGTGATGCAAAATGAGCAGAATTTGGAGATGGATGGGAGGAGAAACTGCTGGAAAAGGCTGGAAGGAGAAATTTGGGAAGAAAGTTGAGGTAGAAAAATGCGTAAGCCCTGCTAAGTGAGTGAGTGATTCAGAAGTCAATAAAGATTGAACAGTGAAGTTCATTCTTATTCTGCTGTTGTGAGGGAGACTTTGGTCTGCACTTTCTTCCTTGGCCTTCAAATTCTGCTGGAAAAGTGCATTATCTAGTCCTTTTGATCAGGATTAGATTTATTATTATTTTTCTTAAAATGTTTCTTCTAGTTGCTGCAATGTTAAGGACAGCACAGACATTCTCACAAATTAATGACAGTAAACATTAGGGTTTTTAATGCTAAAACTTGAAATGATTTATTCCTGTTGAATCTTACCTGGATGCAACTAGTGTACTGAATAGAATGCTATCAAGTGATTTTGTCTAAATTGTGCTTTGACAAAATGTCATGAGAGTCTTTTAGAATTTCAAGCTCAGATAGTTTAATTAAACAAATATAGGAAACAATTCTTCATTTTTTGAAGGCAGAGAAATGGTGTAGTTGTCATTTCACATTTCTTCCACTTCACTATACAGTTGACCTTTGAACTGTGCAGGTCCACTTATATGTGGGGGATTTTTTTCAGTAAATACAATACAGTACTGTAAATGTATTTTCTCAATAACATTTTCTTTTCTCTAGCTTACTTTATTGTAAGAATACAGTATAAAATACATATAATATACAGAATATGTGTTGATTGGATGTTCATGTTATCGGTAAGGCTTCCTATAAGTAGTTAAGTTTTGGTTGCGTCAAAAGTTATGAGTATTTTTGACTATGCAAGGGGTCGGTGCCCCTAACCCCCTACATTGTTTGAGGGTCAACTATATTTGGTATGTGACATTGACCAGGTTCGTATTTTTTAGCACTTTTTTTTTTTAACCTACCAAAAGGATATCTTCAAATTTTAATAAATATATCTTCACTGGGTTTATTGCAATAATTTGTTATTTAGGTAGGGAAAAGTCAACCAAGCAGAAATCTTCCAAACTTATAAAATGTTCTCAGTCAAATTAATTCTCAGATGTGGCTCCAAGCAAACTTCCAAGGGTTCAAGCCTTGATGTGAAAACCATACACGAACATCGAGAAGTAGATACTCTTCTCCTTCAGTGAATAATTTTTTCTGAGAACTCAAAGTTCAATATATTTCATTATCTTGTTAACATTCTTATAAATAGCAGAGAAAGACAAGTACAGCAGTAGTATCTCCACTGTGCAAAGGCAAAAGAGGTCAAAACTGTTCTTCACTTTTGGGGCTGAAATTTAAAACAAAACAAAATGACAGCAACATAACCCTCCTTACTTCCAAAACAGTCCTTCCCGCCCCCCCGCCAAAAAAGACCATTATGCATGTTTTTTAAACAATTTTCTATTTTTTTAAACCTTTTAATATTTCAGAAAAGAACCTTTTTCTTTTTTTGGCAGCTGGCCAAAAGAATCTTGATTGAAGTAGCCAAAATGCCTTTTTCTTAGATGTATGATAAAAACAGATAATGTTATAAACATTGTCTAACCCTGAGCTTTTGTAAATTTTTAACATCAGGCTTTAGTAAAATTTTAAAATATAGCTCTGGATGTTATTTGAGAATTTAAGTAATTGGCAAGTAATCTCTTCATATTAATTGGCTATAGAAAAGGAGGCTATGAGTCATTTTTTGTTGTTAGCCATCTAATTGATAGTAAATGTTATTGGCTGAAGATTTGTTTTGAGAGCTTTAAAAATTAAGAGTCTCACAAAGCGAGTGGGGGGAGAATCACTAATACTTTGGCTTGTGTTATTTTGAGATTAAGTTATTGGTCTTTTCACTAGAAAATCAGCATTTCTCAAACTGAATGTAACCAATCCTACATTTTCAACTTTGTTTATTTAATCATCTGTCTAAGATTTGTGCATGTTTTCCCTTATGTGGGTGAACATTGAACCTATGACTGAAAACAGAAGTAAGCAACAAAATAAGGGAATGAAAATTTAAGAATTTGGCCTTATAGACCTTTACTTACTTTAAGTACTTGAATAGCATTTCCTTTTGCTATTTTTCCTTCAGAAAATTTGACATTCTGGTGGTCAGTTCCAAAATAGATAGAAATACTTTACTAGATTCATCCAGACATTGGGCAGAAGAGACAAGTCATCTTTTTAGAGCATGGTAAATATTACAGTTGGTCACTCTTTTTGTATAACTTGAAATTGGGGATTGATAAGTATACAATTATAGATTGTACTTGATATCTTATTTAATATTTAATGGTGGGGAGGCATAAAGTATCCTCTTAAATGGAAGGTTAAATTACCCAGTGGATTTTATGTTTCTTCTAAACTTCCACTTAAGAGCAAAACCTAATGCTGTTGATATTGAAACTGACATTAATCAACTTCTGTTCCTGAGCAAGAAAGGAAAACTAACTGGAAATATGTTGAAGGAATTTTAAGAGTTACCTTAAATACAAGATACTTTAAAGTAGATAAGCATTAGAGTGGCATAAGAACCAGAGTCTAGGATCCCAGGTGCTGGTCTTACACACCCCTCTGGAAAGCTGGATGAGACTTTCAATACTCTTAATCTTTTTATACCCCATTTTGTACTCTATATATAAAATAGAGGTGTATTAGTTAGGGTTCTCCAGACAGTCAGAACCAATAGGATGTATGTGTGGATAGAGAGACAGACAGGGAGACAGATAGACAGAGATTCATTGGAGATTGACAAATCCTAAAATCTACAGTCAGCAAGCTGGAGACCCAAGAGCGATGTAGTTCCAGTCTGATTCCGAAGGCCTGAGAACCAGGAGAGGCAATCGTGTGAGTTCTAGTCCAAAAGTCACCAGGCTACAGATCCAAGAAGAGCTGATTTTTCAGTCTGAGTTTGAAGGTAGGAAAAGACTGATGTCCCACCTCAAGAAGAAAGGAAAGAGAAGTTCCCTATTACTCAGCCTTTTTGTTCTATTCAGGATTTCAATTAATTGCATGAGGCCCAACCCACATTAGGGAGGGCTGTCTGCTTTAATCAGTCTACCAATTCAGATGTTAACCTCATCCAGGAACACCCTCACAGGCACACTCAGAATAATGTTTGACCAAATGTCTGGGCACCCTGTGGCCCACTCAATTAACTATCACAACAGGAAACACCATATGTCCATATATAGCTTTCAGGATTTTTAGAAGAGTAACCTGTTTGTGACTAAGGCATACCAGTTCGGAAGCTCTGCATTAGATAATATGGCTTGTTTGCACCAGTGGATAAAATTCTTCCCCTACTCCTGACATAGGGATATGACAGAATTGGGAATGAGTACAAGTTGTAAATTCATGCATGATGCTTTTCCCCCTTTGATGAATTAAACCATTGGGTAATCATTTTTAGTTTCTCACAGATCTAATTTGGTTTGAAAAAATAATAACTATAGAGACATTCAAGATAATAAAAGATTGTCTTAGGAAAATATATGAGAAAATTGGGAAAGATAGAGAAAAGCTATAAAAATCAGTGTACTTTTAGAGATGTAGTATAGCCCAAGCTGCATTATGACTTTTGTGAGCTCATTCTTTATAAAAGATCTCTTCTGAGCACAAGTGCACTTCTGTGCAAATAACAGACCTCCTCTATTGGGTTCATAGCATTGTACCCTAACAGAGAAAATAAAAAGGGAGTCTGACACTTGCCTTGAAGAGCATTTGATTTGCAACTCTACATTTATCAGAGCCCCTGTTCTTAAAATGTTTAATGGCCAAATGTGCTGCTGTCTCCTAGGCTTAGAATTTGGTATATGTATGAATGGAAGGACATGCCTGAGTTACATAAACTGGTATTCAGCTAACCAGTCATCATTTTCCTTATTCCATATTCAGGGAAGAACTGATGACTATTTTTTCTCTTATACTTTGAAGTTGAAGGCATTTAAAATTCAACTAATTGGTTTGAATATTTATTTACTTTGCCATTTAGTTAGTATTGTAACTTCAACTAAATAGCATGCCAAGTGTGTGTGCACTTGTTACCTTCATATTCAGAATACAGCACTGATTCTTTAGTAAAAATTTATAACTTTGTTGAAAACTATGAATTGTAGTGTTAGATGAAATCATTTGATTTTTTTTAGTCATCACCTTAGCAATTAACAGATGAATTACTTAACTAAAGGCTAGAAATGTCTTAAAGACCACAAAAGTAAGCAAGAGCATCATTTGGTGGAAAGAATGTAGGCTCTGGAGTCAGAGTTTGTATGAAACCCTTGCTGTGCCCCATCCTAGCAGTAAGACTGTGGTTAATTATCTTAATCTCCTTGAGCTTTAGTTTCTTCGTCTATAATATGGAGACAGTAATACATCTTGCTGGGTTTATTTTAGAATACTCGAGTAATACATGTGGAGAGTCAAGCATAGTATAGTAAGTGGAAGGCATTCAGCTATTGTTATTTTTGTATGTTATCATTACGTAAATATGCCCAACTGATGTACAAAAATAAATTATTTCTATGGCTTACAATAAGATGTACTTTGGTAACTAGAACAATTATGCCCCCTGCTGCAGTCTTAAATAAGTGAAGTACTTTTTTTTTTTTTTAATTAATATTCCTATACCAACTACATGCAGGAACCTAGGTACTAGAGATTCAAGAATAAAACATAGTCCCTGCCCTTGAAGCTCCTGTAGTTTTTAGAAATTGAACTTAGAACTGCTTTGATGACAGTGTAATATAGTGGTTAAGAGCACCTACTCTGAAGTTATACTTCCTGGGTTAGAATTCAGCCTCCATTTAATACTCATGTGACCAAGAGCAAGTTAACCTAACCTCTCTGGGCTCCATTTTTCTCATCCAGAAAATCAAGACAGTATTATTGTTACCTCCCTCATATGGTTCTTATGAGTCTTAAATGAGCTGGTATTTTAAGGCATTTAGAATAATGCCTGGCACATGGCAAGCAGTATGTAAGGGAAACTGTAATGCACCATATCAAGCTTTTACAATTTCTGAGTATGTTTCAGAGAACATCTTTTGATCTTTTACTAAGTTTAGGCCCTCAGTTTCCTAAACTGGGTTATACTGATACTGTATGCTTTACATATGCTTTCTTATTTGCTTGAGGAAACTAGAGCTCAGCCAGTCTGACTTTCTACTAATTGCAAATAATTAAGTATAAGTTTTTGAAATTTTAAATTTAATACAAAGCCACATGTACTATTATATGTTAATAAATGCCACTGTTCAATGCAGTCTTTTTCTTAGTTAATCAGCTACACAGAGTTTAAAAAATTGGGTGGTGCCCCCAGTTTATCAAAACCAGGATTAGACATCCCCTATTTAAAAACAGGAGTTCATATAAACAGGATAAAGTAAACAGAGTTCCTTTTTACTAATAAACATTAGATTAAATGCAAGTTTAATATTTTACTTTATTGACTCTAGTTTCAATGTGATACTAAATTTTAATGCTGATTTGGCTTAAGGCTGTTGCATATATTAAACTATCCTTGGCTGATTAGTGTTGAGGGGAAAATTATATATATTTTAAAACAGTTAAAATTATTTAACATATTTACAAAAAAAGAAAAAACCTGACCTCTCCCCAAAAAACCTAAAAACCTTTGCCTGTATCACAGTTCTGATATACCTTTTGCCTCAAATGTTCAAATTTTATGCGCAAAATAATTTTTTTTTTTAATTTAGTGCCTGATTATAATCTGTTTTGGAAAATCTTTCTTGAAAGAAACCTGTTTGGTCACAAGAGAAACTTTTTGTAGTAGGTTGTTTGATTTCTCTTCTTCTGAGCTTTATATTAGTTATATTCTTGTACCTGTTCTATTTACCAGGTTATTTGGACTATGTTCCATCACATTTTTGACCTTTTAACTTTATTGTGCTTCTTGGGAAGTGAAGTATTCTTAAACACATCTAATGTGTGATTTATATACTTTGTGTTTCATAATATAATCAAGATTTAAGTCACAAATGCAAATAAGCCAACCACCAACGTAAGTGGCTCTTAAAAATACTTAAAAACTAGGTGCTTTTTCCCCCGACTAAATAGGGCAGTCTTGGGAAGGATCCAAAGTACTTGGGTTATTTAATTTCTTGTTATATCACATTATGGTAGAAATAGATTGAGACAGGTATTTTCATAATAATTTAAAATACTAAACAGTGGTAGAGAAATATCCTTAGTGGTCTTTGAACCTAGTTTTGACACTCATTTATTTTATTTCCTAGAAGGCCACTGTGCCTGTATATATCATCTGTGTGATAACAGTAATAATGATAAAAAAAAAACTGCCACCTCTGATACACACTGTGTACCACGTATTTAATCCTCTAATTCGTCATCCACCCTGTGAGGAAGACACTGATATCTCCAGCTAATAAATGCAGAAACTGAGTCTTAGCCCCTGGGTCTACAGCCCTCTGTTAAAGTGTTATATCAGCCATTTACTTACTGGAATTAACTAGTGGTAAATGAAATTTAGCATTACTTATTACCATGAACAGGATAGTAGTGAGAAGCTCTTTTTGCAGGATGCTCTTACCACCAAACTGGTCTTGTGAATAGTTAGAAGTTGGTATATACTTTTTAAAGTAAAATGTCAGAGCAAATTTAATTTTAATCAAAGTCTTTGTTAATTCTGTTAGCTGCTTTTCTTGCTGAATTGTTGAGTTCCTTCCTTGTGGTGGGTGATGCTGTTAGTGGATTCTGATTATATGTTATTTATTTATTGCTCTACTTCAGGGATCAGCAAACTGTGGCCCACAGGACAAATCTGTCCCACTGCCTGTTTTTGTAAATTAAGTTTTATTGAAACACAACCACACATATTAAGGATGGCCTACCAGGCCTAAAATACTTAGTATCTGGCTCTCTGTAGAAAAGATTGCCAACCCCTGCTCTACCTCATTCAACAAAAGATTTGAAGCAATCAAATTTAATGTCTAATCTTAAAGATATATTAAACTTTCTTTAAAATTTTCCATGTAATTTATATCCTTTATGGGAAGAGATTGGGAAGAAGTAAAAATTGAGGTGATTAGGTCAATGTAATATTTCTTTTCCTCAAATACATTCTGCTTATTTGAGGATTTATTCACTGGTGTTATCTAAGACCTGGTAGGTAGTTGTGGGTTATATTGCCCAAATGATTGAATGTGTTTTAGGTCTATCTTTCTTCCTGTGATAAACATTTTTTTTCTATCCCATTAAGAGAATAACAAAGAGGATACAAGAAAGATTTAATTTACAGAGAAATAAAATTTGGTCATATGTGAATTTTTGTTTACCTTCCTTGCCCAGGAAGAGCCAACACTCATCATGTTTCCAATTATGTGGTTATCTGATCCCTTTAAAAGTAATGTCTGTCCGTTCCCTCTGTTGAAGTGAGTGCCGGGTCCCCCTGACACACTCAAATTTCACAAGCCTGGGGATCTCGAGTCTACCCTTTACTTTGGGTTCATAATTGATAATGAGAACCTTTTCCCATGTCACACACATGAATATAATGAAGGTGTTAAAGTCACTTTTCTAGAGTTAGCCCAAGAGTACCCTGAGACTAATTATTCAGTGTTAAGTTTTTTGCTCTGGCACAGCCCCAAAAGAGAGGTTTTGGTTTGGAAATATGTTTATGAAAATTTTTTCTTTTTTCATTTTTCTGGTTGCTGACTATACTACACAACAGAAATCAAGCATTAACTTGTTTTTGTTACTTGGCAGGAAGTACCACCATGATGTGGCATTTTTCTTGAACACTGGTACATTTAATCTTCCAACAGGCTTTAACTTATAACAATCTGTATTTGATGTTTAAATAGTAAATTGGGCTGAATTGAAAAATACCTTAATGTACTTGAAATACAGGTAGGGAAATGGAAATAAATGTTACTGTAGGTTGCACATATACAAAAAACCTAATGGTATGCTAAAATGTAGGCTAATCTAAATCCAGCAGGTTTTAATTAGTAAAGATACTCCAAAATGCCAAGGTATTTATCTGTTTGTTCTTGGTGAAAATACCCTAGGGAATATGCAGGCTTTTCTTGGAGGGAAGGTAGTGTTCTATAAAAAAAATACACATATAGCATCATAGAAGAGTGTAGAAATGGAATTTCTGAAAGGTAACACAGATTATCAAAATGTTAAATTTCTTTTCAGTAAAAATTAAGACATTCTTTTCTACTTTGGCTTGTCCTATTAGCAGCAGAGATATTTTTTAAAAGCTTTCAAAATTCAAGTGTTTATGGCCAGGAAAATAGTTCTGTTCAGCTGTAATAGCATACTATGATCATCCAATCTTATTATTCCTAAATCTAGAGTATGTGAGTGGTGGTAAGAAACATCCCAGTGTGGTGGAAAGGATATAAGTGCTATCTGGTTTTTTGTTTTTGCTTTGGACAAACTATTCAAATTCTGAGATTGCTTTCTCATTGTACAATTGGGTAATAAGTTTTCTTCTTTGTGAAATTTTGTAATGGATTAAGTAAGATAATGTGTGTAAAATACCAGATAAGGTAAGGTGCTTGGTGTGTAGCTACATTTGTCACCTACTGTATCATCATCATGATTATTTAAAGTAATCATTTATAACAGTTGTTCTATAAGTAGTTATATTCCTTTCTCTTAGTTGTTTTCTGTACCTGAATGGTAGATTCCCTCCCTCTCTTAAAGTAGCAGACTGGGTGTGCATATGTGTGTTTGTCTTCATGATAAAACTATGACATTATTAAAATAAACTTTTTGGGGGGGGGGTGTTTTGATGCAGACAGCATTACTAAACCGCCTAGAACGAATTTTCGAAGCATGTTTTCCTTCTGTATTTGTCCCTGATGCTGAAGAGGAAGTTACTTCCCTGAAGCACTTACTGGAAACAAGCACTTTGCCAATAAAAACAAGAGAGGCCTTAGCTGAAAGTGGGTAAGTAGTGGACAGTTTTTAGATAGCATGTGTTTTTCTTATTTACAAGATTCTCTTAAAACAATTCTAAAACATTATTGTGTTAAAGTTTAATCATGTCATGCTGAAAGACTCTATGAAAAAGCTCCCTGCTTCTCCAGTTTGAGCTATTTCTTTTGATATTTCTAAATCAGTATTTTAATCAGTGTTCCTAGTATGATAAATGAGAATTTAGATCTTAACTCTGCTATTCTCTCTTCATCTTCCCAGTATACTTATATCACAGTTTTTGGTTAATTTGTTGTTTGGTATTTTTATTATTAGAATCATTTATATATTGTTAATTGCTAAGCCACTCTTTCCTTTATAATAAAGTGCAACTTTTTCCTGGACTTAATAATTGCCTCTTTTTGGGCCGGCCCGTGGCTCACTCGGGAGAGTGCGGTGCTGATAACACCAAGGCCCCGGGTTCGGATCCCATATACGGATGGCCGGTTCGCTCACTGGCCGAGCGTGGTGCTGACAACACCAAGTCAAGGGTTAAGATCCCCTTACCGGTCATCTTTTAAAATAAATAAATAAATAAATAAAAATAATTGCCTCTTTTTCATTTACTAAGTCTTTCCCTACCCTTCCACAGCCTGTTAACACCCAGTTTTACTTGTGACCAAACCTATCAGGCTATCTATGCCATTTTTTTCCAGGAGCCCCCCATTGTACTGTTTCCACCTAAAATTATTTCTAGGCCTCTTACACATGTGTTGTTTTGGGACTTCCCTTCACTTAGATCCCATTTTGATAAAGCATATTCTCTAATAGCCTCCTGAGAAAAAAGATAGATGGGAGGTAAAATTTTATTTTGTTCTATTCTCACATCAAATTTATAGTTTAAGATCTTTTCTTTGTTGCTGATATTCTGAAATTTCGCAATGAAATATCTTGGTGTGAGTCTTTTTTCATTTATTGGATTGTCCTCTAGGTAGGACCATTCAATCTGAAGGCTTCTGTTCTCCAGCACTGGGTATTTTTTTTTGTATTATTACCTTGACAGTTACCTCCCCTTCATTGTTACTATTTTCTTTTTCTGGAACTCTTATCTAGATTGATTTTCCAATTTTAATTTCAAAGCTATTCTTATTCCTGAGCTGTTCTTTTGTATTTTAATACTCTGCCTCTGCAAACATTGTCTCTCTGCCGCTCTCTCCTTCCATTTAGCTAAGTCAGTATACTACTTGTTTGTTCCTCTTTGTAACTTCAATATTTGTGGCACAGGGTTTCAAGTATCTCTTAATTTCACTGAAGATGGAGATTGTGGTTTTGATTCTTGATTTTTGTTTTGGAATGATTTCTGAGAAGAGAAGGAGACAAAAAGGTTTATATTCTGCCATTTAAAACTGTTTAGATGTGGGTTTTTTTAAATGTGCTGTTTATACAGATAGGTCATACTCTTGGCTCCAGTATCTCTCTCCAAGAAATTCATTCTAAGGAAATAATACAACCATTCAACAACACACCCCCTAAAATACAGAAAGATATTCATTGCATTACTGATAGGAGCCAAACAGTAAAAATAACATTCTCTACTATAAGCTTGTGGCTAAATAAGTGATGGTGCACCAACCTACTAGAACATTACACAGCCGTTGAAAAAGATACATATATGGACTAGGAAATGCATAAAATCTGGAGAAAAAAAAAGTACAGAATTACATATATGCTACAATTGCAACTATGTGTTTGTGAAATCAAGGCTTAAGGAAAAAACACAAATACAGGTTGAGTATCCTTTATCCCAAATGCTTGGGACCAAAATTGTTTAGGATTTGGGATTTTCAGATGTAGGGATGCTCAACCTGTATTGAATAGGTATATTAAGTGATTTCTTTCTTCCTTTTAAATTTTTTCCTTTGGTCAATAATAAAAAGAGAATAACACACAGACTACATTTCTGCGTGATTACTGGCACATTGTTTCATATGAGCTTAACTTAGTTACTTGTCTAATGACTATACAGTAAATATTGACTCGATTTCATTCAGATAATAGTTGTACAGTTGTGTTAGGCACAAGATTAATTGGAAGGTATAATATGTCGTAGTCTTATTAAAAGTAGAATTCATAGTGAAAGCTATCCAGTAATCTGTTGTTGGTGGCTTCATCATGGCCTTTGCAGGGAACTGCTGGATGTGTGGACAGAGCTGCAGGATATCCATGATGCACATGGCTTGAGATATCAGTGGGGCGGCTCCCATAGCAACAAGAAGCTTTTGTGCTCCTTGGGAATAGACACCAGAAACATTGTGAGTTTTCTTAGTACATTGACAAATCCTTTAATAGATCTGTGGGTGTTTTGAAATTTTTTTACACTTCTGTTTAAGCTGTGATAAGCTAGTTCCTCAGAAAAACAATTATTAGTTGGTTTAAATGTTCATTTATTTTGAATATACCAACTTTTAAACATCAATCTACCTATGAACAAATATGATGTTGATGGGGGAGAGGAGAGAAAAGGAGGAATTGGTAAATGGACACAAAAATCAACTAAATTGTATATTGATAAATTTTTTAAAAAGAAAAATATTTTTAAAAACATCAATCTACCTAAATTTTTCTCCAATCGATATTTCCTATTTTTAGAAAAAGTTGTTTTAGTGTTTTTCCTTAACTATAAAATGAAGAATTAGATTGGGAGATAAAAAGTGTAACCGCATGTGGGAAGTTTAACAATTTCTTTAATATTTATCATTCTCAATGTTTGTATAAAGCATTGCAAGAATATTTTGGAGACTATTTCATTGTTTAACATATTCTCTCTGTATGTATTCTTTCTCTCTTAACACATGTGTAGCTCTTCACGGGCAATAAGAAGCAACCTGTTATAGTGCCCATGTATGCAGCAGGATTGGTAAGTACAAAAATGTCTCTGCATTATTTATCATTACTGCATTTATTCTGTAAAGTCATCTTACATAGCGTGATGCAAGTGTATTTTAAGAGACATTTAGTATTGGAATCTTAAAGGTATAACTATAATATTCTTTTTGATTTCATAAATCACTTCAAGTCTTAATCTCAGAGCATTTTTCTATATTCCACTAATTACAGATACTGTTCTATTTTAGATTGAGAATTATTTTTATTTAAGTAATATTAGCGCTTATAACTCTTTGTAAATTACATCTTCTGAGGATTCTTTTTTTCTTTTCTAAACTTGCTTTTTAAAAGAAGCTGAAGTATCTGAAAGCCTAAAGATATAATTTGTTTTAATCCAGTTTTAAATAATGCAATATTGAAGCTATGGCTGTACATAAAAGCCTTAGAAATACCAAATTATAGTAAATGTCAGTGAGCCAGGACCTGTAGTTGGTCCTTAGTTTTTCCATTAATGTTTAAATGTGTTGAATTTTGTTTTTTCAGATATGCCAGGTAGTTCCGGAAAACTGAGGCATTTTCATTCTGTTCCTTATCAAGATTCAGTCACAGTTCATAAAGTTTGATGTTTGTGTTTTTTTGGTGTGTCTTTGAGTTATTGGTGAATAAAAGTGTCCTATTAAACTAAACATATTGTTATTGTAACCAATAACTTGAAAATAAGGAAAAAAATATTATGTTGAAGAATGAAAGAAAAAAATAAGGAATCCTTGGTATAGAATTTAAATTATACAGCCCATTATGTGCATGTGAAAGTGAATTTGCTGTGGAACTTGACTTTTTTTTAATCTACAAACTTTTTCCATGAATAAGCACTAATCATTGATATCAAATTGAAATGTTTTGATTTATTTTTGCAGTGTTATTTGTTTGTGGAGTTTTCTTTTCTGTGCTTGAGCTTTTTTACCATTTTTCTCCTTTGTAAATGGTTATCTTGTACTTTAAAAATACTTTGATGATCCCTGCTCTTTTCGGTTGTGAGTAAATATAATCCAGAACATTTTCTTAACTTTTTGGTTATTTAGATTTCTTTTTTTTCTTAAGCAGTGGCACTCCAGAGATTGTTGGTGTTATTATTGTCATGTTCTGAGTAGGAACTAGGAATTTAATTTGTAGGAGCTATTGGGGGCAGTGACCGACTAATGTTTATGTGTAGCCTTAGCACCTTAGCCAGATTTGTGAGAAATAAGAAGCTAGAGGTTATGCTTTATTTTTCTACCTTACTTAGTCTTTATTAGTAACAATTTTACTATTTTATAAGCTTTAATACTATCATTGATTTAGTGAATTTTAATGTATCTCCCCTCCTCCTTCTTTGTGATGTCTTTCATTTAGAAAACTTATTCTTTTTAATATCAAATGTTAATTATACCTAAATTTTTCCCACAGTGCTTTACACACATGAGATGTTCAATCTTTTGATCTCATCTGGAGGAATATAGTACCTGAAATGATCATTTAAGTCACTAGTTCTCAAACTTTAATGTGCATCAGAATCACTTGGAAGACTTGTTAAAACACAGATTGCTGGGCACAGCCCCTGGAGTTTCTTATTCAGTAGGTCTGGGGTGGGGCTCAAGAATTTGTACATCTGACAAGTTCCCAGGTGACACAGAAGCTGCTGATTGGGCACCACAATTTGAGAACCACTGATTTAAGTGATAGATCAAATTTAAAAACTTGGCTAAGACTAGTCATTCTTTGCCAAATGTTTGTATCCTTGCATAAGGGTGCTCTAGACCCTGTATAATGTATGTAGTATTGAGTTAGACATGAACTTTTCATTTTTCTAGCTGCTAGATTAAAGCCTTCAACATGTACTATTGTTAAGTAAATCTGTAAATTGCTTTAGTTAGCTTATACCCTATTTTATTAGGGAGGGAGGTGTCTCCTGAAAACTTTTTAGAGATTTACAGATTCTAAAATTACAACGTAGCAGCTTTGGGGTTTTTCCCCCCACTTAAGGATGACTTTTATCTGGGATATAACCTTTAATTGATACATATTCAAGAGCTTATCAAGTATTTTAAAATATGTAAAAGCTTGGCTTTTATTCTAGGCCATTAGCCTGCATTATTGCCTGGATTATTACGCATTTTGTGTTTGGTAGAGTGTTAATGCAAAATGCTGATTTTTTTTTTTCCCAGTCTTGGTTTCTCCACCCATCCTGAATGTCCTTTCATATTCAAAAGGTGTATTAGATTTGAACAAACCCAGTGGAACATGTAAGATGTTTTCCCCTCTGAGGGCTGTGTAGCTGGTTTGCCAGTCCAGAACTAAGTACTAAGGCTCCAGTGCCTTTAGTGGAGATGAGGATCAAACAATAAATTCACAGTGAAGGATACAGATATATTATATGGCCTGTGTTAGAATCAGCTCTTACTTTCCAAGCACCATCATCGTGTAATGTGTACAAAGGGTGTCCTTTCCTGTAGTTTCAGTGTCTGAAACATCATAAAAGTGTTGGATTCTTAGGGCCTGGGTATGATAAATTATTGTGCTCCCCCCTCCAGGTTGTGCTTATGCTTTCATGTGATAATAATAACTATGTACTTTAAAACACTTGATTTAAAATATAAGGTCTTGATTCAAAAACTTTTGATTCTAAAGGTATTATTGTGAAACAGTTCCCATTATAGTGCTATAAAATTTTCTGTAAACAATTTTAAAGTGGTTCCTTTTTGTCTTTAGTACTTTTTAAATGACCTGTTTTTTTCCTTTCTTCTTTTTGTTAGATTAACTTCCATATAAAGTTTATGGATTGATACCCCCATTTAATAGCTGATTTTTTTTAGGGTATGTTAGAACCCACAAAGGAACCATTGAAACCACTATCTGCTGCAGAAAAAATCGCTTCCATCGGTCAGACACCCACCATGTCACCAGAGATGAACACGTGTACATCTGATCAATTCCAGGTAAAAAATTTATGTGTATGGGTATGTTTATGTATGTATGTCCACATATGTCCACATACACTGTTTTTTCTTTAATATATGTTTCTTTTAAAAATATTTTTAAAACTTGATTTGATGATGAACGTGATTTTGGTTGTTAATTAACATCCTTTGGAATACAATGAACAAATTATCTTTAATTTTCAAAAACAGAAAGACACAATTTGAGAACTGGGTGATTATGAATACATTCTTAAACCTGTCCAGACCTTAATCTCTTGACCTATAAAATAAAGAGTTTGAAGCAGATATCTCTAAAGTCCCTTGCAGTTAGAATATTTTATGATCATAATTACTGGCACAAATCTGGTAAGTGCTGGATTTTCAAAAAAAGGGGAAGGGGGGTGGAATGCTGTATTTAAACCAACTCTTCAAGTCTGTTACTGTTTGTTTTAACTGAAATCCTGTGAAATTTTATAAAGCAATAAAAGTTAGGTGCGTCTATTGCCTCAAAAACTATTGTTTTGAGAATTTGAGTAAAACTGTTACTTAAGTTGAAAATGATATGACCTTTAACAAAACATTCTGTGGATTAGGAAAAAAGAAAATTGTTTTACCTTTTTTATCCTTTACCTCCTTGGCACTTCTAAACACAACTTTTATTTCAGTCTAATATGTTTAATATTAAAGTCTTCCCTCTCACTTTTTATCTGGAGAAAATGGGCCACTTTGCATTGCTTACTTGTTCCACGTCAAATTAGAAACTGACTCAGTGGTAGTTAAACATTGTTTTTTAGATTAGTGTTTTTAAGTGAACAATATTACCATTTCTAAGACATGTTCTTGCTATGTTTGTCACTTAACCCTAAATATCATCTTCATTTGTATCTAACACAAAAATGTATGTTTGCACAGCCTTTCCCAAAATGTGTGTTCCATTGAACACTAATCCCCAGAGATGGTCCACTAAAGAAGGGTTCCAGGGTAAAGTAAGTTTGGGAAATACTTCATATCATACCCCCATAGGAGATTCTCAACACACACATTAAGGACTCTGAAGAGTCCTGCAGTAAGTAACCCTATTTAATTTTAATTCATTTCTTAAATTTACTTGGCCATGGGACCCTTTTCTGCAGGGACAAGGGGAGAGGGGAGTCGTAACACCTGTAGAACTAATGTTTTGAAGGACATACTTTAGAAAATAATATGTAAAACATAGGTCCTACCCTTTTAGGTGTGTGTCAAGAAACATCTAATGTTACTGCTGTGTACCATTGTGGTTTATACTTGGGCATAGCTTGAACATCACTTTGAAGACAGCTTATTAGTGGCACTGAATTAATAGGCAAGGGGGGCCTGATGTGTACAATGCCTGTCCTTATTGATGGTTGGACAGCAGACAGGGTGGCTTTGGCAAAATGTCTCAGTCAGGAGAATCTGTCCTTAGTTCCTTTCCTTACCTTGCTTGATATTGCTCTCTGGCCTGTCAATTGCTCTCCCAGGCCTACCTTATCTCTGCCAATTCCAGAATTGCCTCCCCTACAGCACATTTCCACTTGTGTCTCAATCAGCATTTTTATTCCTACAGTACAAGATATTGGGACGGTATTTTGAGTAACTTCTTGGTCCATTTACTGAAGATGGAGCTGTGCTTACTGGGACCATTTGTTGCTAGTTTTGTTTGCCTCTTTTCCCTCTTCCCCTCCTTCCAACCATTTCCACATGTTACAACCCCACAAAGTATTGCTTATTTTATGAGTTAGCTGTCGCCTGTCATTTTTGCCCTTACCCAATTTGATCTTATGTACTCTAGTCATACCTCATAGCTTATCATCTTTCTTATATAATTTAATTATAGACTTCACTAAAGGTAGAATATACCAGATGACCTAATAAAAAACATGTGTGTTAATTTAAAATTTTGAGCTGAGATGCCTGACCTCCATCATGGAATTGTATGATCCTTGCTTGGCTCCATACCTCTGAGTCAGGTTTAAATATTTAATAAACATCTGAAATGCATCGTAAAGATTCTCTTTATAGAAAGTGATATTTCTTACCACTATTCTTTGGCATGCTGAACAAATACTATTTTCAATTTACTTTTTAGCCATGCAGTAATAACTTAAATTTTCCCACTAGTCATATTTTTCAGATGAAGTAGCCATAGTGTTTCAGTGCTAAGAAGATTAGCAAAATGTGCCGGGAAACACCTGACCAATACCTCATTTTTTTTCTTTTTTTTTTTTTAAAAACATATCAAGTCTTCCTTTTGTTTTTGGCATTATTAAACAGTGACTTTCAAAGTTAGCACAGTTGTATAATCCCCATTATGACTATACTTTTGGATCTGTATTCTATCTAAATTTAGGTACCCATTCAGTTTTGATTTTTGTGTTTTCTTCCAAATTGGCTTGTACTCATTCATCTTGTAACCACTGCAACTCTTGTTTAGCAATTTAATAACTTATTAATACCTGTTAATTGTATTTTTTCTAGAATACAATTAACTTTTACCTGAAAAGACAGCTTAAGGGTGTAAAAAACAGTAGTGATACCTTTTGCTTGTTGTTTTGTTTTTGGGGTTTTTTGTGTTTTTTTTTTTTGGCTGTTTTATCTTCATTCAAAGAAAAAGAATGTCACGGTCACACCATTCATGGTGCCATTACTGACTCCCCTCTTAGTAAGATCAACACTTTAACTGTACTTTATTCACTGCTAAATGGAATCAACTCTCTGACCAGCTAGTCACCACTAGCAGCTTCCTCTCAGGCTACTTGATGTGACTATTTTAGTTGTGAATCAGAATTTTGAGCTAGAAGTAAGAAAAAAACAATTATCTAGTACCATGCTCCCGTTTTACAATAAGAAGACATGTTTAGAAAGGCTAAGTGATTTACCCAGAATCATACATCAGGGGTACAGCTAGGACTAGAATCCATCTCCTATCTCCAGTCTCCATATTTTTGTTGTTTTGATTATGACCTTGTTTCCGTAGTGCTTTTGTCTTTGCAGTAATCATTCGTACTACACTGCTTCAAGTTGTTTCAAAATGCTTTATTCCAGTGCTTTCTCTTCGAGTTGCCTTACTTATGATTAGTTAGCCTTTTTTTGTTTAGGTGTCCTGTTTTTCATTTCCTCATTTTCACTAAATGTTGATTCATGTTTAGCACCTGATTATAATTTTGGCTATGTCTTCAAAATGCCATACACCTGTATGAGAAGCTAAAATTCCAGCAAATCACTGAAATATTTCTATTCACCCAGCTACTTGACATCTAGATAGAACATGTTAATAAAAGCGCTTGCTCGTTTATCCAGAAATTTTGTTATTGCATAACCTAGATTTTGTCTATCCATTCATTGTTGAATATGACTCGAAGGTGTCACTGATCTAGAAGTGGGATAAATTGAATCTGCTGGAATGCTTAGAGCTTTTTGTTTGTTTTTGAGATTAGCTAAGAAGATCTTTTCTAAATGTTTATTGGTCCTGCAGATAGGTTATAAGCTAGGTTTTCACCAGGATTATTTAAATTTTATTTGAAATAATTATAGATTCACAGGAAGCTGCAAAGACAGAACAGAGAAGTCCCTTGTACCCTTCACCAGTTTCACTCATGGTTAAGTCTTACATAATTATAACATAATGTAAAAACCAGGAATGTGTATATAGTTTTATATCTTTTTATCAAATGGGTAGATTCATGTAATCACCATCTCAATCAAGATAAAGAACTCTTCCCCTCACCACAAAGAACTCTCATAGTCACACATTCCCCTCCCTGCCACCATACCTTACACCTGGCAGCCACTAATGTTAGCTTTTTTTCCTGTTTTATGCCTCCCACCTCAACATCCTAGCTAGACCTGATTTTTGGAGACTAAATACTTATATCAATTTGCGTATCATTGGTATCCCAATTAATAAGACAATTGTATGATAGTTTCAGGGGATTAGACTTTCACAAATAACTGATTTATGCTCCTTTCCTACAGGGGACAGTGTCTTTACCCACCCCCCAGAAAATGAGTATAAGATTTTAATAGTGCCTACCTTATAGTGAAGTACAGTGATAAGCAATTCCAAAAAACAAAAAAGACAATGACATGTTGATATTAAAGTCTGAACACAGGTTATCAGGTTATTTCAATAAGTATTATCAGCACCACCACCAAGACAAAAGAGAAACCAAAAAACCAACAATTTTTTTCTCATAAGAATATTCTTAAAATGAAGTGAATGCTCACTTAGAAAATGTTTTTGTACTGCCTTTCATCTTATACTTACCATTTGCTTATTTTATCTTTATATGTTTGGCACTTATGAAATTTAAAAATATAGAATTGTCAAACCAATATTGAATGTCCTATTTAGTGCATTATTTTTTTGTTTGTTTTTTTTTTTTTTTCCGTGACGGGCACTCAGCCAGTGAGTGCACCAGTCATTCCTATATAGGATCCGAACCCGCGGCGGGAGCATCGCTGCGCTCCTAGCGCAGCACGCTACCGAGTGCGCCACGGGCTCGGCCCATAGTGCATTATTTTTAAAAATTAAATTCTGATATCTGATAAGTAATTTCTAAGTTAGAGAGGTTGATTAAAATAAATATTTGGGGGCCGGCCCATGGATCACTTGGGAGAGTGTGTGCTGATGGCACCGAAGCCACGGGTTCGGATCCCTATATAGGGATGGCTGGTTAGCTCACTTGGGAGAGCGTGGTGCTGACAACACCAAGTCAAGGGTTGAGATCTCCTTACTGGTCATCTTTATAAAAAAATAATAATAATAATAATATTTGAAATTGACACTTAAAAAATATGTCTTATTTATTGGTCCATAATTTCCTTCAAAATTTGGAAAACTAAAGAATCAGAGACCTTGGACTTTAAACCTTCTCATTTTATATCTAAGGAGACCAACTAAATTAATTGAACTGCACAGGGTCATACTAGTAGTTACTTAGCGATATCTCTGTCTTGAATAACCCAAAACTCTTCACTTTCAGTATGGTACTATCTCCTATGCATTATATTATCAGTTAAGAACTTTTAAGTGGCTGGTCATTTAAAATAAACTAATACTCTTTAGTGAAAAAAGTCAGTGAAGTTTTTAAATATTTTAATATTTTTATTGTAATCAAGCCAATAGTTATCATGATTTGAAACTAGACTGAAATCTTGACATAAGATCAGTCCATAAACTTGTTTGAAAATATAGATAATTCCATTTCTCAGATACAACTTTTTGGATGTCAATAAGCTATACTGTTGGTAAAGTTTGCAATTTCAGTTTGTGTTAATATATGCAGGTAACCCTCTGAAATTGTAAATTATCCCAATTTTGTCTTTAGGTTCTTGGCTGCCTAATAGTCTTACTATAATAGTTTTTTTTTTTTTAAAGGATTCTTTACGTTGCTACAACCTGTACTGATTAATTTTGATTTTTTGGTTTTCAACTCTAGGAGTCTCTTCCACCCGTCCAGTTTGACTGGAGTAGCAGTGGCCTTACTAACCCTTTAGATGGTACGTCTCTCCGTAGAGCCTCTAGCACCAGAGCTAGAGTTAAGAAAGCTACAAAGTTCAGACAAACTTCTCTCTGCTGATTTCCCTTTTTGTTTAAACATAACTTCTTATTCTTATCTTTGGAAATTCAGGCTTTCTTTCTGAATAGTAATTGCTCAAGAAACCAGCCATTACTGTTATCAACAGTATTAGTGTCCAAATATAGGTAGTAGTATTTAGGTAAAATTTTAGTTTCTTTATCTTCAGTCAAAAATAAGCTTCTTTGTTATTTACAAACATCTAGGTAGTTTAAATGATATTTTAGCTAGGATCAATTTATTTGAAATTTTTTTCTGTGCTTTTAATTTATGGAATTTTCTTGGATGCAAAGTCTTGTGGCTAGAGGCTGCTTTAAAGCACAAAGCACAATTATTTAACCAGAAACAATGTGCAGATAAATTCATATTTATTGATTCAAAGTAGTTTTCAGATTAATAATATTTTATAGAGCACTTATATAAAAATGGAAAATTAATGATTTTCACAATCCTTTTCTAAACTTATCTCCAAATGCTAGTAGGCAGTTACAGAAACAATTGGTTTTACTCATGGCTTTAAAAGAAAATCCTGAAAAAGAATAACTTATTCTAGTAATGTGGGGTCTTTAAATAACACACAATGCTAGTTTTCTAGTGTTGACACCACAGGTTTTAAGTGGACCCCAATATAATTGTTCTTACTCCCTGTGCTTCTTGAATTATTGAGCCATTGTCTAAAACACCTGTCACCATCTAAATGGCAGTTGTCATTGCCATTGTCTGAAAACACTCTATCAGCTTTGCCTTGTAGTGGGGGTCCTAGGATATCTGGAAAGCATCCAATTGAATAACATAGTGCTGAAGGAAAGCCTGGATGCACCTTTTGCTGTTGTCTGGTGTCTTCAGTCAAATCATCATGCTTTTTATTAACAAACAACTTTTTAAAAAATGTATTCTATTTCTGATTACTGTTTCAGAGTTAAAGGGGAACAGTACAGCTTGAGGTTGCACATCAGGGTAGGGCAGTAATGACATTCCTTATTACTTTATTTTAAACTAAGTTTATGTATCAGTGTGTGTCCTGAAAGTGACAACTTTGTCATTTTAAAAAAATAATTAGAAACCAACATTACTAACATGAAAGACTGATTTGGGCATGTACGGTGATTTAATGTTGGGTTGAGATTAAAGTATTGTTTCCCTTTAACGGGTACACTTTCCCCTTGGTGTTTCTGATATGGCTTCCAGTTTTGATTGAAAGAATTGAACTCCTAACTAAAACCTTACTAAGTGTTACATTCTTTACATTGTACATGAGAAAATGTACATTGAATTAAATTGTTATTTTAGAAATGTCCTTAGTAATGAAAAACTAATACTGTACATTGTTTTAATGCTGATTTTTAAAATGTGTAATGACTACTAATTATAACCTGCATGTTCAAGTGTGTGTCTTACCCCTTTTTACACATAACCCCTCCTCCCTTGGCTTACCTTCTGTGTGGCTGCCTACCAACACGGTCACTGAATTTCAAGCTAGTGGAGGTTCCACTCTTCTGAACCTTGATTTCTTTGGGCCCGTGGATGACAGTAGCTCTAGCAGCAGCACCACAATCCCAGGTCAGCAGAGTGTTAAAACCACAATTCTAGTTGATTTACTAAAAGCATGACTATATCACTTGACTTTCCTATAAACAAGGAAACAAGTAGATTGTATTCTTTATAATGTCTTTCTAATACTTTTCTTTCATCTATCTGTTGTTATTTTCCAGTATCTGACTATAACAAATGACTTATGTGAACTGTATTTTAAGGAAAACTTTCTCAGAGTGTAATGTTCAAACCTGGAAGTAGTATCTAGGAATAAAACAATCTTAATGTCCTTAGACAGTTAAAGACAGGGTTTTTTCCCCCTCTAAGTGGAAAATGTGATATTTTATACACTTATTTTTAAAAGCATATTCTATAAAGACATTTGAAAAAATACAAGTTTAGAGGATAAGCATATTTTAGTATACAAAGATGACTTTACATTGTAATGCTTGTAATAATATAACCTTTATAAATTCTAGCATTCAATTAGTTGTTTATTAGTGCTACTAAATATATAATTAGGTTCTAAAATGTTGGAGTCTAGTCTCTAGTTATGTAGTCCCACATAGAAGTATTACTGTTTTTATGTTGCTCTTAAATAGAAAGTATACTGTTAGTTTTCCATGGGGAAAGAAATGTTACAAAAGTTAATAGTAGAAAATAATTGCTATGAGATACTAAAAGCTAGAAATTAAAACTTACTGGAGAACCTGTTAAATTAATGTTCAGCCCTGTGAGAGTTCAGTTCATTGACCAAAGGACTAATGTACTTTGTCATTTTCTAACTGAATAAAAGATTAAAATTATAATGGCATTTTTATGTTTACATTTTATTTAATATGATCTTAGTGAGTCCCTGTCATCCTAACCTGTAATCTGGTAATCATGCCCATCACCAGATGCTGATGCCCAGAGATCGCATAGCAAGAATCCCTCTCTGTCCCCACTAATGGCCAGTTTCACAGCCAGCCTGTTTGCTGAGAATTTGCTGGTTTTGGTCTATTCCACTAAATAACCCTGCCACCCACTTCCAACAGGTTAGGGGCCATGATGGGATATGTGGGAGACTAACAAAGTGTCAGCTAAGGGTGAGCCTGGGACCCAGGATGCCCTTCTCTGAGATCTGGTCATAGAAATCTGATCCTGCTACAGGGAAGTTCCAAGGCCATTTGGTATACAATGACTGGATTCCTCAAATCTAAAACCCTGGTTATCGTTTTTATTGTTTTCAAGATTTTGCAAGCATGTGAAAAACCAATCTGTATCTAGTTTAGACTTCAAAATGATATATTTTACTATTTACTTAAATTACTTCTAAATATATTTGTTTTATCTGTGGAATGACCTGGGTGATCTATATAGTTGTCTGACATTTCATAATACTTAATGGGGGTTCGGGGCAACCAAAAATTTGTATATCATTTTCCTTATTACTGTGTTCCCAAGAATTAATTATCCAGCTTCCATTTTAAATTTCCTCTCAGCTTTGTTTTGCCTTGAACTATATTATAATTTAAAATGAGGTCACTATTTTTCTTTTGGGATGCCTAAAATCTGGTTTAAATTTAATTTTTGGTTACATTTCAAACTCATTTAAAAACCATCCATAAGGAGCACAAATAACCTGGCCATATAAAGAAGTACAGAAATGACCTGATAATCAGGCTCAGTGTACACAGCTGCAAGAAGAGCAAGCGGGTTCAGAAGCTTAGAGCTTTAAATGGAAGTGAAATCAACGTGGTCAAATGTAGTCCTCATTACTTTGGAACTTTTAAAATATTTTCGTTCAGTATTTTCATTAATATGCTCTAGCTGCTGTATAAATTTGATTACTATAAATCTACTTTGGCTTCTTTTTATTGCTATTGGGTTTTGTTAAAACTCACCATCAAGCTACAGGTATCAATACCTTCCTTAGTATTCCATTTCACCACCTGCTTGCACTTTTTCTGACTTGTTTCTGGGAAAGTCATTTTGTCTTAGCTTGCAATTATTTAGTTATTTTGTGTGTGAGACTTAGGAGGTTGGCATAGAACTTGGTTGGCTAACTTTAGTTATGTAACTAAACTATGCCTCATTAAGGTTCTATTTTTTAAAACAACTCTTCCATTAAAAAATTACTCTCCAGTTATTAGTGTATAGTACATAGTTGGCTTATTTTTGAAAAATTTAACCATAGGGTTTTTTGTTTTGGTGTGGTGGTCATGGTTTTGCGCTGGAGGAGTGTGATTTTTTTATTCTTCTTTTTTTTTTTTTTTTTTTTTAATTAAATCTGCCACTACTGTTTGACAGCCAAGTGGCCAATATTTTATAAGCCTAATTTTAGTTTTACTAGCACTTTCCTGTTGCCAGTCAGAATGCAGTTGTTTATTCTGCATTATACATTAGACATCAACTTAAATTTTGTGGTTGCTTGGAATCTAACCTCTACTGGTAGAGAAGGAAAGTGCTTTGGGTTCATTTGGTCCCTTTACAGACATCTACAATTTTTTACATTTTAATTGCAACCCATGTACTTACAGAAATATAAAAAAGGTTTTTTTTTTTTTTTTTTTTTTTTTAAAGATGACCGGTAAGGGGATTTTAACCCTTGACTTGGTGTGGTCAGCACCACGCTCACCCAGTGAGCGAACCGGCCATCCGTATATGGGATCCGAACCCGGGGCCTTGGTGTTATCAGCACCGCACTCTCCCGAGTGAGCCACGGGCCGGCCCATAAAAAGGGGTTTTTTTAAGTATATTTTGGAACTGTACCTTAATGAAATATTGAGAACTTGGGAGAGTCAACATACATTTTCTATAGCCTTCCTCCCTTGTTAGACTTGGTAACTGTGGAAGCCGCTTTTGCTTGTTTGATTTCTGTAAACATCTGAGATCTGTGTGTATATCTACTGGTCGTCTGCAAAGTTGGTTAATAGAAGGCAGTTCCTCATTTTTGTATTCCACCTTGAAATATCCTAAAAGGAGGAAACTTATGAAAATATACACGTAAATATAAGCTTTATGTATAATTTTATCTGCTGATCTTGCAAGGTTGGTTGGTTGGTTTTTTAGAAATAAGCGAACATTGAAGAACCTATAAGACACTTTTCCTCGCAGTCTTCTTTTCTGATATACCCTGAAACTACTGAACTTTGTTCCTCAAATAATTTCCTGGGACTAAGGAGAGATTAGGATTAAAAACTTTTTTTTTTTTATTTATGTACTATCCAAAGTTTAGCTTGAGTTTAAAATATGTAACTGTTCTTTTCAGTGTTTTTTGTGGTCATTATTGTTATTTAATATAAATCTACATTGTATGGAAAATAGAAAAAAGTTATATGTGTATTTTAGTGAAGTCAGATGGGGGAGGGTTTTTTAAAAATTTTTTATAGATTTTTGCAATAAATCTCTAACTCCGCTTCCTTTTGAATTATTCTAACAAGGTAGTTGAATTATTGGCCACCAGATTCAGATATGAGACTACTGAAATATAATTAACTCTGGAGACAAGAATTTTCATTTTGTCCAAAAGTAGTGCTTTTATTCACTTTTTCTGAAAATGTTTTACTCTCCCCACCTCTTACCTGAAGAACAAATGTGATATATATATATCTTTAGTAATATTTTGATGCTTTAAGTTCATGTTCTTAGTAGTCATAATGTACTTAACCAAATTATTTACCATGTTTGAGACTTTATATTAGCTTCCAAATCCTCTACTGAGGAAGAAAATAATGGAGGGAAAGTGGTCAGGGAGATAGGAAGAGAGGAAGTTTGAAAAAATGAGGTTATTCAGTCAATTTAAAAATTGGGGATGTCATAACAAATCATGTGCATTCTATTTATAAAATATTAATAACTTTCATATCACAAGGCTAATCCAGAATTGGGGAAGTTTTCCATAGCAGATAGGAATGTTAGAAATATTTGGATAGGATCTGCTACATAAATGTTAGGTTAAGGGTATATTTATTCCAAAGTGGAATTTTAAAAGTACTTTTCCTATTTTATAAAAACTCCAAAAAGTGGAGTTTATAATTTAAAAAATAAATGCAGTATTACAATAGTGTTCTAAGGATGTGTTGTGCTCATAAAAGTCTCAGATGTTTATAGAATATTGCCTTTCGCATCTTGGATTGTGGCTAATTGAGTAACCCATTGCAGCTTGCCATCACTGACTATTATTTTATACTATAAGGTGTGGATCCAGAGTTGTATGAGTTAACAACTTCTAAGCTGGAAATCTCCACCTCAAGCCTCAAAGTGACTGATGCGTTTGCAAGACTCATGTCCACAGTAGAGAAGACAAGCACATCTACCAGGTAAACAGCCAGTGTTAATTATACCCTACTTTTGAATTCTGAGTTAAAACAGACCAAAGAGTAAAGCTCATAAGTTGGCAGTATTCCAATATATTGTATTAAAATTCACTTTATATTTATAAAAGCCAGTAGATGCCTAAGTCCAGAAAACAGTATCAAATGATGGTTAATTATGAACTTTATTAGAGCAGAGTTATTTCATAAGAGACTAGAAAGGGCTGACAAATGTGGTTTTCTTTCTCCACCGCCCCCCCCAACACACACTTTGTAGAAGATAATACTGATTAAGTATTGAGATCATAAAGCCTTTGTAGAAACACTCCCCCTTTCCCTTCATAATTACTGAAAAGATCTTCGGGAACTCAGTTTCATACTCCAAGAGTCACCTAGGCTAATCTTTTCACTTCTAGACTAAGAGTAGAGAATAGTCTTTTTTTTTTTTTTGGAATTTTCACTAATGTGCATCTCTGATTTGGGACATGAAGGCTTGCTTTAACCAAGCTTTCTGGGAGCCCTGTCAGGGGCATGGCCTTTAGTAAAGCAGTTATTATTGCCAAGTGTTGGAAACAGAGACAAAAACTGTCACTTGGGCCTTGTGTTCAAGAAACTTTAGTTTTACATATTTAAGCACTGGAATAATCTGTTGCTTTGACATGTTAACCATAAGAATAAGCCAGTTCCTAATATGAGGATACTTCAAAAAGTTTTTAAACTTTTTGAAAAATGGAATTAAAAGTTAATATGAATCTTTCCATAAACCTTTTGAAGACCCCTCAAAGAAAGGTAATCATTATGAACCAGGAGATCACTAGTGCAAGAGCAAATACTGGTTGATTGGCATGCCAGCTCTGCTGTCCTGATTCATCAGCATTTTAATGTGGAAATATTTACTTATTAGTTGTCCCTTTTGGGAGAAGTATTATAGCTTTTTTTCCTAAATAAATATATGCCACTCACATGTTAAATTCAGATTTATGTTTTAAGCAATTCTTCTATAGAAGAAGTTTCATCTTAAATAAGCCTTTTTTTTTTTTGTCAACCATAAATGTTTATCTGTCTTAACACTTTACCTTAAATTATCACATTGCCTTTTAAATTTTTGTGTGCTTATATCCATTCATTCAACAGATATTTATTATTAACACTATTAATATTTATAATTATGAAAGCCATTATTATTTGTTTTATAATTGTAGATACCCTTAACTCTTCCCTAGATAGGATTTGTAGCACGCACGTCCTTGTTTGTCCACAGATTCTCCATTGTTCTCACTGCCCCATGTCTTTGTAGTATGCTACCTGGTACTGCCAAAGCCTCCTATTAAATTAACCTACTTATAAATGCAAGTATTATGGATTTTTTGCTTGCTTTCTAATTTTTTCTCTTTCCTAACAAATCATTTCTTCAAATTGAAACTCATCTAATACAAATTTCTCATCCATTTCTTCTATGTATGTTAACTAAAAGCAGATTTGACTTTAAGAACAACGACAAACTGATGCTTTTATTGTTTGGGCTTCGCCATGCTATTTTTAGGACAACCCTTTCTGGAATAACCCTGTTTCCTCACCTTTTCTCCCCTGCATGCCATCTCACTCCTGAACTATGGCAGTTTTCAAAGTCCCAATGATGAGAATTAATTCTTTGTGCCATTAGGAGGAGCTCTAAACCACTTCGTTAACCTGCTTACTCTCCTAATTTTTTAACTCATCCTTGAAACATGCTGTACACTAGGGAACTTTTCCAACCCCTCTCACTTTAAGAAGTTATTTTCATTTTTTCCCTCTTATTCTGTATTATTGGGGAATCAACTAAAACTATACTGTATATCCTGGAGTCAGTATTATAGCTGCATTGAGTTACTCTCTAGTACCCATCCAGCTTCACATATAAAACAAAATAAATTAAGAAAACAAGTTCCCAACTTTGTATTTTCTGTTTTGAGGAATGTATGTTATTTGAAAATGGTGAGAAGTGCAAATATCCGTGAGTTTTACAATTTGTGTGTAAAATCTTAAAATACTGTAAAATGTCCCCAGGAGTGATTCTCAATTGTACAGAAAAGAGACAGGTTGGATGGCATATATAGTTTCAGAAAGCATTTTCAATATTTTGGCTGTTTTTAGGTTGTTATGTTTTTCTTTTTGTTTTGAATAAAATTGCAGAAAGTAAAGTTCATCAAAATCTTGAGTCTTGACAATACACGGTAGATAGAAAAAGCCTTGTGAGGTGCTTCAGGGAAGACAGAGTTTAACAGTGATCAAGGTAGAGGAAATTTGACATGGAACAAACATCATTCCATACCCTTTTCTAAGTGCCTTTGAATATGTAAAGGACATATGTGTGCTCTTCTCTTTCAGTACACAGGTTGTGAAAATGATGACTCAGTTTTAATTTCCTAAGGAAATACAAGTTCTTAGTTTTAAAATAGTTTCATCTTCTTGCTTGCCTTCCCTAATGTGGAGAAGAATAACACTTCCTAATCTAAATCAGTGGATAGCCAGCTGGGTAGTAGCCACAGACCTCTTACTGAAGTGTATACAAGCCCTAGTTGCCAAAAGGGATCCATTTTTTTGGGGGGGGGGGGGGCTTTTTATTGAGATATAATTAATATACAATAAAATTCACCTTTCTCAAGTGTACAGTTCACTGGTTTTTAGTATGATCACAAGGTTGTGAAACCATCAGCACTGTCTAATTCCAGAACATTTTTAATCACCCCCAAATGAAACCCTGTATCATTAGCAGTCACTCCCTCTTCCTCTCTTTCCGCAGCCCCTGGCAACCACTAATCCGCTTTCTGTCTCTGTGGATTGCCTATTCTGGTTATTTGAAATAAATGCAATCCTGCAATCTGTGGCCTTTTATGTCTGGCTTTTTCACTTAGCATTACGTTTTCAAGTTCATCCATGTTGTAGCATGTTTCAGTATTTAATTCGTTTTTATGACTGCATAATATTTCATTATGTGGAAATAACATTTTGCTTGTCCATTAATCAATTGATGAACATTCGAGTTGTTTTCACTTTTTGGCTACTATGAGTAAAGGTGGTGTGAACATTTGTGTACAAGTTTTTGTGTGGACAAATGTTTTCAGTTCTCTTGGGAGTAGAATTGCTGGGACATATGGTGACACTGTGTTTAGCTTTTTGAGGAACTGCCAAATGTTTCCACAGTGATGGCACCATTTTACATTCCCACCAGTAACATATGAGTATGCCAATTTCTCCACATTCTCACCAATATTTGTTATTGTCTGGCCTTTTGGTTATAGTTATCCCAGTGGGTGTGAAGTGGTATCAAATTGTCATTTTGATTTGCATTTCCCTGATAGCTAAGGATGTTGAGCATCTTTTCATGTGCTTATTGACTATTTGTATGTTATTTGGAGAGATGTCTTTTCAGATTCTTTGCTTATTTAATTGGATAATTTGTCTTTATTGTTGAGTTGTAAGAGTTCTTTATATATTCTGGATACTAGAACTTTATCAGATATATGATTTGCAAATATTTTCTCCCATTTTTGGGTTGTCTTTTCACTTAATAGTATCCTTTGAAGCACAAAAGTTTTTAATTTTGATGAAATCCAGTTTATATGCTGTATATATATTTTGTTCTTTAGTTGCTTGTGCTTTAGGTGTCATATCTAAGAAACCTAATTGCCTAATTCAAGGTCATCGAGATTTACACCCAGGTTTTTTCCAAGAGTTTTATAGTTTCAACTCTTTGGTCCATTTTGAATTAATTATTGTATATGTTGTGAGGTAGGGGGACCATATTCATTCTTTTGCATATGGATATACAGTTGTCCTTGCACCATTTGTTGAAAAGACTTTTTCCCCCATTGAAAGACCTTGGCACACATGTCAAAAAATAAATTGACCATAGATGTTTATTTCTGGAATCTCAATTATATTCCATTGAAAAAAAGATAAATCTTAGCTGGAGAGAATATCAATCAAAATTATCATTGCCTTTTTCTTTCAGAAAAGGTCATAATATAACTTATTTTCAAATTCTCCTCAAGTATTTACTACTTTTATTCTAAGAAGACTAGCTTACATCAGTGCACAGTGACTACAGATAAATACACAAACTATAAACTATGTAAACTTTTAATTTTTTTTTTTTTTTTTTTTTTAAAGATGACCGGTAAGGGGATCTCAACCCTTGGCTTGGTGTTGTCAGCACCACGCTCAGCCAGTGAGCAAACCGGCCATCCCTATATAGGATCCGAACCCCTGGCCTTGGTGTTATCAGCATTGCACTCTACCGAGTGAGCCACTGGCCGGCCCTTAAACTTTTAAATTTTAAAGCACACCTTCATATTGCCTCCAGGTAGTGCCTCTGAAATAAGGCAATTGGTAAAAACCCTAGAATAATGTTTACCAACTGTGTCGGGTAAAAGCTTCTTCCTTGCTCTCCACAAATGGGTAAGTCTACTTAGGTGCAATTTTATTTGTAATTGTTTTAAATAACCATTTGTCATTACAAAAGCACTAAGGTATATTGTAGAAACTTAGAAAATACAGAAATACAAACTACAAAAAAAAAGTATCACAGTGTTACCATTCAGATTTCTATTACTCCTTAGTGCATATTCTTTCCAATCTTTTTCTGTGCAAAATATACACTATATTTTTTTTAACCAAAAATAAGATTTTATAGTTTATATTGAAACCTACTGTTTTAGTCAGTGATCTCCATCTGCCAAGTTTAGCGAGTTTTCATTTCATCCAATATCTAGGTTATATTCAAATTTCTCCAACAGTGTCCTTTCTCTCTGCTTTGTACAAACCAATATTTATTCCAGGACTATTATACCTGGCTGTTATGGCTGTTAAGTCCCTTTTAACCTAGCCTTTCTCTCCCATCCCTTTTGTTTTCTGTTTAATAACTAACACTAGAAGACCAACCAGTCCAGTTGTCCTGCAGAATGTCCTAAGCTCTAGATTTGTCTGTTTGCTTCTTTCAAGTAATATGAGCATTTACTATGTTCTTTATCCCTCTAATTTCTTGTAAATTGGAAATTATATCTAAAGGCTTGCTGAATTCACGTGAACGTTTTGGAATACCTCACAGATGTTATATCACATCAGAAGACGCATAACATCTGGCTGACTCTATTTTTAGTGATGCTAAGATTGACCATTGGTGAGAGGTTGACGTTTTGCACCATACAGTTTGTTTTTAACTTTGAGACCAGAAAGTAATGTATCTGGTTTTACTTTGGAATGATACAGATATCCAGTTCCCTACTAAACATTCACCTAATAGTTTTGCCAACATTTAATTTCAATTAAAAATGTAAATTTTAATCAGAAAAAAATTTGGATTGCTATTCCATTTTTCTAAGAAACTCTAGAACTAAGTTCAGTATTGGATGATCTGCTGATATGCCTGAAGCTGTTTCCCTGTTAAAGAACTTTGGTCCTAAAAGTTTGTTGTTGGATTTTGCATTCATTCTATAAAATCTTTATTTCAGCCTGGATTCGGAACATCTTCTGTGGTAACAACAGAAAAGCCTAGGTATAAAATAAAGGCCTGCAACTGTCCTTCCTTTCGTGCTCCACATCTCCTGACTTCCTGCTCCCCCTCCCAACAAATAAAATATTTAGGTGAAAGAAATAACTTGTGTCACATCTAATAGAGTACCAACTATCTTTTACCATGAAAAGAGAATTGAGATTTTTATAGTCAGCAATTTAAAATGATCTTTGGCCTAAAATTAATCATCTGTATGACTATAACTATCCCTTCAATATATTTAACATCCTGTGAGAAATAGTTTGGATTGCAATAGTGTGCTCAATTTGAGCTACATTTGAGGCTCATTTGGCATTTTCTACAGCTCACCTGCTGGGAATTCCTGGGTCTCTAAGAGTTTTTCATATCTGTGCTGGGCACCAAATTGCTCACTTCTCATTATTGGGGCCAGTGTAGTAAAATATACAAGACTTCATCTACAAGACCCACAGGATTTAGAGTCCCCTTTCCGCAAGTCCTTTCCTGCCCGTGTACATGCTCAGCACCAGCAGCCAGCCCTAGTGCTGCAGCAATTGGACCTGCTCTCTGCATCCCAATGGGGCCGAGACTGGGTGTTTTTGAGCCAAGGGCTCTCACTCCTGGAATTCCCCATTGGGGATAAAGCAAGCCTGAGGTTATAATGACTTACAAAGCCTTATGCTAGATATACTTTGTTTTATGTTGAGGTAATTTTGGTAGTTTCACAGGGGGCAGGGGGAAATCCAGTTGGGTGGAGTGTAATAGGACTTCAGCATTATATTTCTTCTTAGTAATATTTAAAAATTATGCCTAGGTAGATGCTTCTAGCCTTAAGTAAAACTGTGATCTGTACACCTGCACATGTGAATGTCTGTACTTACCTGCCTAGCTTTAATGAACATACATAATAGGCTATATGTTGCTCTTCCTAAGAGATTTGGCATCTGGCACAGGAAGCACATAACACAAAAATATTACAAGATTCAGGGACTAGCAAAGGAAAAGATACTTAAGTCCCCACAGTTTGCTTACTACCTGCCTTGACAGTGAATTTTCTCTCATTTAACATACAGCAGAGTCACATTAACAAACTTGATGTTTTCGTTTGTCAATAGGAAACCAAAAAGAGAAGAGCACCTGAGTGAAGAAGCTATCAAGGTGATCGCTAGCCTTCCTGACTTAACGTTCATGCATGCCAAGGTGTTGATGTTCCCTGCCACGTTAACACCTTCCACAAGCTCCCAGGAAAAAGCAGACTGATAAGTGATATGAATTGGACAGTTTTAATTGCTTTCCCATTCCTCCATCCCTTCCCTACCATCAAAAGCATAACTGCTCTAATTAAAAAAAAAAAAATTCAAGTTCAGCTGATGTGTTGGTAAGCCGCACTAGAAAGATATACATAGTAATGTATATTTATTTACATACTAAAGTCCTAAATTTATATTAGAAAAATGTAAATAATCGGGGGTGAACATTTTTGAAGATTTATTCTTTTGTGTTGCTGGGATGTATACATTTATGTCTTTGTGAAATACACTGGTGGTGTCCTTCTTATGAAACTTTTGAAATAAAAAAAATTAAAAACTCAACTCTCCACTGTCTGTGAAATCCCCTTCGGTCTTTTCAGATTGCATTGAATGTCCTCTTAATTTTTCATATCATATGTTGAATTACTTTTGCTATCAAATAAATAAGCTCCAAAGTCCCCATTTTAAAAAAATTTTTGTGTGTGATGGGTTTATTTAGGATCTGGCTTTTGTTAACATTTTGGGGCTCTTTTTTAATCTTTTCAGTCTGGCACATTGCTGTTTGACCTTTTGCAAGGTACTTCATCAATTGCTCTTTAGTTATAGGGTATTGATCATTGTCAGGATTTGATTGGGAGGGTTTAAAAAGATTGTGTCTGTTTTAAATCAGTTTGATTTGGAGAAGGACCAAATTATATGAATGTCTTACAATGAAATTTACTTGTTACTGATTTTTTGTTCTATTGTACCACTATTTTTTGAGGATTTTGCACAGTGTAAAATGACATAATCATAGATTGCTATGGTTTAGGCTGTAAATACAGTAAAAACTATGGGTTTTAAATGTTTGGGGAAATTCCTATGGAAAAAGAGACATGTAGAAGAACCTCTAACAAGGTTAATGTGCATGCCCAAGGTCTTTTGAGATTTCAGTGTGTAAATTTCCTTTTAGCTTACACAAAAAATAAAATAATTTAAAAGAAATTTAGCCTGGTGTCATTGTGCTTTGGTATCTGAGGAAGAGTATAATGCATTTGGATGTGAAGTTTTATTCGCTATTAATTTATTTCAGTCCAGAGGAAATCATTTCATAGGGATTCAGCTTTGTTGAAACCAGGAAGAATTAGAATCTCTGGCCTATAAGAATTGGATCAGTACTTTTAGTGGCTGAACTGTTCTTTGTTTTGTTTTTTTAAAGATGACCAGTAAGAGGATGTTAACCCTTGACTTGGTGTTGTCAGCACCACGCTCTCCCAAGTGAGCCACGGGCCGGCCCTTAGCTGAACTGTTTTTATATATAGAACATGAGGTCATAAAAGAAAATCCCATGATTCATTATAACATATCTTCATCAGAATATTGACAAAGTTAAATAGGGATTTGTAGGGAATTTTTTTCTTTCCAAGGAAATATATGCATGAAATTAAGGTGAGGAGAAAATTTCTAAAAAGTAATTTTAGAATATTGTTACTAGATAGTGCTTCACCAAAAAGTCATGACATTTCATAAGGAATAGGCAGTCAGCCTGACAGTCGTCTACCTCATCTGCCATGAAATGTTCCAGTGGAACTCTTCTGCACCTCCATCATTGACGGATGTTCCTGTGTTGCCATGTTGTCACATGGACCATTGGAACGCTTGTCTGAGTGTAATGTAAGTATCACCTGGAGTTAAGTTCAGAGCCCACTTATTAGCTGTGTTACCATGAGAAGGTTAATCACCTTCTCTGAACCAGAATTATATTACTTACAAAAATGGGAATGATACCTACTCCATGGGGTTGATATATTAAAATACATAAGACACTTGTCACACGAGTAGACAGTCAATAAATGGTAGCCAGAGCATAGCATCAACATACCCTGTGAAGGCTCCTGGAGTCCCAGTAGATTTAAGAAGTAGTCACAGAAGAAAGCACCACTTTAAATAATAATGCAATAACTTATTTTAAAACAATCAAGTGGGACTTCCTTATGAAAGTGGCCCCTCTTTAATGACTCATAGAATGGATGTTTCATCTTATAACCACTTTGAATAAGCCAGACTTCCTTTTTGTTTGCCATGTTGGTCTTTGATGTTTTAACCACAACAGGTACACTAATACTGGATCGTCATAGGTTAAAGTCAGTGCTCCAGTACTGAGGACCAAAACTTCTCAGCTTTGCGCCAGACCAGGTTCAAATTACACCGGAAGGCAATAGCAGTGGCTGTTGTGGAAGAGCCTTGAGCATCTCCCTGGGATCTCAGGTAAGGGAGGGCCTGTCAGCTGCAAGTTTGTCTTGGTCATGAGCTGCTTCTGGAAGCAGCCGCTCATCCATCTTTCTTAAAGTCAACCAGGAAGACCCTGCAGAGCTGTGAAGGGGAAGTAACCAAGTAGCAGGATCCCCAGTAGACCAAAGCACACAATGATTTAGCAATCAGCTTTGTGTCCTTTACATCTTGAAAGCAGCTCACTCATCCCCCATAGTCTCATCCCACTTGATGGCCAAATCCAAAGAGCCATACATAATCCAAGCCAGACTGGGAAATATAGGAGAAAACTTCCCTAAGTTGAGTCATCTCTACTATTTTTATGAGTCATTTTTTTTTTAAGAGAGAAACTTGCTCTTCTCTCTACGTGATTTACAACTTGTCATCTTTTTATTCCTCATATTTCTTGAATCAGTTAGGATTAGGCTTGGCTGTGAGTAACAAAAACCCAAAATACTACATTTCATGTAATAAGATTCATCCTTTTGTGACATTTTAACTGCTCTGAAATTGGGATGTGTCATATAATTGGATGGGTTTTCTGTTTAATTGGCAGTGGTTTCTTTTTCTTAGTGATGTATTAAATAATGCTGTCTTACAACCGTTGTCCTACATTGACAGAGTTGATGAAAATGGTAATGGTGGCTTAAGAAACAGAAGTTTCTCTCTCCTGTAGAATGCTGGAGGAAAGCAGTCTAGGGCTGGTGGGGGGCTCGTAAGATCAGAGACTGAAGTGCTTACGATCTTGTCGCTCCACCATTCTCAACACATGGTTTCTATCTCATGGCCGAAGGTGGCTGTTCGGGTTACAGCCATCATGCCTACATTCCAGCTATCACGGAAGAAAGGATGAAGAGGGGATTCTCCCTCCTGTTAAAGACACTTTCCATAAGGTGTACACAGTATTTTCAATTACAGTCTATTTTATTGACCATAACAATCTATTGGTTGCATCAATGACGGAATACAGACCTGGATGAATGATGATAAAATTATTTATTGCGTGCTTACTATGTGCCAGTGATGATATGGGTAATCTTCCTTTAATCTCCCACCCTGAGTAGATGTTTTATCCTCTACTTGTTTTGTCATCCTTATGCTGCTTTTAGAGCACCGGGTCATAGAAATTTTCAAGCTGCCATGAGGTTTGGGAGGTCATCTGTAGAAATGCTCTGGATGGCCATGAGATGCCAAAGGTGAAGTGTGACTAGATTCAGCAAGGCTTCTCCTGTTCTTATGATCTGTGGGCCACATGACGAAACCTGGTGTTGTGTTGGGAAGCGATACAGAGTCTTCCTGGCACACTGGGTGGGGAGTTGCAGAGATTTTTTACTGGTCAACATTTGTATCAGGGATTTGGATCACTAAGGATATTTATCAATCTGGGATGACAAGCTGAGAAAGGAGGGGAAGTGTGTGCTGGATGGTACAATGAAGATTTGATGAGGTGGACAGGGCGAAATCATCGTCACACCAACAAAAAGGTTGGAAAAGGATAAATGTAAAATGCTGTTTTTAGGTTCTAAATCTCAGTGACACCAGTAGATGCTAAAGAAACTCTGGCTTGATGGCAGTTAGGGGAAAATCTGGTTGTCTTCCTGACGGTAAATCAAGAAGTTAGCCTGACCTCCAGAATATTAAAATTACCCGTAAGTTGTCTGTTAGGCTTCAGGTACCCACCACTTCAGTTATCTTTTCAGCCTGGACCATCTCTGAGGATAATATTCATACCACTTTACATAATTTTTATTTTATTTTAAATTTACCTCTTTCAAAACTGCTCCCTTACTTCAGTTTTCAAAAGCCAGGATTTGGGGAATCAAATGATGGTCACCTTATTTCAACCTTGAATTACATGGTGAACTGTGACTTCACCTCCTTTGGCGCCCACCCTCCGGACTCTCCTTTTGACCCGAGCTCACGCGCCTCTCCCGTCTCGCTGTCTCTCTCCTGAGGCTCAGGGACTGGGGTCACAAAAGATCAAAAGCGTCAAGGAGTGAGAACGGGGAGGCCTTGTGTCTGCTCTGTCTACCTTAAAAAGGGGGCTGCTCTTGTCTTCTATACAGCATTTCCTCTACAGAATCCTTGATCGAACAGCCAGTAAATGTCCTTTACCAAGATCCTCATCCTCGACCGAGCTCTTTTCTGATGGCCCCCTAGCCACTCCCACCTAGATGTCCCAGACTCCTGAAATTAAGCTTGGGCACCACAAATCTGCCACCCACACCCCTGCCACGCCTCTGGCCTCGGTAGGCCCTTTCTTCACTTTCCCACATTCCATGCTCACTCTTGGTCTGCTTCCCTTCCTCAGCCCTAGCGCTATCGGTTCTCAAGTCCTTTGAAATATGCCTCCTAAATATCCATTTCCTCTCTCTTCAGGCCCTCATCATCTCTTACAAAATTACCTTAGCCTCCACAATGACCTTCCTCCACCTTTCCTCCTTTGCATCTAATCTCACACTATGCCAACAGAATGCTCTTTTCCTGCTAAAAATTCTTCACCCCCTCGCCCTCTGGACAGTCAACTCCTCGGCATGTTGCACAGCACCTGGGATCTGTCTCCTCTCTGCACCATGGGCCCCTGCCTGGCTGGCCAGCTCCTTGATGGTTGCCAAATGCCCCTGGGGGCTGGCACAAGCTAGTCCCCCTTCCAGGAATACCTTTCTCACCATCCATCCAGCGCCATTTCCTCTGGGAGCCTTTCTGGGCCACTCCCACCAGACAGAGCTGGCTCAGCAGCCGCCCAGAGTGCTTTGCAGACCTCTCTGATCATGATCATATACCACTCATAATAAAGCTAGTTTACATTTATTAAGAGCACCAGAGACTACCAGATAACTGGGCTTTACACAAATTCTCTTAATCCTCACAACAACCTTAAGAGATGCCTGAACGGTACTTATCCCCATTTTATTGCTGAGGAGACTACAACCGGGAAGATTACATAACTTCCCCAAAGTCACAGTGCCAGGAAGCAGAAGGTTCTTGAACCCAGGTCTGAATGATCGCAGGGCCTGCACACTTAACCACAGAGTACCAGCCTGTGGGCAGGTGAAGGCTATTAAAGTGCCCATCAACTTGCTTCCTGATAACCCGTCTTCCTTGCTTAGGCTGTGAGCTCCTTGAGAGCAGGGACCGTGTCTGGCTCTCGTTCGTCTCCCTGGCCCCTGGCACAGTGCCCAGCATGTGGGCAGACTTTCACCTGGTTTGCATCCTAAACCAGTTTATACATGAACCTCAGTAAAATGAACAGGGTTCTTTCCAGAATCTGTGCTTCACCTTCTGGCAAATATTGTGAACCCCACCTCAGGTCCCGTCTGAATTTTTCCCCAAAATATCGTATTTTATCAATCACTGACTCAATTCTCCAAGCTCTGAAACAACCCCCAAACCCATAAGGTTTCTGTTTTGCCAAATGCTATTTGTTTTTCTTTGTTTTCTCCTCAATCCCAGCCTTGTGCAAACAGCAAGAAAGCACTGGATATGGGGTGATCTCGGCTGCTCCTGGGGTGCAGCTCTGCAGCCCACACCACCAGGTGGCCCCAATTGGAAAGCACACAGCTCTGTGGGAGAGACTCCCAAACCTAGAATCCATCCTGACCATTCCTCAGAGGGTGGCCAGAGTGGATGATTGTGGGATATCAAAAAGATGCCTCTCAGTCCCTGAGCGAGGCCTGAGTGTGCCTCAGAGGGGCTCAGATGACCATATTCTCAGGTCCTCAGACAAAGCATAAGACCCCTGAAAGGGGATGTCATTAGACATAATAGAGTCATGAAACTAGTGACATGAAAGAGGTGTCTGAAGGCAAGCTCCCTGTTGAACCCTGCCCAGCCATCCATCAGCTTTCAACATCCCATTGACATTACCCCTCCTTTTCTGTTAATCAAAGCAAGACATCTGTGTCTGGGCTGGACGTGGGCAGGCAGGGGATAGGGAGTTGCTCCTGACTTTGTGGTTCTGTGGCCAGTACCCCAAATCCAGCAGGATTACTGCCAAAGCGAGCCACACTCCTTTCCTCACAAATTCAAGCCACAGCCAGAGAGCCCTTACACTGACTGTAGACATTTTACTGAAATCAGTACTTTTACTCAGTGGGAGGACAGAAGTGTTACCAGGACTGTCCAACTCATCACTTAGCGCTTCGGTCATGGGAAGCATCAGTGTGAGCAGGGTTACAATTTGTTTTTATTTTTGCCGAGTTGCCTTGGGAGCCTGAACTTTGATCTGGGTGGGAATCATTAATTCACTGGCTCGAGAGAACAGCACAGACCAGTGTTCAACCTCCCGTCAGAATAAGACATTCTCCTTTGGCTCAAAAAGAGGCCTGAACTCTTCCCCCATTAACCTGATATTCAACTTGGCACCCCCATTCCACCTCAAGCCCTTCTCCCCCACCCTATTTTAATCCCCTTTCCTGGCTACCGATGACCTGGCAGCAACAGCCTACAGCCCAGAAGACAGGGAGGCGTTGCTTGCCTTCTGCTACTATCTTGTAACTCCCTCCTAATTTACAATCTGTTTGCTGTTTCAGATGTTTGGAAAGAAAACTCCTTAGTCAGCAGCCCTGGAAAGCTTCATTTTCAGTGAAATCTGGCCACTTCTTTCCCACCTCAGGTTTTTTTTGGTTTTGTGGCTGGAACCTAACATCTGTGAGGCAGACAGGACCTCATGGGTCCTGTGTCACCAGACACCTGTTGAAAGGAGGCAGTCAGGGGTAGAAAATCTGGGCAGAGCCCACCAGTGACAGCTGGTCTTTATCTAATATCAGCCTCCACCAATAGGGAAATAGATGGTCAGCCCAGCACCGAGAGGGGAGCAAGAAGAGGTGATCGGTCCTAGCTGCATTTGCTGGTGGGGACCTGCTGGGAATCCCGTTCCCTAATGATTGACAAGAAAGCCAAAGGTGCTTGAAGACGTGGCCATTTTCCCTGCCGAAAGGGAGTGTGTACCACTGTGGTATAAACCTCCACGGGCTGGACTCCAGGGAAAGGGTCCTCTCAGGCACTTCCATAAAGGGGATACTTGTCAATCTGC
Organism: Cynocephalus volans; assembly: GCF_027409185.1. Lineage (NCBI taxonomy): Eukaryota > Metazoa > Chordata > Mammalia > Dermoptera > Cynocephalidae > Cynocephalus > Cynocephalus volans. Next base: position 60,860,180 of record NC_084473.1, read on the forward strand.
CTGAGTTTTAATTGTCTGTGGTGTGCTTCTGAAGGATTGTGAAAAAGGGCATGAGCGATTGTTTTAGGTAATCATTTCAACATGGGGCTTGGTAGGGAACAAAGGACACAACCGCAGTTGTATGTGTGAGGCAGCTCTCAGGCCCTGGTGGCTCAAGGTTTTCTGAGGTCACTGTCCTCATGCATGCACCAACCCCAGGACAAAAGGAATCCTGAGCCTGTGAGGGCCACAGAAGATGTGGCCTGAACATAGGTCCTGGAAGAGAAGCAGGGGTGAGGTGGCCAGAGTTTGAATTCTGACACCACCACAGCCTAGTTGTGAGACCGTGGACCAATCTGTAAAATGGAAACAGAAATTAAGGTAAAAAAAAATACCGAAACAGCCTTCATAGGAGAATTAAAGAGACAACTTATTGTCTTAGCATAATTGGGCTGCTATAACAAAGTACCTTAGACTGGGCAATTTATAAACTGAAATTTGTCACTCACAGTTCTGGAGATAGGAAGTCCAAGATCAAGGTGCCTACAGATTCGACGTCCAGGGCAGGCTCCCTCTCTGCTTTGTAGATGGCGCCTTCTCACTGTGTCCTCACATCAAAGAATGGGCAAATAAGCTTCCTCGAGCCTCTTTTCTAAGGGCATTAATCCCATTCACGAGGGCTCTGCCCTCATGACCTAAGCATCTCCCAGATGCCCCAACTCTTAATACCACCACACTGGGGATTAGGTTTCAACCTATGAATTTTGGAGGGGACACAAACATTCAGATCATAGCACTCATGTGAAACTCTTAGCATGACACTTGGAAATAGTAAGTGCTCAGTAAATGTTAGGTATTCTAACTTAGGGCACCAGATTCTTACTGAGTGCCTACAATGTGTATTGCCTGACTTGGGAGCTTTTTAGGGCATAAGGGTGTTTAACATGCAGCATTTGATAAAGGAAATGACTAGGACTGCCCGGCCAGCTGCTCGTGAACAAGTGATTATGAGCAACCTGCTCTTGACCTGAAGGATGAGGCTGCAGAATTAATCAAGCTCCACAGGGGAGCCCTCCCTGCCAGGAAGTGCTGAGTGGTTCAGGCTGAAAGATGCCCATGTTCTCCGGAATCACCCAAGGAGACCTCAAAGGGCCATCCAAGGCACTCTCATGAAAGGTGACCCTTGACAGTCTGCCCATACTTTTATTATTTTATGGTGGGCCCATGTTTTTAATTGTATTGTGGTGGCCTTGAAGGTGGGTGGGATGTAAACATGTGGGGAGGGAGGACTCAACCAGAGCCCACCCTGGGAAGTGAATCCTGAAAAGACCATCCATTCATTCATTCAACTTCTATTAAGTACCAACTGTGCCGGGTGCTGGTACATATTCCCTTCCTGAACATACAGAAAGTGCACACACTGGGGTGTGGCGCGAGCATTTGGTGCCTGGCCAAACCCAGGAAGGTGAGCAGTGTCACTTGGGGCATCTTATTCTGCTCCCTTGAATCATCCCAAACTCAACTATCTTAGGTTTTATTAACTTATTTACTTTGCTGAAAATCTTCAGAATAAATTACAGCCATCATTACATGTCACACTCACACACCAACATCACATCCAAATTTTTCCTATCTAACTTCAGTACTGTTATCACACCTGAGAGAGTCACAGATAATTTCTAAATACCATTTGAAACTCAGTCTATATTTGAATCCCCCCAAGCGTCACTAAAATGTTCAGACCAGGCTTTGCACAAGGAGTATGCATCCCATCGGATTGTACGTTTCTTTTAACCTAGAACAGTTCTCCTGTCCTTTTATTTTTCATAACATTGATTTTTTGAAGAAACCAGGCCAGTTGTCTTGTAGAATGTCCCACATTCTGGATTTATCTGATTGTCTGCTACTGGTGTCATTCAGCTTGTCCCTCTATCCCCTATATTTGCTCTAACAGTATAGCCTATGAGCATGACAAGTTTCAGCAACCTTGTCATCTAGAAATCCCCAGCAGAAACCCCTCAACCCTGTGGGTCATCACCCCTCCAGGGCTGTCCCAAACTAGGATTGGCCACCTGATAGATGAACCCCTTCCTCACTGGGACTTTCCCAGACCTCTGCATGGCTGCTCCCTCACTCCTTCAGGCCTCTGCTGAGAGAAGCCTTTCCTGACCACCATCAGAACTAGGCCCCCCACCTACCCACCCCCAGGGCCCTCTACACTCCTGCCTGCTATCTTTTTCTTTTTAGCGCACATGTATTTATTGCTTATTTTTTGTTCTCTGTCTCTCCTGCCAGGACTGCAAACATCATTAGGACAGGGACCTTTGTTGCCTAGGTCTCTGCTGTCTTCCCAGTGCGTAGAACGGCTTCTCACATAAAGACACCTAAAAGGCCTTGAATGAATGACTGAATGAATGAACAAGTGGGCCCCACAGCAAACAGACCAATTCTGAGTACATAATTGACCCCAAGTATACAGATATTGTTTGAGGTTATCATCTTCCCAGAAATACGTATTAAACTTCGGAAACTACACTTAACCTTAAGTGGAGAAAAAACTTACATCATCTGTGAACAGCAACTATGAAGTCCCCCCTCCAAGCTGTCTGATCTTCCAGCCCTCAGGCCCCGCCTCGCCCTCTCCTCCAGAGTTTGGGCAACTCCTGGATCACTCGGCTCAGGGTGAATCCAGGGCCTCTTGGCCATAAATATCATTTAGTCCCACTCAGCAAATAAGAGCTCTATGAATTATGGCACTTGGCTTGGAGGATGATTCCTTTTGTCTGATTTTTTAAAAGTTGAGTCTGCTTTTTTTTTTTTTTTCCTTTTTCTTTTTTAGTCCTCAAATGCTGAACAGGTGCTGCATTCAGCTCTTAGCCAAGGGTTGTGGCTTGGAGTTGGGCACTGAGCCAGAGGCTGGGGGGCCGCTGATGAGTGAAGGGGGAGGCGAGCTTGTGTTCTGTCGGGACAAAGCCAGCACATGAGACATGGGACAGTGTGTCATCTACAGCGGGGCTTCTCGCCCTGGCTCTCAGGAGCTCCAGGAACTCCCTGAAACTCCGAGCAACATACTGTGAACATTTGCTTCCGAGCACCTTTCTGGGGAGAGGGTTTGTGCTCTCAGCAGTTTCCCAACAGTTTCCCTTCTCTCCTCCACTCCCCCCAGGAAGGGTAAGGGTAAGAAAAACACATGGACAACGCCCTGAATATATGAATCGACAAAGTTGTGTCAGACCCCTGCTGTGCCCCCGTCTCCCCAGGAGCTCAGGTCATTGAGGAGACAAGGCCAAATGGGAGGAGGCAGGTTGGGGTTTGGTTTGGTTTTTCTGAGTTATCATCTCTTGAGGGCTCCCTGTACACACAGCACAGCGTTAAGCTCTGTAAGATTGAGAACAATAACAATAATACTAAGTAGCTCTTACCTAGCACTTAGGAAGAGCCGGGCACTGCTTGAGGTAGGAGCCATTATTCTCATCTGAGATGATAAAACTGCGGCACGGAGAGGTGACATAACTTACCCACAAGCCCACGGCACACTGGAAGGTCTGGCCCCAGGCCCATGTGCCACACGACCTCTTGACCTCCGTTATCCCACTTGAGCCTCACACCCACCCACTCTGCAGGTGATAACACTGAGGCTGGGCAACTCGTCCAAGGTCGCCCACGCCTCCTGCTGTGAGGGCTGAGAGCCAAAGAAGAGTTAGAGGAATTCAGAGGGGCAAGGGGACACTCTAGGCAGAGGTGACCGGGAGAGGAGTCAAGTAGGGGATGGCGGAAGTCTAGAAGGCCAGGAAGCTCAGATGTGTGTGCTTGAGGAATGGCTCCAGGGGGGCAGGGAGCAGCCAAGTCTCCTTCCAGAGCCCGCAGCCCAGGAGAGGTGGCTCGTGGTCCTGGAGGAGGAGAAGGAACCGTGATCTCAAGTTAACAGCCACTCGCATTCCATATTCTGCCTCAAAGTCCTTGGGTCCCACAAGGAGTGCCTTCTAAGGGTAGAGAGAGATTATTAAAAAGGCAGCCTCCCCAGCCTAGCCCCACTGTCTCTCCTCCTCAGGCCTGTTGTCCCCTTCTCATGGACCTGTGCCTATTTGTAGTGCTGTAGCAGAGGCCTCTCTCTCATGGAAAGGGAATCCCCACCATGCCAGGACTCGGACCATGTGGAGAAGGGGCTCATGAGGAGCCACACTACCAGGCCATTGCAAGAAAGATCAGGTGTGAGCAGGCACCTCAGGAAGCTGTTTCTAATGTTTCTAGAGATCCCCAAGCTGCCTGGTTGTTCTAAATAACAAATGAAATGCCTTCAGGACCACATGCATTGTGCACTGCACGACTCCAGAGGGCACCTTCACAGAGTCGACAGTATAAATGGCACCCCCAGAGCTTCAGTGCACAACCCGCACCACCGCACACGATGGCCTTGAATACTTCTGCTAACAGGTCAAATACCCGTATGGCCAGTCCTTCTGGTCCCAACTCTCCCACGGACTGGTTGATGGGTCCCAGGCTGAGAATTCTTGAGCTTCATTGGTCCTGGGGGTGAGGACCTTTGTATCTTAGAGCCATTAACAGAAAGCAGGGCCTCCAGCAGAACTTCTTCAAATGTTCTGTGTGGTTGGCACATTCCTCTGCCACACTGAGGTAGCCTTCCTTCTCCTGGTGACCCCTGGGACTGTCTGCTTGCATCCACTTCCCGAAACCCTGTCAGTGTGGAAGCCGCAGGGTCTAGCCCCGGCCCTGCTGATTGGTCCAGAAGTGGGCGCTGGGCACAGGCCCCTCTAATCAAGGTACCTGGACGTCTTGGCCACAGTTGATTGGTGAGGGATCAGCCTTTAACTTCAGCTAGGCTAAATATTCCCTTGCTCTAAGTTTTTGGAGAACAGTTGCCTTGAGACTTTAAGTTGTTAAGCTTGGAAGCTGCTATTGGAGATTCTATTGCATTCAGGGCCAACCACACGACCTTCCTACTACTTATTTTACCTCTGCCTGGATTCTGTGACCCGAAAGAAGATAAAGAAATAAATAGAAGCATGTATACACACACATATGTCTTTAAGCTACTTGGAGGGGCATTTCTGCCCCCTTGCAGTTAGACTATCTTATATACTTCTCTGAACCATGTGGACATTTTGTGGGAGCTTCCTTTTGTGCAGGGCGCGGGCAGGGGATGGCTGCGGGGGGTGGGGGTGAGGGGACATGAAGGCCTTTGAGTTAAGGTGTTGGAATCTGCCGCCAAGCTTGAAAATTAAGAACCAGGATCTTTGAACACATTGAGTTAATTTATAGGAAAGTGGATTAAAGTAGAAAATAATGTCGTTTGGTCTTGGAAGCATTTGGTGTGCACCAAAGCTAAAAGCTACTAGACTTTCTGCTCAAGAGCTGGCAGCCCAATGGCAGTCACTTCCCCGGACCCGGCTTCCTGGGTTCCAGCAGCCCACACGTGACTCGGGGCAAAGCCAAGCAAAGCTTCAACCTCCAGTGTGAGGTACCTCCATGGCTGTGTCTCCTGCCCAGCTGGATTTTCCAGTCGAGCCTGCGTGTTCCTTCCTGTTCCTGCCCTCCTCCTCTGGCACACACTGCGCAAACCCACGCACCCAGATAGCGAGGGGATTCCCGTGGGGCCTTCCGCGGCGCGGGCGCATGGGGCTCTGCCAGTGTGTCTTGGAGGCCAGGACTGGGGGGCCAGGCTGGCAAAGGTATCCTCGATGCCCCCTCCTGCCTCCGGTCTTCCTGTCCTCCACCCACCTCATGCCCCCTGCCGGTCTTTAACCCCAGCTCTCCTCCCGGGACCAGAATGCATGCCACCCTCTGCCACTCACCCTTTTAAGGTGGACCATCAAAGCCCTTTGGGGCTGGAAGGGGCCTCAGAAACCATCTCCATCCACCCCCGTTGCTTTACAGCAGGAGAAACTGAGGGCAGGGAGGGGAGGGGCGCCGTTAGGGTCACCCGCTGTGCGGAGGGTCACCCGCTGTGCGGGGCGCCACCCAGGACGGAACCCGGGCTCTAGACCGGCGGCCCGCGCCTTTGTGCCCAGAGCGGGTGGCGTGTGCCTTCGAGGCTTTTTGTCTCCGATGGACAAGGAGAGCCCTTGCTCGGCCAGGAGGCAGGAGAAGAGGAAGCGTTTGAGAGGCAGGGGCCGTCAGCCCGGACCCTCGGGAGGGAAGGCGGCGACAGGCCTCAGCTGGCAGACGTCCCTCGCGCCCTTGCCCTGGAGTGGCGGGCCCCGCAGCAGCCACGCGCCCCGGCTGCAGACGCTGGAAATGCAGACGTGGAGCCAGCCGGGCCTACCGGGGCAGAGCCTGCACCGCGAGCTGTGCTGCCCGGCCCTCCAGGCGGGTCTCAAGCCTGCGAACCGCTGCTCTGGAGCCTGGACGCCGCCTGTCCTGCAACCGTGTGCGAGGGCACACCGCGCTCCTCGAGGACAACGAGCCTGTCTGTCTTTGTTCCCTCAAATAGCAGGGTGTCCTGCCGATTATGGATTGGTAAGACAGGGAGGATTGCTCCTACAGGCAGCCCTGAGGTTCTTTAATAAAAATTGTCTTTCCTGGATGATGACTAGGAGTAAGTTGGAAATTGACACAAATTTCCTCAAAGAATTGATCCACTTAGCATCTGTTTAGATTAAACCCCAAGTTGTTTACAATGGGGCTGGGGAAGCACTCTGGCTCTCTATTGTTGATGGCCTCTGCGGGGCGTCACAGCACCTGGTGTGGCTCATACATCCAGCCTTCTGCTGGGGACACTCGGGCTACAGCTCTATGGATGTCATTAAAGGCGGAATGAAAATCTATCCAAGAAGGTTTGGGATATGATTGAAGATATTGATCTATAGTTCACTAAAGGCTATTCCCATTTAATAGAAAGAGACTACTGCCCTGACCTAGACAAATAGGGAAAAATTTTAAAGATGTGACCATGACTTTTTGTCTTTTTTTTTTTTTCTGGGATATTCTTTAATTTTGACGTAATATTTGCAATAAAATGTAATACATGCATAAGTATAATGTGTCCCCATCCCCTAAGGCCCACGTCCCTGCTGTTAGTCTAGTGACAGAGAAGGTTAACCTGGTGGCTGTGGTGAGTTAAGAACCATTGGCTTAGTGCACAGTATCTTCTGCCAGAAGTCTATTTTGCAGCCAACAACCTTTGAGCCACACTGTCCCAAACCCAAGGGAATAATTCTGATGGTGAAGTACAGATCAGAGAGGAGGAGATTTGGGATAGGTTGGCCAGGTCCCTCAAGTCCCATCTCTCGGGGGAGGGGGGGTCGCCTAGAGGATGGGGCTTTCTGGCTGATCTGTGGGTGCCCCTGGGTGGGTGAGGATGGGGGATGGTTTAATGGAGCAGGGGTTTGTTCAGGGCCAATTGTGCTGTGTCAAGAGCCTTGAAACATCCTTTCTCATTGTCTCAGCAATTCTGCTCCTACAGAAATAATCAGAGAAGCTTTAGATGAACAACAATATGGGAGTGGTCTAAAAAAGAGGGGCACAGTCACATAAGTGAATACCGTCTGCAGCCACCAAAAATCACATCATCAAAGAATTTCTAACGACATGGCAAATCACTTGTAAAAGGTGAGAAGCAGCATAGAAAATGACATTGTCTGATGCCTACATTATACAAAATATATATCATTTGTCTAAGAAAAAATATTTTTAAAAAAGAACTGGAAAGAAATTTGCCAAAATATTAACAATGGTTTTCTCTGGGTGGTGGGTTCATAGGCAATTTTTGTTTTCTGCTTTATTTTTCTCTGCTTTCCATTTTTATCTACAATGAGCATGTGTTACTTTCAAATTAGACAAATAATTTACGAACCTACAATGTTCTAAAGGTTGTGCCAGATTCAAAGATGAGTAAGATGCAAAGACACGTTTTCCGCAGCTCCTGGGGACAAGTACATAGAAGTTCAGCACGGTGGGCTCAGAGTCCTGGTTCTGCTCCCTAATGCCCTGTGACCTTAGGCAAGTTACAGTGAACTAGTCTGGCTTCCTTCATCTGAAGACTGAGATGATGAAAAGTTTCTGTGAGCAATTAATTAGGTAATGAAAACAAAGCATGGTCCCTGGCACAAAGTAAGTGCTCAATAAAAATTAAATTTACAGTTGAATTTTTAAAGTCAAGTCTGGGCAGGAAAGCACAAGGGGTGCAGGGAGCTGGCGGGGGAGCGTGGGGTTCGCAGGGGAGGGTGGGTGATGAGGCAGGGAGGTTGGGTGTGGCCTGGGGGTGGGGGGCAGCTGGGAGACCATGCGGGCGGGACTGTCTCCTGAGCAGAGGAATAAGTGGAGGACAACTTGGGGATGAACAAGAAGATGGGTTCCAGGGCTGGACTTGGAGCCCTTAGCCCTGACTGGAGACGGAAAGGACAAGCAGGGGGCCCCACACAGCACTCCTGGCATTTTCCAGGATCTACAATGTGGCACATACTGCTTTTTTAGTCCTCTCAGTAACCTTGAATACTGTTGCCATTTTACAGATGAAGAAACTGAGGCTCAGGATCACACACTGGCATCAAGTGGACTAGGATTCAGACTGGAACTTGTGGAACCTGTGGAAAGTGTTTTTCCACCTTCATGCAGCAGTGCCCTGAGGACTTGTGTCTGCTGTCCCCAACCTGGAGTGGCACTAAACCAGTCTGGGGGTTTCCAGGGACCTTCCTGACTGACTCACTTTTCATCCCATCCTGTCCCCCAGGTGGGACCCTGCAGCCTGCACTAGGGCAGAGCAGAGGTGGAGAGGAAGGGAAATGGAATCAAGTAAGTTTAAGAATGTCATACACCCCAGGAGAGGACTAGACGTGGTGGGGCAGCCCCTGCACACACCCCAACCCAGGCATCCCTCCCCTACCCAGTCTTAGAGCCGGGGGGTGGCTCTCTCCTGAAGAACTCAATTCCTTGGGCCCAAACTCCCCCTGTCTCTCATGCTGACATCTGAAAGGAGATGAGACACCTCAGATAAGATGCTGATCCTCATCGTCAGCCCCAGAGAGGGAAAGGTTGCTGTGTACCTGAGGGTGGGAGCACTAGAGAAGTAAACAGCCCAGAAAGCCCCAGCTTTCGACTCCTCCCCGTAGAGCCCACACTGCCTGCAGGGAAAGCATCATTACCTGAGCAAACCCTTCTAATTTTTTTTCCAGTCCACTTGGCAGAGAGCCTGATCATAGAGTTTGTCTCACCCTCTTCCCTGAAACTCTAGCCTCCTCGCTGGAGGAGAATTTGGAGGGGGGAGGGGGGTGCTGTGTTGCTCACAGTCCTGCTGCCCATTTTTCACAAGAGAAAACTGGGTGTCAAAGAAATGAGAATAGATTCTGTAATGAAAGCACTTGGAGCCAGACAGTGGGAGAAATCTAATTGATAGCTGTGCTTCTCAACCATGGCTGCGAATTCAAAGCCCAAGAACGCTTCAAAAACTACTGATGCCCAGGCCCACCAAACATTTACCCTGGGATGGGACCCCCGGGACCCCCCTCCCTCCCTCCCTCCCTCCCTCCCTCCCTTCCTCCCTCCTTCCCTCCCTTCCTCCCTCCCTTCTTTCTCTTCTTTTTTTTTTTTTTGATTGGTAAGGGGATCGGCAACCCTCGGCACGGTGTCATCTGCACCACCCTCAGCCAGTGAACGCACCAGCCATCCCTATATGGGATCCGAACCCGCAGCCTCAGCGCTACCAGCGCCGCACTCTCCCGAGTGAGCCACAGGGCCGGCTCCTTTCTTTCCCTTCTAATTTTTTTTCCAGTCCACTTGGCAGGAAAAAAAGTGGGTTTTTCTTCTTTTTTTTGTGTATGTGTGTTTTTAAAAGTCTTCCAGGTAATTCTAATATGCCAGGGCTGAAAACTACTGACCTCAAATAAAACAAGTGTGTGAAAAAGAGTATACAATAGAAGAATGGACAAAAGTCATGAACGGGCAAGTCACAAAGACGAAATAAAAGTGGCTAATAGGCACATGAAAACTTGTTGACCCCAATTAATAATTAAAGCAATACTGAATAAAACAATAATGAGATAGCATTTCATGTATCAAATTGTCAACCTTTTTTTTTTTTCTAACGAAAGAATATTCCCAAGAGTAACAACAGTGTGTGTGTGTGTGTGTGTGTGTGTGTGTGTGTGTGTGTGTTGGGGGGGGGGGTATTCTCATGGCTGCTGATGAGAAGCAGTGGCTCCAGTCTTTCCTGAGGGCATTCGGGCAACATGCACGCATCTTTTGCCCCATCAATTTCAAATTAAGATTCTAGATAAAGATGTTGTGAGATTTAACTAGAGTTGTTTCTCATAGGAGGAACAAAAAATAAGAAATTCCTAAATATCAAGAGATTAATGAATTATGGTGCAGCCTTAGAACAGAATGCCACACACTGAATATGATAGAGTGGATAAATATGCCCTGACTTGAGAAGAAGTTCAGAGAAATTATTGAGTGAAAACAAGCTGTTAAATTCAAAAATAATAATAATATTTTTGCTTTAAAAAAAGTGTATGTGTGTATGTGTCTGTACTCAGGAAAGAGCTTGCCAAAATATGTGCAAAGTTTTAACAGTCATCACTTCTGAGCAGTACAAAAGTATTGCATATTTTTATTTTTGCTTCTCTGTATTTTCTAGCTTTTCCCTAAAATGGGCATATTTGTTTTTGTCAAAAGGAAAAAAATTCAATTTACAAAACTTACTTTCCAGAGCAAAGTTTGCTAAGCTGTTTTCTTCTGGGAGGGGACAGTCAACATGTTGGATCAATGAAATCCCCAGATAATCCCCTGACCACGCATCCTCATTTCGGCATCTCACCTTTGATCAAGGAGCCAAAACGAAGGCTCAGATGCATTCTTCCTCCCCTTTCAGGTGTTTTCCACCTTGTTAGGCTGTGAAAGGCTGAGGGAGATGGAACTGGGGAAGAAGAGGAAGATCCAGGGGTCTGAGGGATCCTCATCTGAGTAGAGAAGAGCCTGGGCTTTGAAGTCCTGGCTCCAGCTCTGTTGAGCCACGTGACTTTGGGTCAGGCTCTCAACCTCTCGAAGCCTCAGTATGCACAGCCATAAAATGGGAGTAATAATAGTGCAGACCTCATGGTGGTTATGGGGCTGCACTGAGATAATGCAATGGAAAGGGTTTAGCACGTCACCTGGCATGGAACACTCAATAAATGCCCCTCTGATTGTTCTTGATTTGGGAAGCCAGACCCTTCCTTGGCCAACAGGTAGGCAGATGCACACAGGGAACCTCTGGGCAGTTCTTACCCCCATCCTGCCCACCAGCAGCCATCCTGGGAGGGAAGCTGGAAAAAAAAGCCAAGCCTCAGAGCCACGGACTCCAGAAAGATCTTCCTTGACTCCATGCCTGCACCTATTGTCAGGGAGGCCACTTGACTAAGGCTTCTGACCCTGGCCCCAGCCCCTTCCCCATAAATGTTCCATTGCCCCCTCTTGGCCCTCCCACCACAGTAATTCCATTTATTGTAGCCACTTGGTCATGGTCAGAGCAGCCCCAGGCCTCTGAATTCATCTTGACACTGTTGGTTGCCCTCTGCCCCTTACAGCCATGCGGGACTTAGAGATTCCAGACACCTACACTCACAGATTCTCCCAAGTCCCATGATCATTTCAGCGCCTCCAGGCCCGTCACTGTCAGCCCAGAGAGGAAGCTGCTCTTCAGTGCAGAGCAAGGTGTCTGGGTGCATGTTCCCCAGTCAGTGCAGCAGCTGGGCCTTTTGCCTAGACACGGGGGGTTCGGGGGGGTCCTCCCCAGCAATGGTACAGATGCCCTCTGACCAACTCAGGACAGAAGTGGCTTTATGGTCCTCTAAAAAGCCCTATTTGGAAGTCGCAGGAGCTGGGCCCACTCCCAGACTTAGAAGAGGCCATAGTCCCTGGGGCAGAAACGGACCCCAACCATTCCCCTCTCCAGAGTGGGGCTGCCTGGGACCAGGCACTCAGAAACAGTGTTGAGGGGTGGAGGAAGGGAGGCCTTTATGGCAGCAGGTCAGGCACCTGTGATTCCTAAATGTCCTTCCCCGAAGACCAAGAAAGAGTTGGGAGAACACTCGGGTCAGCCTTGCCTTCACCTCTCTTGAATGAGTGAGGGGATGAATGAATGAATGACTCTGGGTTTTTTATTTCTAGAGTTAATTAAGTAGAGAGAGAATAAACACTCATGGATGGGCTAACACCCATTAGAAAATAGTTCAATAAGCCTGGGAGCTTAGTGAGCACACAAGTGGTGGCTGGCGACCACCTTTTGCACTTGCTGCCCAGCAGCTGACACAGAACTGGGCCCTGCAATGCAACAGGTCAGCCAACGAATGAACGCATGAGTGAATGAATGAATGATATCACCACACATCTCAGATAAGAGGTGGAAGGGGGAGGAAGCTCTCCGCAGCCACAGAGAGTCAAAATCACTTGATCTTCTTGGTGGGACTTGACAACTCAGTGAGCCTTGGGGTCAAGAACCCACAGATGGGGAATCTCATTTTTTTTTTAATGAAATTAACAAAGTAGGAGGGACAGGGGCAGATCAGGTGTTACCATTCACACCCCAGGTTGCCCCCCTAGAAACCTGGTAACTAGACCAGAGCCTCCGCTAGGCAAGCTAGTCAAGTAACACCCGCCCAGGTGGTAGGTCACACACACACACACACACACACACACACACACACACCCCCCCACACACACACACACACACACACCCACACACACACACACACACTCTCTCTCTCTCTCTCTCTCTCTCTCTCTCTCTCTCTCTCTCTGTGACCCCGTCCTGGGCTATTCTGAGTGCTTGCGGCTTGAGCCAGCACTAGAACTTGTGTGGACTCTATTCCCTGGATAACCAGAGTTAGAACTTGTGTGGACTCTATTCCCTGGATAACCAGAGTTAGAACTTGTGTGGACTCTATTCCCTGGATATTGAGCTTCTGCCTGGGACCAGGTGCCTCAGAACTCCTCCCAAGAGCCCAGTCCAGGCCTGAGCTGTCCTGCTGCCTCAGGCCCTTTCAGCTTTACTGCTGTGCTGTTGACTCAGCTGGGGGCTCCAAGTGGCTCTGAGACTCTCTCCCTGATCTGGACTCAGAACCTGGGGCTCCAGACTTCTTCCTAGTCCCTATCTCCTCCTGTCTCCCACCCTTGGGCTCCCCTGGCCAATGGGCAACCCGGCCTGGAAGGAGCAGTGCCCAGGCCCTGCCAGGCTGGGGCCTCTGCCCCAAGCAGCATCTGGAGTGGAAGGCAGACCCTTGTTAGGCCCGGCAAAACTGGTGTTTTTCTTCTGGGGAGTGGCCCCTTTTTGTGACTCAGACCCTGGGAATTTGGGAGCCCCCACTCAGCTCTGGATGAAGTTGGGCTCCCAGAAGCCCTCACCAGGCTCAGAGCGAATGTACTTTGGTTTCTTTGCTCCCCTGTCCCCCCATCCCCCTCAGTGAGTTCCTTTTGTCGTTGCTAAATCCCCTCCAATCTCCCCTTCCAAAAGCCAGCAGATCCAAGTGGAATTCAACACCCAAACACTCACACAAAGGCTAGGATTAATAGCTGGCTTTGTCTGGGCACAGATGTGCAGCAGCTTGGAAGGGGGGGACATTTTTCCTGCCACTTGAGTCAACCCGGCTGGCTGCACACTTGGGGTGGGGAGGGGAGGAGGGGGAGGAGGAACTACTCACTGCTCCAATTCTCCCCTCGAGGGCACCCCGCCTGCCTTCTCTAAGCTGGTGAGCTCTGGGGGTCTGGCTCCCACCACATAGGAGACCGCGTCCACAAAGGACCTGTCCATCTGGGAGGCTCCTCAATTATCCTTCTCCTTCCAGCAGGTCACACCCACACCCACAGAAACCGCCTGGCCGGTGCTCACAGTCTCTGGACTCTGTCCCTGTCCTCCCAGAGCCTGAGCTCTGAAACAGGCCCCAGGAAACCTCAAAGAAACCCTGTAAGCTGAACAAACTAACTGGGGCGCTGACAGGAGGCACACAGACTCTTGTATTGTAGGCAGACAGGGAATGTTCTTGAAGGAGGTTGGGCTTAATCTGAGCTCCAGAGGATGGGCAGGGTTTTGTCAGGAAGAGAGAGGAGAAGGGGACTCCAGGAGGAGTCCGTGGGTCGGGAGACAGCAGAGCTTTGAAGGCACAAGGAAGGGGTTGAGTATTTTCTTTTCTTTTTTTTTTTTTTTAAAAGATGACCGGTAAGGGGATCTTAACCCTTGACTTGGTGTTGTGAGCACCACGCTCAGCCAGTGAGCGAACCGGCCATCCGTATATGGGATCCGAACCCGGGGCCTTGGTGATCTCAGCACCACACTCTCCCGAGTGAGCCACGGGCCGGCCCGAGTATTTTCTTTTGGCAATAGGGAGCCACTAAATGTTGTAGATCAGAGTCGGAGCTGGAGGAACACAGTGCGGTGTAAGAAAAGCTATTCATTCAGCTCTTGAGCGTGGAACAGGACGGAGGAGGTAGTAGCCAAGGAAACAAACGGGTGTTGCTGGGGAGGAGCGGTTCTTATCTCTGCATCCAACAGAATCCTTTTTCTAAACAATCCATGCTACTGCTCAACACGATCATGGAGGTTATAAATTTGGTCCTCAACACTTAAGGGTAAACATATCATTTTCCCCTATTGCTCTATGTCAGGTAAATCAGGCTCCATTCCCAACCAGACAGCTGGTTGGAAATATGACATCTGTCGAGTTTGGGGTGGGGGGTGCTTCCCCTTCCCTAGAATGACACAGGTGTCCAAGGTCCCCAACCCATCTAGTCTCTGAAGGGTTTGTTGACCAAGACAAAGTCCCTACTGAATGGATCCCATACTGGCCAGCCACTAAAATAAATAAATAAAAATAAAAATTTTTTTAGAAAGTCCCTACTGTCAGGAGGTTTACATGCTATAGGAAGAAAAACAGGTAAGAAATAAGAAAGCAAATGAATAAATGAGATGACTTCAAGGGCTGGCCAGTTAGATCAGTTGGTTAGAGCATGGTGTTATAACACAAAGGTCAAGGGTTCAGATCCCCATACCAGCCAGCTGCCAATTACTTACTTAATTAATTAATTAAATGACTTCAGATAGTGATAAATGCTGGAGGAAATAAAACAGAGTGATGTGCCTGGCAGAGGAGGTAGCATTTGAGCTGAGACTTAGAGGATGAGAAGGAATGAGTCATAGTAGGTAGAACCCTACATAATCACTGATATTTAACCCTTTTTGGTATACAAAAATAGTATTTCCTTAGGGTTCAACATAATACCAAGATAGAGGCAATGGGTACAGTAAATGCAAAGAGCCTGAGTCAGGACGGAGCTTGGAGTGATAGCCCAAGGTCAGAAAAGCTAATGCGATGACAGGGCACTGAGTGAGGGAGCACATAGGGAAAACGAGGTTGGAGGGGAGGCTTGGCTGGGGAAGGAGTTGAGAGATTCGGTTCAGTGGGAAGAATGAGGTTGGAGGGCCAGGATGTGATCTGATTCACGTTTGGAATGTTGATATGTTGAATGTTTTGGAATTTGAAATTAAAGGCACACCATTTTCATTAGCACCCCAAAATAAGAACTATTCTGGTATAAATCAAAAAAACATGCACAAAATTTATATGAGGAAAACTACAAAACGCTTGTAAAAGAAATCAATGAAGATTTAAATAAATGGAGAGATTTTCCACGTTCATGGATAGCAAGACTCAATATTAAGATATCAGTCAGTTTTCCCAGACTTTATAGATTCAATGCAATCACAATCAAAATCCCAGCACATTATTTTGTGGCTATCAGCAAACTGGCTCCAAAGTTTATGTGGAGAGGCAAAAGATCCAGAACAGATAACACAATACTTGAAGAGAAAAACAAAGTTGAAAGACTGACACTGATATCCCAGGAGAGGGTATGGGGAAGGCCTGATAGCTGGCCTTGACCCACCCCATCCTCTAGCAGGTTCTTGACTCCGCCACAGGGAAGAATTCAAGGACAGAGTCACAGTAGAAAGTGAGAATAGGTTTAATGAAACAGTGAAGAGGTATAGGCTTCTCAGAGAAGTGCGGCCTAGCTCCAGAGACTGAGCAGGGTCTGCACCAAGTTTAATACAAAGTAAGAAATGCACACTTAATGTTTAGTACAAAGTGTAGGCTGGCTCAAGAGAGTGAGCAACAGTCCCTTAGAAATAAGCTTAACACAAAAGTAAAGTATACACACCTCTCCTGGGGAGGTGCGGGTGGGCTGCAGGAAAACGAGCAACCAACAGCAAGTTTGATACAAAAGTAAGAAATACATGTTTACAGACAAAGAGCAAGCTGGCCCCAGAGTCAACAGCAGCCTGGTAAAGACAAGTTTGATACAAAAAGAAAGAAATACACACCTCCGGCATAGTGCCGGCTGGCTATAGAGAGGGTGAGCAGCAGCAGCCCAGCCTTCTACCAGGACTCGACTTTTGTAGTTTGCTATCTAATACATATTCATGTTATCTAATGAATATTTGACTAAGAGGGTTGTTCCCAGTTATGTAACATAGTCTTGCACATGCTCAGTTGGTCTCCTTTTAGAACCTGCTCATTGTTTGAATTCCAACATACCCACTGGAAAACACTTAGATTCAGTGCTCTTCAGTGCTCTCCAGAGCCTCTAGTGGAAGGTCATTCAAAGGATGAACTCCACTCTATTGAGCATGCTCAGCCACTAGATTTGCCAAAAAAAAAAAAAAATTGTAACAAATGTAACACACATGCAAAATGTTAATAGTAGAGGAAACTTGGGATGGTAGGAAGAAGGGGAATATGGGAACTCTGTAAGTTTTTTGCAATTTTTCTGTAAACTAAAAAATGCTCTAAAAATAAAGTCTTATTAATAAACATTAAAAAAAAATAGTTTTAAAAAGATTGCTGCCCACTCCCCTCTCCTTCAGGGCAGGGCCAGGGACCTAAAAAAATGGGCCAGACATTTAGTTGTGAAAAAGTAAGGGTCCATAGCCAGCCACCAAGCTGAGTCACATGTTCTCTTGGAGATTTGTAACAAGTACTCAGTGGGAACTGAAGCCATTCAGAGCTTTGAGCCGGTCCTTTCTGCTCTTGAGACCCCCGCTCCCCCTGCCCCAAACACACACACTTGGCCATAGTTGAGGGGGCAGCTGTGGCTCGGCTGTGGGGTGGCCTCCCAAACACCCTCCTCCCAGCCTCTGCTCAGAGCCCACCTCTCCCAGCCAGCAACCCACCAGCCCGCTGCCTGGGCAGCCTCTCTACCTCAGTCTCCCCGCGCCTGCAGGCCTGTTTCATGGTCCAGTCAGAACTGCTCAGGCCAGCTGGGACAGTCAGAGAAAACCTCCATCCCGACTGACCCAACAGCCCGGAGGCTGGGCAGCCCCCGGTTGGGAAGCCTGCTCCTCAAGGGGCAGCACCAAGGCCCTGGACCAGGAGTCCTGGATGCCCCTCAGGGGTCCCCAGACCTCGATGAGCCTGAGCCACCCCAAGCCCAGGAGCTGGAGCCCAGCACACCAGGCCCAGAAAAGGAAGACCTCAGAGAGAAGAGACCACGGGCAGGGCCCTGGGGCATCCAGGTGCCAGCTGCCGAGGTCAGCAAAGCTCACTCTCAAGTAGCAATGCAGAGACAGAGAGAGACTGACTGAGAGATGCAAGGGAGAGGCTGGGAGAGGGAGGCTGGAGGTGCTGGGTGCTGGGGGAGCGCCGGCCAGCATGCAGACTGGTCTCAAAGCTGAGTCAACACAGCACGTGCCCAACTTTCTCTTAGAGTGAATGTTTGGGATGGCTCCACGGGGAAGGCGGCGGCCACTCCCAGAGCCCAGCCACATCTGCCTGCTCAACTACGGCTGAGTGTGTGTGTGTTTGGGGCAGGGGGTGGGAGTGTCTCAGAGACATAAAGGACAGAATCAAAGCTCTGAATGGCTTCAGTTCCCACTAACTCCCTGTTACAAAGCTCCAAGAGAATAAATATGAGACCTCTGACTCCTTGGCTTACTATGGATCCTTATTTTTTCATCACTAAGTGTCTGGCCAGTTTCTTTAAGCCCTAAAGCACCCACCAGAGTGTAATAGGGGGAGGGGCCCAGAGCTTGGGTCTGCATCCCCACCCCCACCCCTTCACTTAATAGCTGGTGCCCCCCTCTGCCCCTCAGTTTCCTCATGCCTGCTCAGCCACCCTCCCTCCCACCCTGCTGTGGCCACCCCTCCAGAATTGTCCTGAGAATTAAATAAAGCGAATGCGAAAGGCTTCATACACCATTAAGCTATACACAAATGTCAAGGATGATTATCATCATCACCGGAGCCTCTCTAGGCCAGGGAAGCAGCATTCCACACGAGAGCACGGATTGGACTGACTTGGAACAACACCATTTCAAAAGCACCCGGCCACCTGGCACAGTTTTCAGGCACTCAGCTAGGAGATAAGTGATCATAAATCCTTTTCTAGAGGTGGCCTGACTCCTTATGTATGCTAACACACAAGAACAGTGCCACACACTTCCACTGACAGTCACATCCTGAGAAGACAACTGGAAAAAAGGTCTGTTAGACCCTAAGGAGGGAGGGGATAGACTGGCAGGAGTGGTTTGTTTTTCTCTGGCTTCTCCCAGGCCAAGTCCCCAGGGAGCCGGCGTTGGGAGACATGTCTCCAGCTTGCCCACCCCTCCCCCTTTCTGCCTCCAGCCTTTCTCCAGGCCCGTGCTCCTGTAGCCATTTCTTGTCACCACTGAACAATAGGCCTTGCTAGCAGCTGGCAGCTTGGCCGCCCTGCCTGGGGAGAGGAGGGGGCAGGGGGAGGCTGCCCTGTGGGTGGTGGGGCTGGGGCAGCCAGCCTACTATGGAGGGGGTTCCCAGCTCCAGGGACAATGCCAGCGGGTGTGCCTCCCCGCTCATGCACACAGCTGTGCCATCCCAGAAGCCTCGAAGGCTGGCACCTTAGAGCAGCACTTTCCTCCCACCCGAGAGCTTTTGTAAAATCCTTGAGGCCTGGCACACATGTCCAGAGAGGCTGGCAGGGCCCCCTGTGATTCCATAGTGCTGCTAGGGAGGACCCGGCTGAGTGTGTGGCAGGCATACATGTCCTGCTTCCTTCTCTTGCTGAGAGGGGAAGTGAATGGCCCAAGGTCACACAGAGCCAGGATGAGAGAAGCTAGGGAGCGTTCAGCCTGGTAGAGCTAGCCCAAGTCCTGGTTCACTGCCGCCCCACCAGGACATCTTCTTCCTCCTGTTCCTCAGGACAATGCCACAGTGTGCTAGGAGGGACCCCCACCGCTAAAAAGAAGAGGAGGGCTGTCTCGTCCAAGGGCAGGCAAGAGTAGAGGTCAAGCCTGGACTGCAACAGGGCCTCCTGACTCCCCCACCTTGCTTAGTCTCCAGGGGTTGAAAGAGTCAGAGAGACCCGGGCTGCAATCCCACCTCTGCTACTTGCCAGCTGTGCAACCTCTGGGCCGTTCCTTAACCTCTCTGAGCCTGAACCCCTGCCTCTGTAAAGCAGGGGTGGCCAGCTAAAACCTCAAAGTGCTGGGGAGGAGAGCCTGCCAGATCACGCACACCAGCACTTAGCGGTGTCTGGCACAAGTGAGTGCTCGGTGAGTGGTAACCCTGGGGACTATTACTCCTGCTTCAGCCAAAGATTCATTTCCAAGAGGAACAAAAGGACATTAAAAGCAAAGATGGAAGAGGCAAGAGGGACTCTGGGATCCTAGACTGCCATGTGGGCATAGAGCACAGTGTTCTTTGTAAAGAAATAGCTGGCCAACAGGATGACAAGCATGGTATTAGGAAGTCACGGTGTACCCCTCCCCCACCCCTCCCCAAATATGACTTCACATTAAGATACCCCAGCTTTGCTTTAAGGCTCAACCTGAAACACCACACTGAGAGTGGAGACCTGCATTTTAGCTTTGCCCACTGTCATATTAGCTATAGAAAACATTTGAGGACTTTTAAAAAATGTCCTAGAATTGTTCTGTGTTACATGTGTCGGCTCACTGAATCCTCACCATCCCATGAGACCAGCTCAATTATTGCCTCCATCACATAGATGAGAAAGCTGAGACACAGGAAGTCTCAGGAACTTGCCCAAGGTCACAGGCTATAAGCGATGGAGCCAGGATTCCAATTCAGGCGGTCTGGTTGCTGAGCCAAACTCTGAACCCTGATGGTATAAACTGTGTTTTGCCTTAGACAATAATCACCTCCTCTCACTGGGTCTCAGTCTTCAAATCTGTAAGATAGGCCCCCTTTGACCACAAGATCCATCTCCAAGGCTCCTCTCAGGTCTTAAGCTCTTGGAAGTTGTCCACTCCTTTGTGGGTTTTTTAATTTTTAAAAAAATTATTATTTTATTATATTATTATTATTGGCAGCTGGCCAGTATAAGGATTGAACCCTGGACCTTGGTGTTCGCTGCACAGGGTCTAACCCACTGAGCTCTAACCTTCTTGTGTGACTTTCCTGACTGTTCTGCCCTCTCTGGCCCTCACAGCCCCACCTCCAACACCCCGTGCCCTCAGGACTCCCCTGGCACTTGTACTGTATTTGTCTTTCCAGGGGCATATATCCTTAGTCTATGTATGCCCCGAGCCCCCGAGCCTGTCTCGTCTATGGTCAGACACTGTCCTAAGTATTGTGTGGGTTGCAAAGAACAGAGTTTAGCAATTTTTCTGTAAAGGACCAAACAGCAAATATTTTAGACTATGAGAGCCACATGGTCTCTGTGGCAACTACTCAACTCTGCCTTCATAGAACAGCAGCCATAGGCAATACACAGATAAAATGACTGTGGCCATGTTCCAAGAACACTTCGCTTATAAAAACAAGTAGTGGGCAGGATTTGGCCTGTGGGCCATAGTTTGCTGACCTCTGCTAAAGATGAACAGCACAGGACAGCTGCTCTTAAGAACAGCAGAGGAAACACAGTGCACAGCTAACCTGGAGACATGGAGAACTTGCTAAGTGCATTTGCAGAGGCACAGAGTCCTGCAGCAGGAGCCCAGAGGAAGAGACTGGTTTTGACCGGAGGAAGTGGGGGTGGAGAAGTCTTCAGGAACAGGCATGTGAGCTTGGACTTGAAACGATGGTAGAATTTCTACAAGCAGAAAGGGGAAGGCACAAGCAAGGGAGGCACACAGAGGCAGGTGCTGCTGTGTGCTGGGGGTGGGGCACATCCAGAGGGTGCGGATGGGAGTGGACCTGGGACCCAGACAAGGACAATGTTGAGTACTGCGCCTCTCTCATCCCACAGAGAAGGGTGAACTATAGGATTTTTTTTCTTCTTTGAATTCAATGAATGTTTGAGAGCCTACTTTGTGCCGGGCACAGTTCTAGCCATAAGAGGGTAGACTTAACATTCATAACCCGCATTTTTATTGCACTGCCAACATTTTCAAAGAGCTTTAGGAGCTGTGACTTTATCTTGTCCTCATAAGTGCAGAGATGGAATGATTTACCAAAGTTATATCATTAATTAATAGCAGATGTTCATAATTCCAGATACAAACCACTCTACTGAGCAGCGGACACACATTTCTATTGTCTAGTGAGTTACTCCACTGGGATGTCTGGAAAGGGCTCATCCTGTTTTCCCCACTAGTTTGGTAGTGCTGCCATAACATAGTACCCCAAACCAGGTGGCTTAAACAACAGAAACTTATTTTTCTGGAGGCTGGAAGTCTGAGAAAGGTGTCAATACAGTTGGTTCCTTTGAGGGCTATAAAGAATCTATTCCACTCCTCTCCCTGAGCTTCAGTGGTTTGCTGGCAATCTTTGGCACTCCTTGGCAACCTCTGCCTTGATCTTCACACGGAATTCTCCCTGTGTGCTTGTCTCTGTCAACATTTCTTTTTACAAGGATACTTCTAGACATATTGGATTAGAGCTCACACTAATAATCTCATTTTAACTTATCTCCAAATTAAGGTCACATTCTGAGGCGCTAGAACCTATCTTTTTGGGGGGACACAATTCAACCCACAACACCTCCCCAGCACTCACCCCTCCCCACATTCCACTGCTGATTGAATGGAATCCTCCCTTTCCAGGTCTGTCCTGTCCAGCCCCGTTCTCTCACCAGCTGGTACAGTGGTCCAGAACCATGGGGTTCAAGGAGGTCTGGATCCCACGACTCCATCAAAGATGGCCCTCCTGCTGAGGAGGTTGCACGGGATCTCCCTGACTCAGCCCTGGAGGATGGGGTAGGAAGGTCCAGATTGTATGACCAGGGGGACTTCTGGAGGATGTGTGACAATCACGTGAACCACCAGCGCTTTATAATGTCGACTCCAGAGTCAGGGATGTCAGAGAAACAATCATGGCAGGAAGACTAGATAGGAAGCAGGTGCAGTCCAAGGCAAGGAGGGAAGTGGGCCTGAGTTGGGGAAGATGTAGTGGGGATGGAGAAGAGGCAGCAGAGGGAGCACAGGAGCTAGGGCTGGAGAATAAACCATGCGTGTGGTCAGCCTGGGAGAAGAGCAACAGGACCAATGGGAGGCCTGCAGCAGGACCCACCTCTGTGGGAAATGAGATCATTCTAGATACGCCGAGTGTGAGATGGCCAACCCTGGCAGACACTGAAGTCCAGAGCTCGGGCAGGGGCTGGAAATGAGTTCTGAGTCCTGAGTGGACTGGACCACCTCGGGAAAGCAAGCAGCAGGATGAGGGCAGGCTTGGTGAAGAGCTGGTCACTGGCCAAGCCCCAGGAAAAAAAAAAAAAAACCATTTAGAGAGCTGGGGCACAGAAGTGAGAAGGTCAAGGAGTGTCCAAGAGGTAGGAGGAGCACGCAGAGAGAGGTGGTTCCTGGGACCAAGAAGGTTCAACAGCAACCGAAGCATTGGCCCCTATAGACTTGACAAGCCAGTTGTGCTCAGGTCAGAAGAAACTGCAAACATGCCTCTCATCTTTTAACTGTTTATTGTATAATATAAAACTACAAAAGTAAGACTGCTCATTTCCATGTACATTTAATCTGTCCAATTGTTTAGATTACAGCCCAAACCTACATGTGAATACAGCCATCTGGGTTCCGATGTAATGTCTGTAATATTGCATAGAAAAGGCACAGCTCTCAGGTCTGTGGGGGAAAGGGTACACCTCCTTTTTTGACAAAAAGCCCTCCTCAAAAACCATGCACCAAACATGTCACTATGTACATCTTTTGCAAAATCTCGGTCGTTTGCCCATATGGCCTGCACTTCTCTTCCAAACTTGTTATCCCCAGAAGAAGTCCAAAATTTGTATTGGCTTTGTCTGCAATAGCATTTGACCCTGGCTAATTTTCAAGAACCATTTAGACTCATTCCTAGAAGCACTGAAAACAATTGTACGTAAGCAGGACTCACACAGCTTGCTGCCATCCAGGTGCGTGGCAGTTACAGGACGTTAACCATTTACAGCCAGAATAGGTTAAATATGCTCTTTTCAGTATTTTCAGAAAATGTATAAATGTCCAATTCATAACAGCAAAATTTTGAAATTAAGACAATTCTTAATAGAATAACAATCGCTGCACAAAGCAGTCTCTCTTTTTTTTTTACATCTGTCATTTAAGAAGGCTGCCCTGCGGTATTCATAATTCACTATTTACCGCAAAGGTGGTTAACAAATTTAAGCTTTAAAAATGATCTGTAAGTTGATACTTTGGCTCTTTGGAGCTTATTTAGTTAAGAAATTTTCCTTGATTGACCTCAGGGCAGTTGGGGCACTCCAAGGGGCTATGGCAATAAGAAGCTCAATTGATAAAGACTCCAGAGGTGTTGAGGAGGCTCTGGCCACTTTTCACCCTTTGGTATGAATGAGGGTGCCCATGTGGTTGCCCCTTCTGTCAGAGAGAAAGTGCTACTAAAAAAACTTTAAAAAATACCAACCCTTTGATGCTTGATTTTCTTAAAAATTTGGAGGTATTAAACATTCCTCATCTATACCTTTTGCATATTTCAAATAGACCCATGTTAGAGAAGAGAGTAAAAATGAATGTGGACTGTGCATACGATGAGAAGACCCAGGGGGTCTGCCTCAGACCCCCTTTTAATACAGATTTACATTCCTACAAGAGAATACATTCCTACCATACATTCTGCACGTTATGATCCAGATGTTATTAGCGCATCACAGAAAAATAAATATATTTACACAGAAAAAAGGAATAAATAACTTATGGGAAAAAATCACTTCAAATTCAAAGCTTTTAGGATTCTGCTCTCATCTTGTCACTTCATTGCACATCACTGTCAACAATTGTCCTCTCCCAGCCCCAGCCAGCATGTCTTTCTCATAAAGGCACCCCAAGCTGCCTACCTGGCTCTGGATGCCACACAACATCTTTTATGAAGGGGAAGGCACTGCTGCCAGGTGGCATCTGGAAGCACACACCACACTCAAACTGGGACTTGGAGATCCCACTCTGGCTCATACTCTTCCCTGTTGGGACATCACTTTGTAAAAACAGGACACCAAGACAATTTGAACCCTCAATGGTTTTGCTCCTTCTGAAAGTGGGCCACTGATTTCCCATGTCTTTTTCATCAGATTTCTTGATACTCATATCAAGAATTTAGGGCAACGGTGTCAGAGTTAAAAAGCATTTTCCTGCTATTGATGGGGGTTTTTGTTTTGATTTTGAAGCCCAGCTTTACAAATACATGAGAGTCAGAGAACCAAGTTTGGGCAACACTTCTCTGTGCTTATCTGAACTGTTGCCCAACATATGGGATTTGTTTAAACACACGATTTGCTAATCCAACGAAAGTACAGTTGTTCTGAGTTACTGTAAATCAGTTTGTAACAATGGCAAATCAACTGCTTTACCCTGTTATTGTTCAGAATGACCAACACTATTGTACACGTGTACGTATGTAGATGTGTGCAGCACGTGGCGAGGTCGCCGGGTCCTCCAGTTATATAAAAAGCATGGAGTCTGGGCAGACTTGTTCTCTACAAGAAAGGGAAGCTCTTAAAATGGACAGGCACAGTGACACTGGAAGTATCTACAACAATTCTCACCTTAATTATATGGTCCCTGGTCCTATCAAAGGAAATGACACATCTGCAGCAGTAAGAGGTGTCTGTGTGGAGGTTGCTTGTAGAGGAACAAGTGCAATTTGATCAGTTTCTCACTGCTCTACCATGTTCATAATTAGTATTTAAAACACATTCAAATGGGGAAAAAAGTAAATTAGAATGCAGAAAGGTTAAATCATACCATACACGAATCTTTTGTTTAGATGAGCAGTTCCTTCATCACAAATGTATTTGCTTTGCCATGTGCACTATGAAAATAAAACTATCTATGGCTTGTTTAAAGTGCCATTTTATAAAGTTGTCTTTTTTAATTGGCCAGAAAGACCCAATTTTATCCATGGCAAGAAGTGAGCAGAATTGGTGACAGAATATTGACAAATGACCAACAACAAAGACAATAACAACAACAAAAAAAACAAAATCCCATAATTTAAAAATTTTTAAATAAATATAAAAGTTATTCCTAAAGAAGCCATCTGCATAACAATATAGGTTGTAACCTGCATCAACAGCTAAAGTACCATTGGAAGAGAGAAAAAAGTGAAACGAAAAGGCCATAAACAATTTTCAGCAACAAGCATGATACATTGCAAACGTTTTAAAATTAATGTACACCACTAGGAATAAAAAGCTACTTCTCAAGTGTGTCCTGGGAGTGGGGGGCGGGGGGAGGAGAGGAAACATGCATAGAAAGTCCTGTCTGTGTATTTGGGTAAAACAGCCTTGTAAAGTGTAGTTAAAGCAGTTGATTTAAGAAAGTAACCAGATGGGAAGCCGTGATGTAACATGACGAACTCCAGGTTCAAGAGTCATGGACATTGTAAGAGCGTGTCCCGGGCCAGCCGAGGTGAGCCAAGCTCACTGTGGTGATCATGAAGATGCCATTTTCAGCTCTTAGTAACAGAGGGAACAAAAGCTCTAGGGAAGGGAAGCTGGAAAAGTTAGCAACATGATGGATGCCTTCTGGGGCGATTTTCTTCTTCAAGAGCCCTAAGCATTGCAATGGGACTTAAGTTTCATGAAGAGGTTGGTTGCTTTACATAACATTTTGTTCAGATGTAGAATTTCAGGTCATCATAAAAACTATGCCAAAAATGAAAAATATGGGTTTCCATGTTAAAAAAAAAAAAAAAAAAAAAAAAATTAAAAGCGCAAACTTGGCATAAACACTCTTAAATAAGACAGTAGCCTTCCCCTCAAAAGAGGGAGCTAAAGAGAACTACCACTTAAACCCGGAGCTCCATGGGCATCTCCCGCCAATTGCTTAATGCAAGTTTGATGAGCAGACGTGGTTCTGGCTTTGGAAGTCAAAGTACTGGCGGGTGTTCATGCCAGGGGGGTCAGTGCTTGTGAAATTTGGGTGTGATATCACCTGGTCCTTTCTTAAAGCGCTGTGTGTGTGTGTCTGTATGTGTCTATGTGTGTTTGCATTTGGGGATATCAGCTGCAGATTGATTTGATCTAATTTTCTCTTGCACCATACACATATAAAACATTACAACTCTATAAAAGTACAAGTGCAACTTGTACATCTGAAGTTTGCAGGAACTATGTGAGCAAATCCTATCAAAATAGCTATCTCATATGTATAAACAGCATTTGTTTTTAGAAAAACAATATCATAAACTGCAGAATCTGTACAAAAATATAAAATAAATTTGGGCAGCAGTTTTCTAAACAGCCATGTAAATGCAACACTTACGAGGAGTAGTTAATGCCTCTAAAAAGGCTTAATTGCCAAGTCAACCTACACAGGGCGAAAATGCCAGAAAAGGTACTGAGATTATCTAAATAATATATATATATATTTTACCTCTTGCAATAAAACTTATAGAAAAAATAGACAAATATGCACATGCAATTTACAGCTTTTCCAACTTAATCCTTGTGCTTCACTTGAACTGTTTATTTTTGTCATTCAACATAGCAACATTGTCTTCAAATGTATCCTTTCCTATTACAGGGTAGGTCTCTGAGGAACCACTCAAAAAAAAACGTATTAAAAGTGGTCATACTTGGATGAAGGCACTCCAACTCTGCTCAAAGCAAAAACTAGTGTGATTCTTTTGGAAATTTTTCTTTTTCTCTGAAAAAGGCAAGCAAGGCTGCATGCACAGTGCGGACAGTTGTCAGGGTGTGGGCACGCTCGCAGGGGCCGGGGGCAGAGTCGCAGGGTCCGTGGGTCTAGGACCCCACGAGCACCTCCATGATGTGGTCCAGCTCAGTGAGGTCCATTTTGAAAGGCTGACTGGGGGTGACAGGCTGACTGCTGTAAGGGGCCAGAGTCTTGAGGAGGTCGTCGGCCGACACGGGGGCCATTTTTGAGGCTGTCCCTGACGAGGATGTGCAGGGGTCAAAATCATACATGGACGTATCAATGTCTGCGAACAGGATGTCGTCCAGGGTCAAGTCTGTCAGGAACCCTGTGGACGTTGTTATTTCAAAATTCCCAGGCAGAGAGTCAATGAGTTTCGAGTCATCCGTGCGGCCGTCTGGGGGCCCCTCGGGTTTCTGGGCGCTGGACTGGCTGGGGACTCCTTTCGAACTGTCAGTCGCTGCTGCTGCGGCCTCGGTGGAGGTAGATGTGGGACAGAGCTCCTCGATCTCGTCCAAGGCGGAGGAGAAACTGTCCTTTTCCGGCAGGAGGGCTGGAGGCGAGAGTTTGGTAAGAGCCGCGGGCTGCACGGCCTGGGAAGTGCAAAAAGTGTCATCGTCGTCCTCGAGCAGTGAGGCCGGGGTGAGGCAGGACTCCAGGGGTGTAGTGCTTCCGAGGTCGCAGGGGTGCGCCGGAGGGGACGCGAGGTGGCTGAAGGCGGGTGGGGCCTCCCGGTAGCTGTCGCTCAGAGAGTCGGTGGCCTGGGAGTTGTGGGGGAACACGGGCCTCAGGCTGCCTTCCTGTTTGAGTTCCTCCTGGATCCGCCTCAACATGTTGTTAATCAAAACAGTCTTTTGCAAGCTGGGCTCTGTCAGCGGCCTGTGGTTATAGAGTTTCATAAGGGAAATGTTGAAGATAGTCTGGCGCTGTAAGGTGTAAGACACCTTGGATGGACCGTCAGAGGGAGACACGATTTTGCCTTCCAGCCCATCTTCATGCTCGTCAAACTTCCGTTTTCCTCCTTTACCCAACATATATCTGCAAAGGAGAAAGGAAGGACATGGCATTAATCACATGACAGCTGCTCCTTCCTCCCATAACAAAAAACACTGACTTGGAGGTCAGGACTTGGACTTCAGTTTCTTGCCCAGGGTTGTTTAGAACTGACGGATTAATTGGGGGAAGATCTTTTAGAACAGGAGTGAATCGGGCAATCTACTCTGTATGCCTGCAGAGCAGTTTTTATCACTAGGTGTCTGGTGAATGTATTTCTTGAGAAATGTGTACAACACAGACAAGTTAAGGGTTACCATGGAAACCATGATTTTGACTTTCTCACAGCTCATGTGCTGGCATTCGCGTGCCTAACATTAACATGCAGGTTCAATTTCCCTCCCCCAGATGGATTTATTTTTAAAGCCCAAGAAAACACTTACAATGCTATGACCTAAGCAGAAATAGGTGTCATAAACTACAGCTTGAACACATCTTGAATGATTAAAAGAACCAAGTTAGAGAAGGGGGAACACGTATACTGTACCTACTTTCAAAATGCTTTTTCCTTCCTCATTACGCAGTCATTACGCATAGAGCCTTTCTGCCTGTTTGGTGATATGTGGTGAAGCACTTGGCCTGTGTTAAATGACCACAGTGACTGAGTTGCCACTGCTTTTCATTCTAGAGTCAAGGAGAGCAATGTGTATTTTCTAGCCTAAGTTTTTCCTTGGCTCAATTTCATTGCACACAGTTATGTCTGAATGCAACTGGACTAATTTTAAAGTAATTTGATCTGATTATAAGCACTGCTGTTTGGGTACTTGAGACATTTCATAACAAAATACCCACTGTGACTCCAGAGATACACATGTATTTCAAAGGAACAACGACCTCACATCCCAGGCTTTGAGAATTTGGTAATGAGTTGAATTCTAAAACCACAGAGAGGAACTCCTGTCCCACATCACCTGCTGCTCACAGCACAGGCCGTGGCCTCACTTGCTTTTTCGCCTTAGTGAACACTGGTCTTCAGCTGGCTGCCACCTTCTAGAGAATGGTCCTTCCAACTCTGCAAGATCACACTGTCATCACCTTCTTTCAGAAGTTCTACTGTCCAAAGAGAACAATCTCAAGTTCATTACCCTTTGTCTCACAGACCTCACTTTCTAACCATTTAATCAAGAAAGCTGTCCTTTTGTTGTTCAGACCAGAATACATGGTTCTAATTAAGCCAGGCCTATCTTGCTCCCTCACTCTCTCTACAACACTCACATGCAGACACGTGTCAATTCTCTCCTCAATGTGACTCACTCTGATACCTTCATATACTGTTCAAGCAACTGCTTCGTAGTTACCCAACTTTTCTTCTACAGGCTACTTACCTTTTACTGAATTGCTTCAGCTGATTGATCATGCCTTATCCAATCCTTTAGTAACTTATCTGCAACTACGCTGTCTTAGGCACTCTGCCAGGCACAATGGGGAGTCCCACACAATAAAGTCTCATCTTCAAGAGACTGAGTATCTCCTCCTATACCTCATCAGCAATTTGAATTTTGACTCTCATCCTAAAGGAATAAGGCTAAATAGAATATAAATGTCACAGAACCTCCTTCAGATACTTTGTTACAACCGGTGGTCACAGGCCTGGCATTCAAGTCCACGTGGGATGACTGCCCTCACAAGCCTCAGGTGACTCCAGAAGAGATAGGCGAAGATAGCTGGAACCAACTGATGTCAGAATCAGCTTGAAAGTTGTTACTGCTTATAAAGAACATGAAGTTACTGGTATGAAACATTTCTCCTCGTTTTGCAAATGTTGAGAAAATGGCTGTCAATCACTAGGACTAAAGACCAGTCCCATAATCAGGCAGGAAGGTATGATAGTGACAACTGGCTTATCTAATACTTAATGTGACAGACATTATTTCCTACTGTTTGGAGCTAAAAGTCTCATTTGTATATCTATTTTGCTAGAACATTCCCTACCTAAAATATCTGTGCCCATTTAAACCTCAGGGTGAATCAGAGTGGAGGTGGTTTCATTTCACATTGCAAAACACCTTCTACTTTACACATCAGAAGTGTTACTAGACAACTGGGTTTTGAAACGCATAACTGTATTCACAATTATACTAACTGTATTTGCTTACACTTTGAGAATTTAAATACTTCCAGAAAATTTTGACTTTTGACAAAGAGCTTACTTAGTACATTTAATTCTCATATGAAGTTGTTATACGATCTATGTCATGTTATAATGTGATCATGCCAACACATTTAAACTTATGTGAGTACACGAATACATACATGTGCACTCTAAAATGGTGTTTCTCAAAGTTTGGTCCATAGACAATGCCAGTCTGCAAGCTGTTATCAGCCCATGATGAGGCAGATATAGGTACTGTATTATTTAGAAACTTATACAGCAGATTTATAGAATAATTATATGTGTGTAAATCTAATTTTTAAAATGGGGATTCTTTTGCCTACATCTTGTATTTCCTTTTCTAGTAATTATTTTTATTTTGTTTTATTTAAGTCCATGAAGGATTGGGGGGATAAAACAAAAACAAGACGGTTCCTCATCACAGAAAGTTTGAGAAGTACTGTCCCAAAATGTAAACCAAAATACAACTAAAAACAAATTAGTAAGCTCATCGCCATTTGAATTTTTATTGATTTTCTGGAAGAGAGGTAATGTTTAGTTAGGCAAGAGGGTGTATACTTTTCTTTTAGTCATCAATGTAGGACTGTTTTTTCAAGACTTGTTACCAGAATAAACAACAGGTCTTTTTCAACAACATGTTTTGCTAGAAATAATCACTGAATCTACAGAACTCATATATTTAAAAAGCATACAGAACATGTGATAATGCAGGCACTTAGCAGAATGCCCATAGCTGAAAGATACTTTCAGAGAGATTTCAATATGAGAAGCACCTAATTTCTAATTACAATGATCCAGCTAATCATAGCTGTGTGCTAATCCCAATGATTTAGGAAAAGCCTGATAAGATATCTGTAATGCTACTTGGAAGATAAGGGTGGAGGGCCCTTGTAAGCAAAATCTGTGAGCAGGAACAAATACACAAATCGTATCTTGGATGCTCTTCAAATGTGTAAATAAGGACCCCAACAGAGGATAGAATAAGTCTCAAAGCAGGTCTGCCTTCATTTCCCTATTTCATATTACAAGGCAAAACTGGCTCCACATACCCAGTAAAACAGCAAAACACACACAATCCTGATTTTTTTTATCCTAATTCTATCTAAATTGTAGGAATAAAGTGCAACATAATAAATCTACTCCACATTTTTACTTAAAAATGAAGTACAGTTTCCCCAAAGTTTGCTTGACACACAGCAGTAATATTACAATTTAGTATGGTCAGAAGAGGGCTCCTACTACTAGAAGCAGGGAGGGTGGTGCAAAGAATCTCACTCTCTAGGCTTTGTATAACCACCCCCTCCTTAAGCAGGGCACAATTTAAAGAAGAAAAGAAGATATGTCCTTGAGAACCAGAGGGCAAGAAGCCAGGTGCTTCGGCCCCTCCCAGCCTCTCTGGGCCCGGATAAGGCTGGCCAAGGCCAGGGTCAGCCCAGCTCCTCGGAAGCCTCTTTTTCCACAGGCTCTCTAAGAAAATAACAATAGCTCTTTAAGTGTGCTATTGGAGAGGCACGTGACCTTTCAGAAGGCCTCGCTGGGCTGCAGCTAGAAGATGAAGCAGTAGCAGGAGCTCATTAAGGGCTTCCAGGTAACACTTGGGAAGGGGGGTTCTGAGGCCCTGGAACACTGACGCCGGAGGCTGGGCCTGGAGGTCACGGCAAGGAGGGGCCTGTGACTCGCTTGCTTCCTCAACACTCTGGGCTTTGACACTCTGTCTCCTCCCCTGCCGTGTGACCACCCAAGCCCAAAGCCCATGGCTTCTACCCAATTTTTCAAATACCTAAAGGGACCCTGAGCTTCGGGGCTGGGTTAGAGACCCCCACATGGAGGAAATCAGGTGGGTGCTCCACCCTGCTTCTGCCCACCCAGAGGGACCTAAAATTAACCACAACCACTTTTCTGTTGAATATTCACTGGCTCTTAATATAAGCTTTGAGATTAAAACACCCTCCTCTTCCCTCCTTCCCTCCCCAATAAACTTAGAGACAAATTCCTAGCATTCTGGTTTTCTTAAAATAAATTCTAGCAACTAGTAACTATAGTAAACTAAGTTTTGAAAATAAGGAACAAAATTCATTGTGGTAGCAATATAAATGAAAACGTCTCTTCTGGAGTTTTCTAGGAAGTTTAATACTGAACAAAATTCTGTATGCCAAAACTGGCTTTCTTTTTCTTTTTAAAAAAATTTTTTTATTGTAACATAGTTGACTGTACATATCTGTGGGGTACAGAGTTGACTATAAATACCTGTGTGCAATATGTGATCCTTGAATCAGGATAATTAGTATATTCAGCAATATACAATATAATCACTTTTCGTGGCCTTTTACCAATCCCCCATTATTCCCTCCCCCTCCCCCAAATAAATAAAAAAGAAAGAAAGAAACAACAAGCACAATAATATGTTGACCTTTCAAAAGGAGAGAACAGAACTGAGGTTACCAAACCTGGCTTTCAATCCTGCAGCTTTTCATTAGGAACAACCCCACCCTCAAAAGCTAAAATCTGTGTAGGCAGATGCTCAAAAGTAACAAATGTCACTAGGAGTTTCCTCAGAAGACAAAGGACAACAGGATCAGGAGACTATATCACCTCACCATTCAAGGGTTTTGCAAATCCTGAGCAACTCCCACTGTTAAGAAATCTGAGAGATTATTGTGGGCTGGGGTGATCGGTGGAGACTTCTGGAAATAAGATTTGTAGCCCCACTATTTGAACTTTATATTTAAAGTGAAGTTGTCTCTTAATGTCTGTTTTCTACCTCCGGTCGGTAAGCCCCATGAAGGTACAGACTGTGTCTGTTTTGTTCATCTCTGTATCCTCAGTATAGGGCCGTCCCTGACATACAGAAGATGCTCCATAAACAGTCACTGAATAAATGAATGGTAAATGGAAAGAATGAGAAAAGACACAGGGACACCAAAGAACTATAGGACAGAGCCAGATACGTGTGCGTGTTTGTCCCTGAGTGTGAATTGTGTGTGGGAGAGAGGGTCTGAGAAAGAGAAGAGGTGCACATACCTCAGAGTGAGACAGATTTCCAGGGCAGGACCTGGGTCACAAAATGCACTAGGATCTTAGATACGGAGAGTGGGTAGGACAGTCCCAGCTCGGAAAGCTCTTTTGGGAATGCCTCTCTCATTCAGTTCTCAAACTTGGGCATGCATCAGACTCACTTAGAGGGCTTGCTAAACAGACTGTGGGGCCTAGGAATCTGCATTTAGGAAACTTTCCAGGGGATGCTGGTCTGGGGAGTTCACTTCAAGAACCACGATTTCCTCTCCTCCCCATCAGACCATTTTATATTTAAGCCTGAGAATACCTTTACTCAGTTAATCTTGATTCCAAAGGTCTTCCCTATTAGTAGGGCAAAAAGGATGAACAGCATTTTGTGATAACTGTCATTAAAAAAAAATACTACATTCAGAATTAAGATGTCTTAAGCTTGATTTTAATGATAAACCTCAGCCTCTCAGACTGATACATCAAATCCTACTGGCCCAGTGGGGGTCCAGATTCTTGCTGTGTTCTTAAAGTGAATGGCAGTGAGGCCTTATGCTCAAAGTCCAAAAAGGAAATAAACAGTACCTATTTTTAAAAGGGTACCATTTCATAGCTTTTATTTTTAAGGCATTAGGAAAAAAATGCAAGAATAAAAGTGAATCTAAAAAGTCATCTTTCACTCAGTGTCTTTCAACTATTTAAAAGCTATGCCTCTTTAAAAAAATTTTTTTAAATTACTGTCATCTAACATTATTTGAAACTGTCAAAATAAATAAAATTTTATGATTTTTAAGGTAAGAGTATTTTTCCAAATTACCACTTCTGTCATTCTATGATCACCAACAAAAACCACTGCTTTAACCTGCAGGCTTACCCCAGCCCTCCGAGGCCACCATGGCTTCTTGTGACCCAGTGGACAGACCTGGGGGTGGAGGGCTGTGTGAGGCTACACAGTCCACCAGGAGGTCTGGCTCTCTGATTCTGTGCCAGTCAAAAAAAGATGTAAACATCTGCATTATGTTTTAACTCAATTCATCCCAAACAATAGTCATTACCCCAGACAGAAGGAAAACCCTCTATCACTGATAGTTTTAATTCGATGTCCAGAAAGGGAATTAGCGCTACAAAAAGTCTTTAAGATGGCATCAAAACTGACAGCTTAGGGCCAATTTCTGGAGAGAGGAAATGGTTAGGGAAGGTGTGGCTGATCTCATGACCAAAAAGGCATCAAAGAATGAAAGGAGGCCCTGGTCCTGCATGGGGGTGGGGGGGAGAGGATGGCATGTGGCAAGGACTCTGAGCTCAGCATCCCCTCTTCTAGTGGAGGCTTATTAATACCAAGATTGGGGGCGGGGTGGGGGGAGGGGAAGGTAGGGGGAGACAGGGGAGTTCAGGAGGTCATCGCTTTGGAACACCTGAAGGCCCAATTGGTTTGTACCTCATTTATTTTCAACAGCTTGATCCAGTTTCCTTTTGACTAGTAAATACTTGTAACAATAACTAAAAATGCAGTGTTTTTCCTTTTCAAGAGTAGCAGGCTTCATAATTAAGGAACATGATGTTGTAAAAGTCACTTAAGAAGGCAACACTAAACTGCAGGTCTGCAGCTGGCTATGGGCAATGAGAAGCGGAGCATGTGGCCTCTAGGGAGCTGGTCATGTTCTACTTCCTCATCTGGGTGGAGAGGACACTGGTGTTTGCTTTGTGCATATCACTGGCCTCTACATTTAGGACCTTCCATGTCTCTGTATGCATGTTGTACTCTGATAAAAGTGGTTTTAAAATAGTAGTTACTAGCTCTCAAGAAAAAGGCTCCTAATTCAAAGGGGAGCTTTAAAAAGCCACCTCCCTCACCTCTTCAACTACACTGTCCAACAGACCACTGGTGTGACCACTGGTTGCTGAAGAGTTCAGTGGCACCAATGCTGATACTACAAACCAGAAAAACGAGGCCTTTACGTTAATGTCTGTCGAGAGCAGTTATCTAACCTTAAAGATCCCTCTCTTTTGAAGAAAAAAAGAAGAGAAGATGGGTAGTGAGTGTCTTATAGAGGCTCTTCCCTCACCCTGACATCCTGTGCCGCCAAAACCCACAGCCTTGGAAGTGGAAACACACACATTCTTTCAGTTTCTTTTGGGGGTAGTGGTTAAAAAAAAGAAGTGCCCCTGGCAAAATTAAATGTGTGTGAGACAGACTTCTGAGCCCAAAACAGAGGCTGGCTCAAAGCTGGGCCAGAAATGGCTTTGAGACCATTGCTGGAACACAGAATATTCTCATTTCTCCTCTCCGCACTCCACGCACTTTTCTCAGGATGCTTTTGGACCCTGCTTTCGAGGTGGTCCAAATGGAGTGCAGCAGTTCCTGACAAAGAGACACCTCCCATCAGCCGCACGAAAAGTAGTTCTTCTTCCAGGCTGCTGTCAACTGTGACACAGCAGCCCCCAGCAGGGAGGCAAAACCCCATCCTGCTTCACTGGGGGAAGCCACATCTGCTGGGACAACTTTCTACGCTTAGAATATTACACCTTAAAAACACGCTGGACTAAGAAACCTGATAAGGTCTGTGCTTGTAACACCCTCCCTCCCCCAAGTAAACAGCACAACACACCAGCGAGAACAAAAAGGCTGCCCTGAAAGGACATGGTAGTTGGGATGCGCAGGATCAGAGAGGGAAATAATAGAAAGCCTTCAGCTGGGCCTCTGAGAGTCCTGGGCTCTACCGCAGGCACAAGAGGAGTGACTGTCCCCGTCCAGGAGGGTGTGGTGAAGTGTGGGGTATCTGCATCCCAAAGGTAGACTTCAGACCCCAAAGTGACTGCCTCTGGCCTAGGGGAGTGGCAGAAACAGGGGCAAAATTCCAGTGGGGAGAGAGCCTCTGCTGATTTACAGACTCCCAGAGGACCAGGCAGAGTGTTAGCAACAGAACCCCTAAAGCTGCCTGGATCGCAAAGCTGTTTTTTTTTTGTTTTGTTTTGTTTTTTTGAAACCAAAGCTCATCCAGGATTTCTGAGGTCCCTGCAGTACCATCCATGCTAATTGGCAAGACAAAGACTCCCCTAACAAATCAGCGATGTAATTATCAGGCCAGTCACTGGATCAAGCCAGTTACCAGTACTCCAGTGCTGAACGGGTAACTGGACACTGCTGTCTGCGGCGCCTCCTCCTGGCTCTCCCCCGCTGCGAACTGGCCATGCCAGGCCACAGGGCGCTGCAGCCCGGGAGCCCGCAGCCCCTGCATTTGGATGGAGACTCACAGGAACAATCCCCCTCCTGGCTTTCTTGACAGCATCTTAAAGCTTGGAGACAAAACTGAAATTCGTCCAGAAAGTCAACCTCTAAGTACATTTAAGAAACAAACTTTACTTTGGGGGCTGTTTTCTGCGGTCCACATTTTGAGAAATTCTAGCTTTCCCTCTCAAGATTTTTACATGCTTCTATTAAATTGAAGACAATTTCTAAAACTGGTGGTTTGTCAAATATGATCTTTTCTCCTGGAAAAAGAAAAGAAAATTTTAAACGTTGACAACTAACTGCATTTAGTAAGTAAAATAGAGTCAAATTCTGGGAGGGAATGTTCTACGTCAATATTTCTTTAGAATAAATTATGGCCTTGTTAATAAACATCTAGTAAGAAAAACAGGCTCTTTAGAATATAAACGTCAAGTAGCATAAAATGTTTCTAATACCCTGTCTTATTGGTTCCTCTGCCAGCTGGGAATTTTAGTTTAAATACCAACCCTTAAGAAGCTAAGAACACCAGTTACCTTCTTCCAAGGACAATGGAAGGGCTATCGATTATTTTATTTTACCTAAGGATCTTTGGCTAAATGCACAGCACACTTAATTAAAGTAAAAGGTTGAGTAGAATTATACAGTTTCTGAACTTCAGTTTACCAAAAACATACTCAATATGATCTGATGCCTGGAATTTGCTTTAAAATACTCCAGAAAAAAACTGGCCACGCTGATGAAACAAGATCGACAAAATGTTGGTAACTGGTGAAGCTGGGTGGTAAAAACAAGGTAGTGTGCACTGTATTTTACTTTTGAGTATGTCTGGAATTTTCCATAATAAAAAGTTAAAGAACACAGCACACAAATACATATTTTTAAAATTCTGCAAATTGGAAAAAATCAAATAAGCATAATAAATTATTTACATCCTCAGTGAGAACTATTATATTAACTTGATAGGTTTTTTTAAATAGAAGAAAGCTACTAATGCTCTATGTAAACAAGCACTCCAAGTACAAGTTAGAACTACTTTTAAACTCTGAAAGACAGCAGGCCACATCCAGCCACAAGGGGGTGCAGCAGAGCAACAAGGCACCCCTGAAGTCTGACTCTACTGAAATTTCTACCTACAGAGCTCTAAGTATACACATTTCCAACATTGTTCCTAAATTCAGGTATCCACAGAACAATGCTAAGCAAACTGGGAGCCTTGCCAAGCCCGAACTAAATAATATTAGGCTACGGTTCAAACTCTGGAAATACTATGTATAGGAAAGGTTGTTACCTGTATATAAGTAACAGTTTCAAAAACCATGGTTAAAATCTCTGGAGGATTCCTGAACTGAGAACAACCAAATAAGCAAAAACCCAGGTCATGAGATGTGGATTTGGAGAAACCAACTGCTCAGAATTTCCAGTGGGGGTTCTAAAAAGGACTCCCAACCAGACAATGGGTTTGGCACTAAGAATTTTGTTAATATAGAAGTCTAAAATAATCCTGTTGCTTCTTCATAACAGTAAATTACCTCCATACTGAACAGACACTGCTTTAGGCAGTTATTCGGGAAAACCCTTCGTAAGGGACATTGGGGAGGAGCCATTTAATTGTAAAACATAATGCAGTTAACCTCAGGGAGATAATGAAGCAAGTTACTGTGTAACTACTTGCTGGAATTCTTTCTATTCAAATTACACGTTCAGGTTATATGATGTTGTGTGCTCAATAATGCTCTTAACAGATGAACTATTATCAATCTTTCCCTGTGAAAACTGGTAACTATGAACAGATATTATTTACATATATATTATAACCAGTTAAATTATAGTGCTACTTCATAATAATTTGGTGTTCAGGAGTACATCTTTAGCATTTGGAATCTCAAGTCTCATCAACATTAAGAGAAGGAATTCTAAGATTTGACTTTCTTTTCCATAAGGCTGTGTGTTGGTAAAGGCTAGCTAGCCTCACCCAACCCCCATTCCCGTACATAATGAAAATATTTTTTTCTCCTGTATTTATAATTACTTGGATGGGATTCTGGTTTCAACCCTCCTGTAGCATCTTTTCCCTAAAGATACCTTGTTTTTCCTCTCACACTAGAGACCCTTAACAAACAATGGGGGTGGGGAAGATTAGAGACCAAAGACTTTGCCAAAAGTATGTGACAGGTTTTTTTTAAAAGAGGGTCATCAGATATATAAAATAGCCATACTAAAACAGGTAAACAGGTAAATTAAAATTTTTTGGAATAATTCTGTGAAAAATAAAATTGCATCTTATGTAAAACCAAAGATTGCCTCTTAGGTTTTATTTGTTAGCCTACTATTTGCCACTGAATAAAACTAAAGAAAAAAAATTAAGCACGCTACCTCAGGAATTGCTTTTATGGAAGTGTTTCTTAAAAGTTAAAAATTAAAAACTAGTCATGCTTTCATATTTGGATGCTTTATTACTATGAAAAATCACTTAAAATATTTCTCACAAATATAGACTATATTTCATCTTTTAACTTCTACATGCAGTCTAAAGAGGAAAACCAGAGAAATGTTATTTGTTTACTTACAAATAACTTTCATTTGTTAAGTAAAATTAAACATTATATGGCCTAAATCTGGGTTCCTTAAGAGAAAAATATCACATTTCCACAACGTGACATATGAGTACAAAAATTTGAGATATAGGATAATAGAAATATACTTGAGACATGTAAAAGGGCGGACGTAACTATTCTAATATGTAAATACTCGTCCCACATAAGTAACCTATAAGGGGAATGTTTATTTTAGTTGCCTCTAAGCATTAGGTAGGCTAATGGTAAGGTTTTACAAGACAATTTAAACTTTATATCATACACCTGAATAATTCACACAACAGAAAAAGGCAGTGAAGATACAAGCTAAGCTTGAAGGCAGTGAATGACACTTTGTAAATACAGGAGTCACTCGATTTTTTAAAAAAATAACTACTGTGGGGCTATTTTGAGATAAAGAATATTTCTTTCCAAGGACTTCTATGTATTGATATTAAATGACTCACTGAACTTTAAGCAAAGTCATTTAGTTGAATACAATCAAATTAATCAGAGTTCCACATTAAATATAATAAATATTTCTTTTCTAAGGAAAATACTTGTTAATACTTCAGTCAACTCCAATGGTCTTTACGAAAGCCTTCCTCCAACCTACCTAGCTTGCTGCATACTAACAGCCTCTTCATCCCACCCATCTGTGGGGGCTTTAGAAGAAGGCTTGGCTACCTGAGGAATCACATTTTGAATTTGTAAACCAACTATTATCAGCCAGCTAAAAATCACTACTAGGGGAAATCTATTTTATTTTATATTTCTGGACATGGTAAAACTATTTTTAAAAATCAGTCTGTTCTAAAAGCTGTCCAGAAAAGACCATCACCACCAGGTTCCTGACAAGCAGAGAGGCAGAGCAAAAATTCTGCTGCTGCTGCTTTTGTGCCCAAATTCCTCTGCCAGGTTGGTTTTCTACGACAGCATGGAAGACACAGAAGTACACACAGACACAGGACCCCCCTCAAAAAAGGAAAAAAATCTGAAAAAATCCGTAACACCTATTGTAAAATGGGATAACCTTAGGGAAGATCAGTTTAAAACAGTTGCCACCTCTTATCTCATTAGCTAGAATTTTATGCAAACCTGTTCTGGTGTAGAGATGACCTTGGGACTCTCAGATTCCCTAAGTTTAACTCAGCAGACATTTCTAAACACAAGGGTGGGGTACGCCAGCAGGCCAGCTCCAAGCCCCAGGAGCTGTGGCATGGGGTGGAGTGATAAGAAGGCAGAGCAGAGGAGAGCAAAGGGCTGAAGACTAATCTGCAGCAAGGGACTTTTCATGACTCAATCTTTTTGACCATGGCATATTCAAGTGTACATTTTACTTTTTATTGAACAGGTTCACACAGCACACTGTAAATATGAATGTGAGTGTGTGTGTGTATACATATATCATGTCCAAAGAGCCAGAGTCCCTTCCTCTTCACTATTTAGTCTACGTGAAACTCTTTAGAAGTATTAAAATACTTGGTTTAGCTTCCTTTTCAGTGAACTTTCCTTTAAAGGAAAAAGCTTAAAATTAGTAATTCTGCAAAGCTACGGATTTTTGCAAAGTGACAAAAAGATAGTAATGCAGACATGAATGAGTTTTAAGAACTTAAGTTTGCTGCTACCTGGAGTTACTAGAGAAACAAAGCTGCCTTTCGGCACCTCAAACTAGTCAGACCTGCTATAGCAGTTGCACAGTCAGTTCCAGCTCTGTCCTCCGTTCTCCTCCCTCCAGCCCCCACCCCACGCATCCGCATAGCTCAGTCCACTCGCCACTCACCCCTCATTCTGCCGCCTCTGCTGACAAGCAGGGCCAGCTCTGGCCAGACAGCGTGCAAGTGTAAGAGAGGCTAGAAAGAGCATAGATGTCGACTCCATTTCTGAACTGAACTCTGCAATGAGGACAGAATTCAGCTTAGATGATTCTGGGTTTCTAAATCAATCAAATTATGGGGTTTGCTTCAGTGAAACCTGGACGGTATTTCCAATTAAGTTCAGATGAGGGAGAGAAGATCCTGAGAAGAGCCAAATGTGTCTTTCTAGCTTTAAGACTCCTCAGACCACAAAGACCAAAATTTCCAAAAGAGAGTTTGCATCGTCTGTATGTGGTGCTTACTGAAATTATGACGATCTGTTTCGTCCTGTTAGAAATCACACATTTAAAAAGATATTGTGATGGGTTTATTTTGAAATTTTTATTTTTATTTCAAAGGAAATTTTTAGA
The DNA here is from genome assembly GCF_027409185.1 of Cynocephalus volans. Taxonomy (NCBI): domain Eukaryota; kingdom Metazoa; phylum Chordata; class Mammalia; order Dermoptera; family Cynocephalidae; genus Cynocephalus; species Cynocephalus volans. The sequence goes on from NC_084473.1 coordinate 60,901,397, forward strand.
CAGCTAAGCATGTTTTGTTTGTCTCATGATCTTTGAAAAGAAGTAAAAACAAGGCATCTATTTATTACCGAGAATAGGAATGTCGTCTTATTGGGCTGACATATGCCATTCACAGATCATACAAAGAATGAACTGCCACACAGTGCTAATGGAGAAAGACACTACTCCACACAATGAGTGATGGACACTCCAGGGGACTGTTCTGTTCATAAGGGTTTCCCAGCATCTGCACACAGGGCAGAAGTTTGTCTTTAATGCCAACTGCACTGGCGATTTGAGACAATAATTATTTTTAAAAAGACACGCCAACTTTGGTTAGTAGCTATTTCCTTCAAAAATATTAAAACTAAATTAAATATCCACATATTCGTACTTCTCAAACAGGAGTCCTGGCTTGTGGATTTCTATCAATTGTTTAAGGAATAATTATTAATGGTAGGTAGAAAGCATATGGTTTGTGCACATACAGTGACTACAGCATTTTTAGATTTTCATGTTCTGCTAGTCAGTATTAATTAACACAAAGACCTACGAGTGCTGGTTGTTACCCTTATTCTGCGGCCATTTTCACTTAAACTGGAGCTTGCCCTCTGGTGTCTTTAGCATACACCTGATCTTTGGACTCAGTAATCAGAGATACGGCTCGTGCTCGCTCGCTGGCCCTCTCTCTTTCTCTTTTTTTCTCTTGCCAAGAAACTTTTGCAACTAGAGCTACCTCCTATAGAATATGCCATGACAGTAAATATAAAAGTCCTCTGGCTACAAAGTTTTAAGAACACTAAATTTTTCACACTTCTAAGGGCTGTATTTATCTACACATTTTATCTATACATAATATTGACAAAGTGGTCTTGATTCTTCTGATATAAATGAAATATAAAATAAAGCTTCATACTTTTACCAATGCTCTTTAACAAGAAACCACAGCAAAAGAAACCTCTAAAGCTTTGTTGTAGCTTTTACCTTTCTTAATACTAAAGTGTAAAATATTTCAACTGAGGGCAAACTTATAGTGTAACCAGATACTCATCATTTGTAGTATGCAACTTTATTTATTGATAGAAGCTATTTTTATGAATTGGCATTCGGACATCTTAAACCTCCCATCATATTTTAAAAATTTTTATCTGAGGGGTGTGTGTGTATGTGTGTACGCGTGCATGAGCATACACTCACCTTTCTCAAGTAGTGTTATAACTTTTATTCTGCCATTGGAGCACTGTTTAAAATAGTGAATGCCGTAAGCTATCAGTTGCCACACATATTTGAGTGAGTTATAAAATATCAAAATATATGCTATTTTTTCTATGCTCATTATTAATAATAATTCAGTGTGTAGTAACTGGGTAAAACTTGTATTTCAGCTTCTCAATAAGCTTTAAAGGGGGACAATTAAGCAAACAGAAGTGTAAAGATTTTCTAAGTCTGAGTTAATATCTCTCAGTTCTTTAAGGGAAAACAGCTTGAGCAGCTGTTACCTAAGAAGCTGTGACACTCGGCTGACAATAAAACTGTTCTCTAGGACACCTCCTGTTGTACACTTGGTTGGCATTATAAAATGTGAGTTCTCTCCCCTACCTGTCATAATGAAGTAAGGAAGAGAGCCAGGTGTTTTTTAAGGGGGGCAGGGGACTTCAAATCCATTTAATAAGATTTCTAACCGGAGAGCAACAGGGTTATGTACATCTTAATTAAGAGGAGGGGGAAATTAAATTATTTTACAGGATTCCAAACTTGATGAACATCGACGATTTTATATTAACACATAATGCTTCTAAGTAAGTCGATGAAGCTAAAGGGAAACTTCTAAAGATCTGTCTTTAAAGAAATTTTTCTTTAATGAAGAAATTGATAAAACGAACAGGAAAGCAGAGATCCACAAACAAGCTATTCTTGCTCGCACCAGAAGTTGGGATCTTAGGATGGGTATTTTCATCCTCACAGCACACCCTAGCACACTCAAATCAGAACAGACTGCTATAAAAAGGGGGAGAAATGGGAGCTGCTAGGGTGAGACATGCCTTCTGGTGAGCTGAGCAACTACCCCACCCCCCCATCAGCAAAACAACCCAGACACTCTCAGGTGGACCGTCCTCCCGGGGTTGAGTGGCACGAAGAGCCCACTTCACTCTTGTCAGGAACTAGTCCCTAATTACGAAAAACTACTTAAGGCCTCAGCAATCCTACTTGTGACTACAACTTGTAGGCTCCTTACACACATTATGGACATTTCTTAACATATATTGGGAAATCAAAAAGCATATTTCATAAACAAAGCTTGAAAACATTTTTTATTCTCTTCCTTAAGACCAACTAACTGGGGCTACCCAATTCGATTCAAATAAAAACTGCTGTAGTCTGAGGCTGAATGTCTCACCCTGCGGATTGCCCTTCCCCGTTAAGTGTCTGTAAAAACTTACTTTCTACCTCCTGAAACATCTCGAAACTACCCAGCTTGCAAGCAAAAAGTTGTTCTAAGACAAACCGTCTCTAATCTTTTTCTGAAACTTAAAATTAAACCTAAAACTCGACTCCCATCTCATACTATTACTACCACTCCTGCTGAAGGTAATATAATTTATGGAAAAGGAAAATAAGAACCACTTATGACTCTCTCTCGATGCAATGATCCTCTGCACGCAGCCCGTCTTAATGGTACACAGTCTAGGGTTTGGGACAGCTGGCTCCCCTCAGCCCCCTCCCTTCCAGGCACAGGCAGTTACCACGAAGATGACTTGTAGATTTCTAACGTAAAAACCAACGATACGTTAAGTTTAATATACATATAGTTCCAAAATCAATTCACTTGGGCAAGGACGAAAAGAAGGCAGAGACGGATGTTTCTAACAAAAACAGAAGAAACTCACAAAAACACACTATAACAAGTTGGATGCAGACCCGGCCGCGGAACTCAAAAGTAGCCTTCGCGCCAGCAATCTGAGCCTTAAAAAAAAAAGTCTTGCACGTTCACAACACAACCACCGCCACAACACGCACACACATCCCAGCTGTAAAAAGCGACAGCTCCAAGCTCCCTCCGCCCCACCACTCGGCTCTCATTAGCTCCCGACCCCCTCCTGACCCCGGACTGTGACTGCCCGGCCCCTGCCCTTCCCCCAGCAGATGTGCCCGCGGACGCCGGGGGTCTCTCGCCCTCGCCCCGGGGATCCAAGGGCGCGGGGTCGGGAAGCAGCGCTCCTCCTCGTACCTGCTCCAGCCCCGGGTCCCTCCCGCGGTGGCACCCGGCTCCTCCTCCGCCCTCCGGGCTCTCCCGGCCCTGGTCGAGTCCCAGCACCGTCCCCCACCCACCCGGAGCGCCGCGCACCCGAGGGTCGCCTCCAGTCCGGCGCCAGGAGAACTTACCACATGCAGCTCCACCTGGGAACTAACGCATCAGGAGGGGTTTCCGCCCACTCCTCAAGCTATTCCCGCTCCATGCGGAATGCCCCGCTCCGGGGGCCCGAGGGTGGCGCCGGGGAGCAGGCAGGAGGAGAGACCGAAGCTAAGACTCCGCCGTCCTCTGCCGGCGCGCCCGAAGCATTATACAATGGTGGAGGCGGCGGCGGCGGGCAGGCGGCGGAGGAGGAAGCGGGAGGCAGGCGGAGGGGGCGCCCTGCCCCGGCCGGCGGCAGCTCGTGCTCCAGCACTCGCCGTGCAGGAGTGACGTGCGGCCAGCAAGCCTCCCGCGAGCGCCTGGCCCCGGCCTCAGCAGGCCCCGCCCCCGCCGCGGGCCCCGCCCCCTCAGGCCCCGCCCCTCCCCGGCCGTCCCGGGAGGCCAGATAAATACGGAGCCGGCCGCGGACGCCAGAGGAGCAGGAAGGGGTCGGCGGAGCACGCGAGACGCCGGGTGGCAGTGCCGCCCACAGCTCGCCCTCCGGCCGGCGCACCCTTTATTTTTTCTTAAAGAAATGTTTAAAGAGGAGGAGAGGGAAACGGAGACGCTCCGGCCAGAGGACCACAGCTACCACCCATTACCACCCCCACCCCCCAGAAAATACTCAGGCAAATGACGAAGCGGTTAGTGACAAAGGCGGTGGCGAGTGCAGCGCGCGCACGGCCCGCTGAGTCGCGCGACCGCAAATATGACAAGCATCTGAGCTATTCGTCAACTAGAGGCCGATCAGCAGGGCGGGCAGGGTCCCTGCGGGGTGCGAGGGGTAAAGATGCGACCCCGAGGCGCTGCGCCCAAGCTGCCCTCGGCGTCTCTGGGGCAGGCATCAGCGGCAGGACGTTCCCCCAAGTCCCGTCTCGGGACGCACGAGTGGCCCACAGAGACGTCCGAATGGCAGGATGGGGGCTCCTGCTGGTGGCAGGGACAGAGAAAGCCCCTTGCATGCGCGGTGGCCCTGGCCGGACGCTCGAAACAGGTCACCAAGTCAACAGTACTTTCGGAATCGGACAGAACCGAGTTGCATCCTTCGTGGCAGGCTGAGGCGCGGTGCAGACCCGGCAGCCGGCCAGAGGGAAGCCAGGCTTAGAGACGCAGGGGTTCGGAGGTGCTGTCCTCTGCCCACAAGTGTCATGTTGATAGCCTTTCCCCTCCCCTTAAGAAAGCTTATTCTTTGAACTACTTACATCTAGCAGGGAAATTTATACTACCTGGGAGAAGGCTGTGTACGCCTAAGTGGTGCGAATTTAACAGTATCAGGAGAAGTGGCCAGAGAGGCAGCTCTACTGGAAAATTAATGATTATTTTTAAAAATTACATGCGCATTCAGTGTAAAGACGTTAAAAAAGTAATCCAGGCGCCTTAAAATTTTGGCTGCCACCCCACTCATTATTATTGCAGATCACGTTGGTGTTTAATGGTCCACTATAGTAGTTGTATTTAAGGATAATAAAGCTTTAAGACCTAACATAAAGGTGATTATAAGTCGTTAACATCAAGACAAATTTAGACCTATTCAAACTGTTCTGTAATGATTTGTTATTAATCAAATTGATGATCTTATCAAAATTAAACAGGCTAAAATGTTGGTAGATGAGACAATATCTTATCTTTAAGGAGAATGGAAAAGATTTTTACCAGACCCTCAGTAAAATTAAAATTTTATACAGATGTTTCTTTAAGTATAACCAATGTAAAAAGCTAATTATTTGTGGATATCTTTGGAAAGTTTCATTATAATGGCGTTCAAAATTAGATATCATGGAAGTAGTTGCTCAAAGGCCCTCTGTAGGTCTTGTTCAGTTTGTGCCTGAGTGGCATAACATTCAAACATTTTGCTATGAAGCCAAGGTATCTTTCATTTCCACAGGTCTGCATTTTAGAGACGACACTAACTTATAAGTTTCCTATCCAACCCACTCACTTATACTTTCAGTGCTCACTTTAAGGAAACGTCATTGAAATAGAAGCTGCAATAATCTCTTCCTTGTAGCAGAGGCCTGAGGCATTCAGCTCTGTTGAATTTAAAATGAATTTAAACTTTTTCATGAATTGAAGTTAGCAGAAAGTTAGACTTGCAGAATTTTTGTTACACTTGGATATTTTCTAGCAAATGAATTACCAAATGCAGTGTTACTGTACGAAAGAAAAGAACTAAAATCAAAGTGACAATTTTTATGTCTCCAGAGTAGACACGATTCTGCTAAAGTCCATATTCTGTGCGTGCTCAGTAAAGGCTTGAGAACTCAGGAGAGCAACCTGAGTTTTGGGGTGAAATGGTTTTCACCTCTTTATACTTTTGAAGATTGTAACAGCTTATCCCATCCCTCACTTTTAGAATCTGGCATCTTTGACCAAGAAGTCAAAGTGTGAAGTGGCAGCCTCAACAGCTGCCAATGTGGTCCAACACCAGGTGGTTACCCACCCCCTCTGCCCCTCCCCAAGGCTGAGTCACACACAAGACAGCATAGCAATCCTTGCCCAGCCCTGGAAACTCAAGTCGACAAAGGATAAGAAAAGGATCTCCCTACACTTTTGAAGTCAACTCCCTTCAATGTGCAATGGCATGAAAAAAACATTATTATTTACTCCTAGGAAATGAACAAGAAATACTCAGTGAACATGTAAGTTTGGTTTTCACTCTTTGGGTCATTTAAAAGCCCATTTAAAATAATGTTACCCTCAGGGCCTTATCTAGAATTTAGAATTTCTCCCTCTCAATTTCACATAACATACTTATAACTTCAGAACAGTTTTAAGAAATTAGACCAGTCATCCCATTTAACTATCAAGAACATATCTTTTTAAGGAGAAAAAAAATTATATTTTATAAATATAAGAGTTGTGATGGTAAATTTTAAAAAATGCTCATGAGTTTAATTTCAGAGAGGTACTTCGCATCACTTTGTAGTTCTGGGTTCTAGTTTACACTTTTCTGCTCTTTTGAAAGTTTCCGTGCCCTCACATCTTGCAGACTAGTATACTACTGCACTAACTGAAGGCCGCTTTTAGCACTTAATTGGCATTTAGCAAAAGGGCACGCTGGATGTATAAACTGAGAAACAGAGACTTTAAAACAGGTTTCATACTTCACTCAATTTAATTTTTCTTTTGCCTTTATTATATTTTATCTTTCAGGTTCCATCTGAAGCACTAGTAATAATCATCTATTTATACACTTTGCCAATATTGGTCTCAGTTTTATGGCCAAAAAATATAAATATTTCAATTATTAAACAAATTGTATAGAGCCAGCTGGGCTAAATAATGTTTTCATGGAAAATACAGCTATCCTAACTCTGGTCTTCCCATTCAGATAACTGAAAATCTGGAATAAATCTTCCTTCTACCAAAGGAGCAAGTTAATTCATCTACTTCTGTAAACTTTTCTACATCTCTTCTTCCACCTACTCGTCAGACTGTTTTTTCCCCTTCTCCTCCCTGAAGTCACAATTCACACAGGTAGAACTACAACTCCAGTGAAGGGCTCCTTTTGCAAAGATTTCCACATTGTTACTGAACTGCTTTGCAATGACTATCCCTTATGCTCCAAAGGAGGTTTCATTCTTCTGTGAGACGTACCTTCTTCTCTTTTAAAAATCTGAAAATATTTAAATCTTAATTTGGAACATAACCTTAATGACAATATTCGAAGAAAATACTTTAAAAACCATTTTCTTTTTTTCTAGCACTTTTGATCAGCCCCTTCTAACCATTAGTAGAGAAGAGGGCTTCTGTTGGCCATTAGCTTCCTTCCTATTCCATTAGCTACTAATTTCCACTGAAATCTTCAAAACTTTTGTGAGGTTCACCAAAATGTGAAGACCTTTCTTGGTGACTCTGACAACTCCAGTGTTCCCTTCCTATTGGGACACTACTCTGCTAAGACTGGTGGTTACTTCTCAGACACATCTCCCCTTCATCCTCTGTTGTCTATAAACCATCCACCATTCTTGAGTTCATAACTCTTCAAGATTACCACAGAAGGTTTCAATGAACGTTAGAAATTGTGCAGCCTCCAGACCTTTCTTGTCCCTAGGAACCATCTTGGTGAGATGAAGAGTCCTTGACTAGGAGTTTGAAGATCTTGTACAAATCAATTACTTAACCATGATTAACCTATGCCTTTTCAGTTTCTTAATCTACTGTGTTACAGATTTAGGATCAGCACTGATAATGGTGAAAAGAGCCCAGGTTGTTGAGACAGGTGATCTGAAGGCTGAATCAGACCTTCGGCATCACTGAGGCTGCTTCCATATCTGGCAGAAGGAGGAGCTTGGACTCAAAGGTTTCTTGAGACCCTTCCCAGAGCTAAGAGTCTATGAAAAGGTGATTACACTGTAACTACCCTCATGGAGGTGTTTTAAGGCTTAAGAAGATAAAATTCTTTGTAACCTGCTCAGCTTATCTGGAAGAATATAAAACCAAGTTCACATTTCTGAAAGAAAGGACAAAAAATACAAATAACAATAACATGCTCTCTTCGATAGGATGAGTTCTTTGAATTATTTTCATGTCCTGAAGATGGAATCGAATAGTTCTATCCATATTCTCCTGGATTTGTTAAAAGTTATGGTTCAAGCCACCTAGCTGTTAAGTGTGGAAATCCACTCCCCCCAAACCCGCCACGTTTGTATAGCACTGAGACAATTTACAAGGTGTTTTCATATGGACCCACTTGTTTCCTCTTCACAGTAGGAGGAAACTGAAGCTCTGAGAAAGACCTGCCGATTGAACTCTTCTCTTCATCAAGCTGACTCTTAGGGACAAAGAAGGTGTAGAAACTGTACAATCTAGCACTCATTGAAATTTTCTGTGGAAGCCGAGAGTGCTGAGTGTCTGGAGAAGAGTATGAACTTATCAAGATGGGTAGATGGTTTACAGACAAGAAATAGTGTCAAGGTGTAGAGAACAGCAGGAGGGTAGTGCTGTGCCTGGAACTGAGTACCTCTTAGCTCCATCTCTAGACTAGGCGCATGGAATAACAACCATTCTATTTTTACAAAAAACTCCAAGCCTGCTTCTCCTTGGCCTTGCTAGTACCACATTTTAACCCATAGAATTAACAACTCACAACCACCACAACAAAAAAGAAATAAAACTCATCATACCCTCTAGTACCTCACTCACTTCCAATATGCTTCATAAAACTGTCATTCTTGTTTCTCACCCTATCTCTAGCCTCCAGAACTATCCCTGTCACAGTGGGCATTCAATAAGTGCTCACCGAATGAACAAACTAATAAATTAAGGAATGCTGAAGAGTTTACAGCAGCTTCGTAAACTCAAGGTGTTAATCTTTCCTGATAAAAATTTCCTCTCACTACCTTTTCACTAAGTTTTTGTGTGTGTACACATATAAATAACTATGCACATACCTTGTTTAGGCAGTATTTTGAAAACTTCATAATTAGAGGAATCACTGTGAGTGATACAATATTGTAATTATAATTGCTTTTTAGAAAGTCTAAAATATGTCATTCGAGTTCAACCTAGTTAAAAAGGACTAATGGGCACTCACAAATACATACTGTTAAGAGTTCATCTACACAGCCTCACTATTTGGAGAACAACTTTGCAGATATTTTTGTCATAATTCCACCATTCTATACTTTGTTATGAAGATTTTTCTTTCCCTTCTTGAAGAATTAAAAGTCTCAGTTAAATCATATTTAAAAGCACAGCAGCATTTGACATCTATGGGTAAAAAAGCCAGGTAGAAGCTAGATAAAACCAAAACATAAGCTTAGGACACCAACCTTAAGATAAATTAAAAAAAAAAAAAAAAAGTCTTGCCTATCCAAATGTTCACGTGATTACCTGAATGGTTCAAATGATCATTTATTACTGTCACCTTTACTCTCTTTGTCATGGGATACAAAAATATGCCAATGATCAAACATGTTATGAATATTGTCAACAAACATTAACTCTGAGGAAAACTTGGCAAAATAATGATAATGCAAGATGTCCTTTATGTTTCAAAATCAAGCAAATTTTTATGACTGGCTAGACTAAATTCTATTTTTTGCCATATATATTCTCATATCTATTATAGAAACTATATAGAATTATAGTTTTAATAATTATAGTTTTAATAAATATAGTTTTAACTATATAGAATTATAGTTTAAAGCTATGTAGAATGTAGCTTTAAACCATCTATGAGTAAAGAGAACCCCTAAGAGGAAGTATGGTGACTTGTATAGTATAAGTAATATATTTAAACCATTTTTTGAACTCCCAGCTATAAAATCTCTACTTTGAGAAATTAAAAAAATTCAAAGCTTTAATGTGTATAGAGGCCCAGGAAATGCCTCCAAGTTCAGGCTATGAGGTATCATTAGAAAATAAACATGTGAACAGAGGATACAGCTTAAATGTAAACAAAATACACGATTAAAAATGAATCAGCTCTTTGCTACTTTGAATTATTATTAGTTTTCTGGAGGGGAGGAAACACTTGGCAAGACAGTGTAGACTTTATCTTTTCTTTTAGTCACCAATGTAGAAACATCTTTTAAAGACCTGTTGCCAGAATAAACAAGTTTTTCAAAATTATCCAACTGTCTAATAATAGTACTCCCTTGCTTTAAACTGAAAAAAATTCATATTTTAAAATTTTTAATTTACAAGTTTTTATATCTAAAATTTCAGAAATGCAGAGTGAAGTCAAGTAGGAAAAAACTAACTCAAGCAGCTCAGATAGACACCAACACCACATTAGGTATACTTGTGTAACCAGTCAATGGTTTTATTAAACATGCTTTAAGTATTGAATAAAAAATTTAATCTTGCTATGTAATTTTTGTTTCAAAACTGTTTGCTTCAAGAAGTCCTATTTAGGTTATATAAAACTCCTTAAATGGGCAATTATCGGAGAAACTGTCTTTTAGGAGAAAATAATAGTGTGAATGATCTATATGTAACTTCCCTTTTTTAAAAGAGAAGTTGAATCTGTAATACCAAATTTAGAAAAGAGAGTGGATTTCAGCAAATACCCTGAGAATATCATCTATGTTATAGACACCCACTACTGTTCTGTTCTGTTACAAATAAATGTGCACTCTACAGTATCGAATTTGCTCAAACAAAGCATGTATTTAATTGTCCCTAAAGATGATTCATTTAAAAGAAAACATACATCAGAAGGAGTCACATCAAGTAAAAAATCTCACTTGCAGAGTACCAGATTTCCTATGACTATAGCGATTCATCTGGCCTCTTCCACAGAGTGCAGCACAACCCAGTACCACAGATGCAGAAAAATAGCTTTAGTGAGACTAATACTGATAATTTCAACACCATTTACATTTCTGTTTAACTTCCTTCTAGAAATTAAAGCCCAAGTTACAAAAAAAGGTAGAAAAAAATTTAATCAATATTCATTTTCAATCCATTCTGATTTGTTAGCACTTTAAAACTGTCAGACATCACGTTTTTAGTTTTAATGATTAAAATTAACAGCTATCAGGATAAAGATTCCAGAATTACTATTTTCACATTTCAGCCCCAAATGAAAACTGAAAAATAAACACCTTTCCAAGAGTTTATCAGATGATAACATCTGAATTAATGGGGAGCCATACCATTTTATGGACAAGAACACATAATCCTATAAAAATGTCAATTCCCCCCCCCTGAATCTCATCAATAAATTAAATGTAATTCCAATTTAAATCCCCCCCCCCTTTTTTTTGCATGAAACTTGGCAAACTAATCCTAAAATTCATCTGGAATAGAAAAGAGCCAAGGACAGCTGTAATAAGTTTAAAGAACAAGGTGGGGGGGGGTGTCCAATCAGACATCAAAGCTTATTATAAAGCTGTAGTAATTAAAACAGAGTGGGGTTGGTACTGGGACAGATACATAGATCAATAGTACAGAATTGAAAGTGCAGAAATGGACCCACACATATATATGGAAGTATGATATACAACAGAAGTGAGATTACAGATCAGTGGGGAAAGAATGAACTGTTCAATAAATAGTGCAGGGTCACCTGGTTACCTGCATGAAAAATAAAATTAGGTGCCCAAAACCTAAATATGTAAAACAAAACATTAAAAGTTTTAGAAGAGAATATAAGAAAATATGTTTATGGCTTCAGGATAAGGCAAGTGTGCTAATTATTGTTCATCTCCTGGGAGTCCTCCTCTACTTGCCTCTGCTTTGCTCCATGCCTTGAAATGTTGACCTTTAGTCACTGCTGCATCCAAGCTCCTCTGCCAACCAGCTTCTAATTGGATTTTAGTCAAAGAGGGCACCAGAAGGAGATCAGTGGGTCAGAAGGGAAACAGGCTGGGGTACTTCTTCCCTGATCCTTCCTGCTCTGGGCCCCCATCTGCTACATCACTCTACAATCACACCTTTAGCCAAGTGGCCCTTCTCCAGGATGCCAACTCCCACTGGGTTCTAGGAACACCATTTTCTCCCCTTTCCCAATCAGGATAGTAATAGCTTCCTACTGTTGTTGGTCTTCCATGCCTCAACTGTTGTCACATCTCTGTAAAAAGCCCCTTCATTAAAGTCTCTTTAGTTAAATCATTTCAGTGGAATTCTATTTCCTGCAGAGACCCTGTCCTATTAAGAAACAAGACATTTGATGCACAAACCATAAAGAAAAAGATCAACAACTTTGATTACATTAAAAATTAAACATCTATTAAAATATACTATGAACGAGTTAAAGGCAAGCTTAAGACTATTGAGTAATATACATGGTTCACAAAATCAACAAAAGATTAGAATTCAGAATTAATAAGAAACTCTTCTGAGTCAATTTTTGAAAAGACACATAAAACCAAAGAAAAATGGGTAAAAGAGGAAACTCAAATGTTCAATAAGCATGTGAAAAGATAATCTCATCAGTAATAAGAAAAATGCAAATTTAAAGAGATATAGCTATCAAATTCACAAAAACTGAAGTCTGACAATATCAAATATTGATGAAAATGCAGATAAAAGAGGAACTCTCATAAATCTTTGGCAGGTATGTAAGTTGGTATAACCACTTCGGAGATAATTTGGCATTATCTAGTACAGTTTGGAGATGCACGCACCCTGCCCATGTTACGTGCAGTCTTTCTCAACCGGGGTTCCATGAAAAAACAAGCCCTACAGAAAATGATTCAAGCAACTATTTCCTCAGTTCTCCCAAGGATGGCATCAAGTCAAAACCAGTGGTGTACTGGCAAATGTTTAACAATTGGCTGGGGGGATGGGGAAGGAAGCTCTTATTTGTAGCATTTGCTGACTTCTGTGGTATAAATACCCACACCATGGCTGAACCCAAGCCTCCCATCTGGTAGTACCCATGCAGAACTCGAGAATTAGGAAGAGATTCGCACAATCACTCTTAGGAGCTGTGATCAGTTTCAAGCTCCAGCCCAACACTTCAGACTTATAGGACAGAATTTAATTTATTATCTACAATGGATACCGCAGGGTATGGGGCTTAATTCTCTTGAGGAATTCTGGATGAGAAGTGCCAAGTCTAGCATCTAAAGAAACTCTTGTTTTTATGCCCCTGGAGACACAGAAGAAGAATGTTTGCAGCAGCATTGCTTGCAATAGCAAAATAATGAAGGCAGCCTTAAGGTTCATCAAGATTAGAATGAACTGATACACTTGAAAACTACAGAGCTTAAAAAGAATGAAAGCTACCACATACCAACATGATTAAACCTCAAAAACATAATGTTAAGTAAAATAAAGCCAGTTGTAAAATATATATACTATAATACCATTTATATAAAACATGTATTTTAAAACATGCAAAACATTGCTATACATTATTAATGGATATGTATGCAACTATAGAAAATATATTAGAGATAAAAAACATTGAGGAAATTTGGGCTGGCTGGTTAGCACAGTTGGTTAGAGCATAGCCTTATAACACCAAGGTCACAGGTTTGGATCCCCATATCGGCCAGCCACCAAAACAAGCAAACAAAAGCAAAAAAAAAAAAAAAAAAAAAAAAAAATCAAGAAAGTGGTTATCTCTGGTAAAGGAAGGAAGGTAATGGAGTCAGAGAGAGACACACAGGTGGCTACAATCTTATCTAGAATCCTTAATTTCTTTTAAAAAAGCATTAAAACAAATAAATATGTTGTAATAATTTTAATTTATTGTTTCAGAATTTATTAGGTTAAGTAAATACATTTTTTTTTCTTTTTCCTTATGGGTCTCATGAAGTAGAACTTTGTAAGGTTTTTTTGGTACAATTTCTAGTATCTGTTAATAAATTTGGACAATAAATATTTGCATTTCAAATATTCATTTATTCCCCATGATTTCAGTAATAAACCATTTATTCCTCTCACTCATGTTGATATATTATCTTCTTCCCTCTTTCTCTAAATAACAGACTATAAAATCCAATGGTAATGCTAAAGTAACCTAAAGTTCTTAACAGGAAGCCCAGCTGATAGGACTAGTGTAAAGGAACAACTGGCTTAAAGCCTGTGTTTGGGGGTATATTTCCCACCTCTGAGGCTAACTTCTATAATTCTAGAAAATATAAAAACTTCCTCACAAAATGTGGAAGGCTTCTTTTTACTTCCTTAAAATGCCAAAGAACTTATTTAGCACTAAAAAGTGAAATATTGTTGTTTTTTTTTAAAAAACCAAAAATGAAAACACACTTTCCCCGTGAAATATCTTTCACTTGGTGTTCAGGTAACCACTGACTGCTACACCAAACACATTCTGGTTCTTTCTTACTGTGTCTCTCGATATTGGGGACCTTGACCTTTGGGAATGTGATGTCTCAGTGTACACAGTGTGACTTTTTTCAAAGAGACTGTCTTGAAATAAGCCTATGCCTTAAGTACACTCTTTTCTGCAAGCTAGCAGGCATTCAGAAGCTAGGTGGTTCTAAATAAAGAACTCTAGTCAACAACAGGAAATAACTCCCACAGAAAAAAGGGGCAGAATACAAACTCTCACCAACTCTTGCACACAGTTCACAACGGCCTTTTGTTCCACACACATTAAGCCTGAAATCTTTACTTTTCAGAGCATGTTTGGGCCTCTGCAGAGCAATCAAACATTTCTTTTCCTTTTTCTGGTGTCCTTGTCTTCTTCCCGCTCAGGAAGTTAACCTTACAACTAACTTTTTACTATGAGGTGGCAGATCAGAAAACAGGACAGTTTCTATTTTAACTTTTTTTCCTTAATGGAGCTTCTCGAAACAAAACAAAAACCCCAATCGATTTTTGGTTTAAAAACTCACTTTTCCAATAATACATGTGACACCATGTAAACACACACAAACATGTTCATCTGCAGAATATGTTTCCAAATCTATCAACATGGATGCATCATATTAACCCATAAATCTAGTTTGATGGGCAACACTTCAGCAAATCAATGCCACTAGAAGAAAAATTTATATCTTTTTCAAAGGCTCCCATCTTGGGTGTTTAGAAAAACATAGGGAAAAATCTAGATCCCAAGTCAACCAAATAGAAAGAAATCTAGATGGTAGTTTTCATAGTTAAAGTGACTCCTACTGGAAGGGATTGGTGTCATTAAAGTACAGTGCAGCACAGGCACTCCTGACATGGGAATGGGTTGAGCAAAATAAATTAACTATGACCGCAGACTGATAGTTCTTCCCTCTCCTCTACATTCAGTCTTGCCCTCTCTACTGGCTCCTTCCTGCAGCCAATAAAATACAGACTCAACACGCTCTAGCTTCACTTTTAAAACAAGAAGCAACCCTCCCCCGCTTCAATGCTGCAGGAATGCTGGGGGCTACTCCTTCCTCTGCCTTCTACAGGACAACTGTACTGGGACCCCAGAAAAGGGCAACAACACTCCCTAAATGCCATGGCCAATGGACACTTTTCAGTTCCTCATGTACTTAGCCTCTCTATAGCATTTGCCATTACTGAATACACCTCCAGCAGTTTCTTTCAGGTTGAACTACAGTCTCCTGGTTCTTATTTCTCTGGCCACTTACAGTTTCCTTTGCTGGTTTCTCTTCCTCTGCCCTCCCTATAAACCTGCAGTTCTAGACTTTTTGAAAAATCATCTCTGGTTGCAGTTTGGGGCCAGAGAGGGGTACACAGTATCTAGTACAGGCGGGAGGCGGAGGCAGGTGGAGATGGGGATGATTGGGTAGGTTAACAGAATCTTCAGGGAAATCTGGGACATGAGTGTTTTGGAAAAAATTTCCCAGTTGATAATTGCTATGTAAATGTTAGTATTCTCTATGGTTTTGTTTTTGTCCTCTTTGTCTTCTTCTCACCCTATAAACTCTCCCCAGGCAATCTCATCCAGTCTCAGGACCCCTATATGCTAATGATTCACAAATCATTAACTACATTCTAGACCTTTCTCTCTGAGCTTCAGATCTGACCTTTTTATAAAGGAAGACCATACAGCCCAGTTTGTCAGGGTCATTCCTGGTTTATGCTTGCTTTCTTGGCGTAATTATTAATAGTACCCTGTTTCAATCTCAAAAGGGTCCTGGTTTGAACAATAATGGTATATAATTAGCCTATTTATATCCCATTGCCTATTAAGACATCTCCACTGGGTATCATAAAGGCATCTCCAACTCACAATACATCTAAAATTGTCCTAATCACATCCTCCTTAAATCTTCCCTCCTCCTGAATGCCTTAATATGGTTAAGGCACAAACATCCACCTGGTGTCGAAGTCGGAAATTTAAGATTCAGGGTATCTTCCCTCTCTTAGCCTTACATCCATGAAGAGCCAAATTCCTGTCAATTTTCTCTCTTAAATATTTTCCAAATATGTCCCATTTCTCCCACCACTGCCTTAGTCAAGAACCCTAATTCTTTCACTTTATTTATTGCAGCAATATCTCCCTGTTTCCAGTCTGGAGTATTCTCCTCTAATCCATCCACACCATCTACTGTGACAGATAGCACAGTAGGTGTGAACAAGGGACACTCTTGCTGAGTTCACAGGAAGACGTGATGCAGTGGGTTGCGTGGTGATGGAGACTTGCACAGAGTGACAAAGGACATGCACATGTACAGGGTGACAATGGATGCACAGTTGTGGCCACAGAGCTTGGCCAGTGTGTTAGTAAGCCGGAAGGTGGTGATAGGTTTTAGGGTAATTGGGAATTAGTCAAGGTCATTAAAAACAGGTGGAGCAGCATGAGCACAAATAGGGAGGTGAGAAGCAGCATATGATACAGGTACAGATCTGAAGTAAATCCCAGGCTGGAAGCAGCAATACTAAGACTGGAGAGTTTGGCTGGGGCAGGTCTAGAAAGGCCTTGGAGGCCACATTAAGGAGTGTTGCCTTTCATTCTGAAGCCTGTGGGGAGTCGTGAAAAGATTTCCCATAAGAGAGTGGCATGATTTGATTTTCATCTTAGGAAGTTAACTCCACATCTATGCCTAAACTTGACAGAATGTTAGTAAAATTTATTTAGAATAAACAACCAATGAGGAGAAAATAAAATAAAATTTAAAAGACATTAAAACATATTTAAAAGCTACAATAATTAAGAATTGGATTCTGGCAATGGAAAAATATAAATGAATCTGAATTGAAAAACTTTAAACAGACCTTAGTGTAAAGGTTTAGTAATTACTAAAGACGCATTCTTGATAGTAGGGAAAGGAAGGTATGTGCAATAGTTTATATTTAGGGGGTAAAAATGGACATTAGGCTCTTGCCTCATACAATATGATAAAACACTAGAGATTAATTAAAGAATAACATATAAAAAACATAAACATGAAAAAATTAAAAGAAATTACAGATGAATAGTTGATCTTAGAGGTAGACAAGACCTTTCCAAACATTTCCTGCCAAAAAAAGAACCATAAAGATAAAATTGACTACATTAAAACATAAAACTATATAACAAAAAACACCATAAGCAAAATTAAAAGAAAAATGACAAAGTAGGAAAAATATTTGCAACACAAATAACAAAGACTCAGTAATGTTACAACCTGAAGAGGTCCTATGAATCAGTTAGAAAAATATCAATACTAAATTGGAAAACAGGGAAACTAAATTAGAAAAATGAGCAAAGGATACAAGCTAATGAGTATCAAAGGAAGAAATGCATGAAAAAAAAGAAATACAAATGCACTTAATCAAAGTAATACAAAAGTTAAAAATACATAATTTTCACATACCAAGCTGGCTCAAATTGTTTTAAAACTGATACAGTGTGAGAGTACAATGGATGAGTTGTCTCATAGCCACTGATGGGAGTATAAATTGATTCAGCCTTGGGAAGGACAGGGTTTTGGTCGTATGTATCAAGAACTTTTTAAAATAGCCATATCCTGTAATGCAGTAATTTCATTTCTAGGAAATTTACCCTAAAGAACTAGTCAGAGCTATGCATAAAGAATGTATTCATCCAACAAATATTTATTGAATGCCTACTGTGTCCTAAGTTTTAGGAGCTGGGAATATGGCTGCAAACAAAACACACAAAATTCCTGTCCTCACGGATCTTGCATTCTAGTGGGAGGAAAGAAGGAAAAAATAAAAATTAGTAAATTATATGGTATATTAGAAATTAAGTGCCATGGGAAAAATAAAGCAGGGAAAGAAGATGGGGAGTGTGTGATTGGGTGTGGAAACATGTGTGGGAAAGGGGTGTGATTTCAAAGCAGTGGTTAAAAGCAGCCTCTCTAAGAACATGGCATTTGAGTACAGACCTGAAGAGGGGAGGGGTGCAAGCCTTGCAGCTATCTGGCAGAAGAGCTTTCACAGCAGAGGGAACAGCAAATGACAGCCAGCAGGCCCTGAGTGGGCAGCGTACCTGTGGGCTCAAGGATGTCCACAAGGAGGAGAGGAGTGGGCGAGGGGAGTGTGGAAGGAGAGAAGGAGCAGGGAGGAGCAGGGAGGAGAGGTGGCAGGCTGTGGAGGGTCTTATAAACCAAAGCAATGACTTTGGCTTTTACCCTGAGTCAGTTGGGAAGTGATTATTGCAGTATCCTTGACTCCTAACCACGTATTCTCAATATAGCATGCAGAGACCCTATGAAAACAAGTCTAGTCGTTCCTCTCTCCAAACCCTCCAATGACGGATGGTGACTACATTGTAATGACTGGTGATTTATTTAGTGTTGCTCTGAGTTTTTAATCTCTTCAAGTATACCAAAAACTCTAACATTGGAAAATGGGCCACCAGCATTAAACAACAGAGAACTGCTGGGTTGGTGAAAGGGCTAAGAGCTTGAGCTTTATAGTTAGGGCAGTTCTATCACTCATGAGCTTTCCAGTTATAAATCTTGGGCACACTTCTCAATATCTAATTCTCACTGTGAAAAGGGGGAAATAATACCCACTCCACAGAGTTATAAAGATTCAATAAGATAATACATTTTTTTCAGTGAGCCTCCGGTGGTACATTGATGACTTTAAAAGGTACAAGGACCTGGCACTAAATGGCCATCTTGAAGGAGGGAGATGACAGTGAGATGAGAGGTGAGTGTTCCTTGAGGGGGCACACAGCTTCCCAGGAGGAGGAGGAGGAGGATGGGACAACCTCGAGATATCACCTGAGGTTTCTTGCTACTCAGTCTCCTGTGCAGCTGGAGGTGGCCAAGAGATGCAGTTCTGGTTATCAGGTATGGGGGGAAGTCTGCTGGGATCCCTGGGAAGGAATCTCCTTCATAATAAAAAGTGAGGGGTCTGGCCAGTTAGCTCAGTGGTTAGAGTGTGGTGCTGATAACACCAAGGTCCAGGGGTCAATCTCTGTACTGGCCAGCTGTCCCCCATAGCAAAAAAAAAAAAAAGAAAAGAAAAGAAAAGAAAGCGAGTGATGCACAGGCATGTACGGATGCAGGGAGACCTTCTGCCTTCCTGGCTGGGTGAGGATGTGATGATGCCTGGCACTGCAGTAGCCATCCCATGACTGTGATGTAACAAGGCTAAGGACAAAAGACCAACACACTGAAGGTGGTGGTGTAGAGGTCCAAGTGGGACCTGTGTCCTTGATGACACTGACTGTCACTGGGACCACCCACCTCTAGATGTCTGAGAGAAACAATAAATGGCCTTATGGTTATGTTTGCTACTTTGCAGATGTGGGTCAGGGACAACAGGCCACGGAATCACCTAGGGACTACTTTAAACACAGGTCTTAGACCCCACACACCCTACTAAACCATTATCTCTGTGGGAGGGACTTAAGAATCTGCATTTTACATTTCCCCAATGTACTGGTTTCCTATTGCTGCTGTAACAAATTACGATAAAATTAGTGACTTTTAATGATACAGATTTATTCTCTTAAATAGTTCTGGAGGTTAGAAGTCTACAACCAAGGTGTTGGTAGGGTTGCATCCTTCTAGAGGCTTCAAGATAGAATGTTTCCTTGTCTTTTCCAGCTTCTAGGGACTGCCTGCATTTCTTGACTCATAGCCCCTGCTTGCATCTCCAAAGCAAGTTATTCCACCTTCTGCTTCTGTCATCTCATCTCCTCCTTCTGGCTTTGACCCTCATGCCTCACTTTTTATGAGGACCTTTGTGATTACATGGAGCCCAGCCAGATAATTCAGGATAAACTTCTCTATCTCAAAAACTTTAACTTAATCACATCGCAAAGTCCCTTTTACAATGTAAAGTAATGGCAATACTTTATATTACTTTGACCACATCAGCTGATTATGGAACCACTGGTTTAAGCCATTGTTTTTTGGCATTTCTTTAACTGCAGGTGAAAGCATCTTAATAAACCACGTACTGGTTATAAAAACTTAACCCAGTGGTTCTCAATGGGAGCAGAAATGGGGTATGGGAGGATGGAGAAAAAGGTCCGGGAAAACTACATACATTAAAATCATTTGGGATCTTTTTCTAAAATATACATATCTGCGTCCTGCACAGACCCATGGAATTGGGATATACAGGTCTAGGCATCAGGCATGGATAGGTGAACAAACCTCCCCAGGAGATTCAGCTGTACTCCCTGGCTAAGATCCACTGAATAACCTCCAGCTACACTTTAGTTTTCTTATCTGTAAAATATAAAAATAACATATGTCCCGCCTATCTCTCACAATCATGTGAGGATGGAGGTAGGCAATGTATGTGGAAGCAATTTACAATTGGTACAGAGCTATATAAATACCTGTATCACTGGTAATTATTAGTGGAAACTGATGCAGGCTGTAAATGGTAGTGTTGGGTAAAACCATCCAGAGAGACTCCAGTTATTCAGAACTTACAAAGTAGGGAAAAATAAATCCTTGAGAAAAAAGAAAAAGATATTACAAAATCCATGTACCAAACCTCATACATTAGCATGTATTCCCCGAGTGCCTATTTAATTTTAATTTAAAGATAATTTTAATGTATCTGGTCTCTTTCCCAAACCACAGATTGTAAATGTAAATTTAGAGGAAGAAAGAATGAAAAGAGGCAAGCACGTGATAGTAGGAAAAAAAGAAAGGCAGCTAACAACTAGAAAGGGAGGATTAAAATATGTTGATACAAGAATTCAAAAAAATTTACTGATCTGGGACCATTTAAAGCAAAGGCAAATAGCACCATGTCCCTCACTAGCCCTGCCCTAAAGGACTCTATTTCAACAGAATACCTTAGTAATCTAAATGACCCTGAATCATTAAGAAAATGTAGCATTATGCTTAATGCTGTGTGTGGAAAAAAATGTAAGAATAACATCAACAACAACAATAATTATATAGAGAAAGACTTTTATCGAACAAGCTTATGTTAAACAAGTTTGGGTGCTTAAAGAGATAAACTTCAGGTATCTATAAATTTCACGTGTACAGAATGCAGATATGCTAGATAAATGGTAAGTCACCGTATAAACAATGGCTGCTGTAAATCTACACATAAGTTCTGCTGATGTGAAGGAAGACCTCACATCATAAGAGCTCAATAAATCTGTGCTGTTAAAAAAAAAAATCTATTTTGTTTGGGAGACCAAAATAGACATTGTCACCTTCATGGATGAAGGATAGTGATAGATTGGTCCATCTGCTGGCTGCGGAATATACAATACCATACCTTTAGTCTTAGATAATTGCTTTTTAAAACTGTATAGCACTTAAAGCACATTGATATCATCATCTTATTTGCTCCCCACTCCCAAAGGCCCTAAGAGCTGGCTACTATTCTGTTTTACACTTGAGGAATGGAGGCTCAGAGAAAACTTTCTCAAGATGCCACAGTGGCCAAGAAGCAAAGCCCAGACTTGAACCAAGATCTTCTGATTCAAGATTCAGTTTTCATTTTTGAATTTACATTATTGTAAATATCACTTCACTTAACTGTTTAATGAAGACTCTTTGTTAAAGCACATTTCTAAAAACAAACTCAGTTGGGAACTTTAAGTATGGTGATCTATCTGGCTGTCTATCTGTCAAGCAGCATGAATCAGAAAAACTGTAATGTCTTTTTTTTAAATATATATCCTGTCTACTTCTTCTCAATATCCCAACACACTGGCTAAGTTTCTATAAACAGTTTTAGCTTAGAGTGAAATTTTATGACTAAATCTTAAACACTTAAATAGAAAATGATAAGATGGTTTTAGCTAGTAAAGAAAAGCACTTGATCTAAAAACAAAAAGCTCAAAATGTACAGATTTCATGAGCATTTGGTTACTATATGAAAAACTGCAGGTATTACAATGGTTTATTTTACTTTTGCTTATATTTCTAGAGGACTACTATGCTTCTGTGCTATTTCAACCCACATATTTGATGACACATGCAGAGCCTAAAAGTCCATGATTCATCTGAGGCAGCCACAGTCATGCAGCTCAGGGATGTACCCACTGACATGAAGCTGCACTCTGTGCAATGTGCATTCACACTCTTCTGCCCCCACCATGCACTGCTTGTGACTCCACCAAAGCACATTCATCCACCTCCAGCCCACCCTCCCACCTGAGGCGGAGCTCACGCCATGAGACTGAAGTAAATAAAATAAAAAAGGATTACTTAAAGGCACCCTTAGTCAGAAATCATCTTTTCTACAGTAACAGGAAAAAAGCCTTCACTATGCATTTGGCCACCTTTTTTACCATTACCTTTTGGTTCTTTTGCAGAGAAACCAAAGTACGAAATACAGAGTGACTTAACCAACCGTTGTCAACACTTTCTGACATGTCTAAGAACACTGACTTTGGAGTCAATTAGTCCTAGGACAGACAGGGTTTTGAGTTCTAGCTTGACCATGTTCGTTTTTTGAGTTTAGGCAGCTTGCATAAGCCTCAATATCCTCATCTATAAAAAGGGGATAGAACCAGGACCTGCAGCATAGTGTTATGGTAAGGATTAAATGAGATACTGTGCACAAAAAAGTAAGCACAGTCTCTGAAAATGATAAACAGTAGCTATTTTTGTTATTAATAATTATTTAATCACATAATGCTCATTAAGTTCAATACAGTGCCAGTGGTCACTGGTGTTGAAGGGAGAACTCCCTTGTTCAGGCCTCGTCAGTGCTGCCAACTGCAATGAATCTTACGTAAGGCTTTGTGATTATAGCACACTAGAGATTAGATGGAATTTCACTCACTTAAGGCATTAGGTCAGACTGGAATATAGGAAAAGACATTTTTATTTAATAAATCTCATCATATGATTAGTATCCAAAATGTATCTCTGTCACTGCAATTCAATATAAAACCAACACCACTTTATTTTCTTTGTCTAACAAACATATACTGAATATCCACTGTGCCAGGCCCTGGGCTAAGCTTAAGAAAAGATTCTCTCACAAATAACTAAGAGAGTATTGAACCTCTGAATAGTTAATTATTTGTGATTCCCTCCTTCTTGTTCTCTTGCTTTAATTATATTCTGATGGGAAAACATAATAAACACTAGGAAAGATCAGCTTCTTTCTTCAATGGCTTTAAAATACAAGTAACAGAAGCAACCAGCATGCCTCTTCCTACTTTTTAATTGCTATAACTGGACTACAGTACTTTCTTTTTCCACCTAAAAATAATGCCGGTAATGTTTGGCAACTGAACCCAAGGAAATAGAAAATGAGCACCAAAAAAATTGCAGAGAGCATTAAGCCTCATTTGTAGTAGATGTATCCATCTTTCTATAGTTAGTACCCACTTTGCCACCATGCAGCTGAACCTCAGATCTCAAATCTTAGTCTCTGAGTTGCTCTAAAAAAATAGTGATGCTGAACGCAGACACAAATATCTCCTTTTGCCCCAGGTTGATGGATTATGGGGCTTGAATGGTATATCAGAATTTACATTTGGTTGTAAGTAAAGAAATACTGACTAATATTGGCTTAGATGACTAAGGATTTATTTTTTTCTCACAAAATTAGAAGTCTAGGATTAGGCAGTCCAGGACTGGAAGGATGGCTCGAAGATACCTGCTTCACCATCCTCATGGTCCTCAAGGTCACAAGAAGGCTGCTACCCACCAGGTACTTCATCCACATTCCAGGTAACAATAAAGTCAAACGTATTGTCTTTGTGAGGCTTTGTCTTTTTATTCAAGAAGGATATCCTCCCCAGGGACCTCTACCCACATTTCACAGGCCAGAATAGGGTGAGAATAGAGTCACTTCAGCTATAAGGGTGCCAGGGCATCAAATATTTCAGCTTAGCATAAAGGTACTCCAAATAAAATCAGGGTTCCCTTAAAACAGAATGGCAGGATTGGGGGAACAGATACAGTGTACATAGTTAGTAGAATTTGCCATCAGTGGTAAGAGACCGTGGCATAGATTTATGATTTTGTTGTGGGGGAACAATGAGTTAAAATGCCAAATAATTATTAACAATTAAAAAGGCTTTGTACTGTTTGGTAATTAATATGAAGAAGCACAATGGCATCTTGAGCCTATGCACACAGCACTTTTCTCTGAGGATCTTCACGTGCTTTCTTCATTGCCCATGCTGCCTCCTGTACCCTTCCCTGTGAGGCAGGCCAGGCTC
The DNA here is from genome assembly GCF_027409185.1 of Cynocephalus volans. NCBI lineage: Eukaryota > Metazoa > Chordata > Mammalia > Dermoptera > Cynocephalidae > Cynocephalus > Cynocephalus volans. Next base: position 60,925,699 of record NC_084473.1, read on the forward strand.
AGCATCTGGCTGAGTAGGGAGGCAACTTTGGTGATGAAGAGCTCGTTTCACCACCTTCACCACCTTCTCACAACATCTCTTTAAGGTAGAGGAGGACCAGATCCCCGGTTAAAATGGCAGCAAAATGGATCAGAGGAATTAAGTAAATTCAGGGATTAAGAAAGGTTGATAGATTTTTAAAGGCTGTTCAAGAGAAATGCAATCTGAGTCTAGTTAGGTTCACCCAAACTGAGTACGCTGAACTGAACAGACTCTTCATTAACCCAATGCTCACCTCTTATCAAAGAGGTTTGCAAGCCTTTGTGAATAGCATGAACAGTGAAACAAAAAAACGGTCTCAATATTTAGGTCAATGTTGTCAAGTAGTCAGTGACAGACCCAAAAAAGTAAGACCATGTCTCCTAAGATATTCCCTTTAATTCAAATAGAAATTCACGGATGTGTAGTTTTGTCCCAAGAAAATTAAACTTTCAGAGAACATGTATGCAACATATTCAAGCTCAGAATATATTCCAAACTTGGTAGGGTATCGTGTAGCCATTAATTAACATTATAATTTGCTCTTGAATGTACAGAGTTTCTAACTCAATCAGAGCTTATTTCCAAAGCTTTAACCATTCTGTAGCCAAAAAAAAAAAAAAAAAAAAAGTAGTATTACAACATTATTACTAAGCAAAATACTAAAAATACTAAAACACAATGGAAGCTATTCTTCTCTGAGCACATATACAACTCTCATTGTTATTAAGAGAGCTGAGCACACACACATTTGGAGGAAAAGAAATACTCTGTAATGCCTCAGAGCTATTATAAGTGATACATTAGCTTCTTAAGACTAAATAAGAAAAGCAGAGACTGGTTAGATCTACATTTTTCAAATATGTACATGTCCCATCAATTATTTATTTTGTATTAATTTTAATGAAAAAATTTACCCCTCATGAAATGCATCACTGATGGATTAGATCACAACACTCTTTTCAGAAAAGCAAAGATAAGTTTAGTAAGTTTAAATAATATACTAAATAAAGGTTCCGTTTCTCAGTCAAGAAAACACGTGAGTTGAAATCAAGTGTGGGGAGTTCTGGAGTCAGTTTCATAATTACTAGTGACCCCACAAGTAGCTAGAGCAAAAACTCTTTATAGAAACTTTTTTTTTTTTTAAAGTTCACTATTATGTGGTTGGGTACATATTTATTCACCACTAGCTATGCAAATCCTAAGGTCTAAAAACAAGCAAGTACCCTCTGTGTTGAGACTTCTGTCTGTCTTTGGAGAAGAATGGGTTTGGGGGGGGCGGGGGGGTGAGGGGCGGACCTTCAAGCTGGAAGAGGCCTGGGAAGCTCATCCAGGACTTTCATTTTAATAAAGATAGATAAACAAACATCGGTTCCATTTATTAAGGAATATTTGCCTGTTTGCAATAATGAATATACTTCTTTTACTGTGGTATGTGTATTGGAGAGGTTGACACAATTTTTAATTATATATTACCAAAATGGGTATAAAATACTTTTTTTGTTGTTTTAAAATGAACCCCCCACCCCCAAAAGTAAAACTTTTTCCCCTCAATGGACAAAGACTCGGGTCCTCTAATGGCTTCACACGAGTTGGTTTTTTAAAACCTGGAAACTGATTGGGTGACATTTAATCTCTGAGATTAAAATCACTTAGTGAATATTGTATTGTTCCACTGTTCTCACTGTCATTTTGGCATTTGGGGCCTCCCTCTGCTGCTTCTGCTGGTGCACTTACCAGCTAATGAAACCTAGCCCAGGAGCAGCTGCCTGAATCTATGTCAAACTGCATCTGGCACCCATCTATCTTCCAGCCATCTAAATTCACCTCTGAAATCATACAAAAGCAGCGCAGAGCTGCCTCCAGCCGCAACAACACACCAGTCTTTGTTTTATCAAGGCTGTGAAGCAATTTTACACTTTTTTAAACAAAATTTTCTACATATTTTAGAGTGGCAGCTTTTGAAAGGAATGGGGGGAAAGGTTGTTGTGTTTTTTTTTTTTTTTTTTAATCCTGAGAATATCAAGACTTAAAAATAGCCTGTAAAAATTTGGTAGACCATTATTAGCAGGGTTTTGGCTGAAACAGTACATTTGGGGGCCTGCCTGCCAGTAGAGACACAATGCTGCCGACAGATCCCAGACAGGGAGGCGAGTCTGCTTAACATTCTTGAGTTGTCACGGTTATTAAATATGCTGCACCATAAAACCTTCCAGTACTCAAGGTTTTCTCCATATCAGCTCTGTGGAATTATCAGAAATGCTGGTTTTAGCAGGGAAATTATTTACATATGCATTTAAGGAACATTATTTTCAAGGACCATTACATGAGAGAGAGCATGGATTTCCTGAATGAGGGGAAACACACATACATACACATAATTTTAAATATATATAATTTAAAAGATGTACTCTTCTCTAAAAACTGTAATTAGTTGGATCACTCTGTAGCAATTGACTTTTCTCCTGTCCTTCTAATGATAATGACATGTATAAAGGATACTATCTTCTTTAACTACAATGATGAAGGCTGAAGCCATTAGAAAGGAGTGCAATAAATGTGTACTAAAGGATCTACAAGGAAAGCCAAGTCATCGATGATGCCTACAGCAAACTTAGTTCTTAGATCAGAAATAAGTGAAAGATAGCTTTTCTTTTGCTCATTCACTGATTTTAATTCTAATAGATGTTATCAATTTCCCTTTAGACAGTGTTTAACCTGCATCCTATACTTTTCAAATTATGGTATTTACATTTACCATTTTAACCTTTTTTAAATGTACGATTCAGTAGCATTATGCTTCCTCACAATGTTGCACAGCCATCACCATTATCCTTTTCCAGAACTTTTTCATCACCCCAAACAGAAGGTCTGTACCCATTAAACAATAACTCTCCCTTCCCTCTTGCCCCCAGCCTCTGGAGTCTCTATTCTACATTCTGTCTCCTTGAATTTCACTATTCTAGGTACCAATATAAGTGAAATCATACCATATTTGTTCTTCTATGTCTGATTTATTTCATTTAGTATATTTTCAGGTTCAGAGTTGCCTGGTTAGCTCAGCTGGTTAGAGTGTGGCCTTATAACAACGATATCATGGGTTTGTATCTCCATACAGGCCAGTCACCAAAAAAAAAGTTAAAAAAAGACATTTTCCAAATTCACACATATTGTACCATGTATCAGAGTTTCATTCTTTTTTAAGGCTGACTAATGTTCTATTGCATGTATATATGTATGTGTATACATACCACATTTTGTTTATCCACTCACCTGTTAACGGACATTTGGGTTGTTTCCACCTTTTGGCTGTTGTGAATAGTACTGCTATGAACATTGCTCTACGATTATCTGTTTGAGTTACTGCTTTCAATTCTTTTCATTATATATCTAGAAGTGGATTTATTGGCTCATATTGTAATTCTATTTAACTTTTTGAGGAGCCAAAAAATAGCTTTTTAAAACAAAACTTTTAAAAGTTAATTTTGTCCTTGCGATGAGCCATACATTACTTTAATGGCTAAAATTCTTTCTCTTTGATGTGGAGGTCACCAATTGTCTACACATTGCTAAATTCAATAGTCAGTACTCAGAGCTTACCTGACCTGACCTACACAGTCGATCAGCTGATCATTCCCTCCTCCAGGAAACACTTCCAGGACTCCGCTCCTGGTTTTCTTCCTCTCTCACTGGCCACACCTTAGTCTCTCTTAGCTGATTCCTCTCCCTCTCCCTTGACTCCAAAACTCTAAAGGGTCCCTGGGGCTCAGTCCTTGGACTTCTTCACTATAGTCCTTCCTTGCAGATCTAACAACTTCCAAATTTATATCTGCAGCCTGTATTCCTCTCTTCTGAATTCCAGACTTGAATCTTCATGCACTCCTCACCTTCCAGCCAAAACCATTTGTCCAAGTCCTCAGCTCCAATGCCTTGGAGTCATCATTGATTCGTCATATCCAATCTGGCAGGAAATCCTGTCGGCTCTGTCTCAAAACCTAAGCATAAGTGGATCACTTCTCACAATTCTAGGGCTACCACTGCAGTCCAAATCACCATCATCTCTTGCTCCTGGAGTACTGAAATGGCTTCCAACGTACTGTTTTGCTTTTATCCTTGTTCCTCTCCTGTTTATTCTCAGCACTGCAGCCAGAATGATCCTTCTTAAAATGTAAGTCAGGTCATGCTATTCCTGCACTCTAAACTCTCCAATGGCTCCCCATTTCACTCAAAAGGCTCTCCATGTTCTACGCTCTCATTGTCCCTCCAACCTCATCACCAACCTACTCTCCCCTCACTCATTCTTGTTCCACCAGCACTGACTTTGCCTCCTTACTAGTCTGTGAACATGCTAGACACGTTTCTACCTCAGAGCTGTTCCTTCTGCCTGGAACATTCTTCTCCACATATCTGCATGGTTTTCTCCCTCACTTCCTTCAAAACTTTGCTCAAATGATACTCTCACTTTTTCTTCAAACCCTGTTTAAAATGGCAACCCACACACTCTTGCTATCCTTGCCATATCCTCACCCCCTAATCAACTGCTTTAAAACTTTTCCACAGCACTTATCACCTCCTAACATATGGTATAATTTATGTATTATGTTTATTGACTTCTGCCCCAGTTAAACTATAAGCTCCATGAAAGCTAGGACCCCCCCACCCCGATTTTGTTCACTGCTGTATTTCTAGCTGCTATAGACTGAATGTTTGTGCCCCTCCCCCCCATTCATATGTTAAAGTCCTAATCCCCAGTGTGATGGTATTTGGAGGTAGGGCCTTTGGGAGGTAATTAGGTTTTGATAAGGTCATGAGGGTAGAGCCCCACGGTGGGATAGTGCCTTTATAAGAGAAAGAGACATGGGATTGGTGTCTCTCTCTCTCTGTGTGTGTGTCTCTCTCTCTTTCTGCCTGCACATACAAAGAAAAGGCCATGTAAGGACATAACCATGAAGGGGGCCCTCACCAAGAACCCAAACATGTTGGTACCCTGATCTCAGACTTCCAGAACCATGAGAAAGAAATGTTTGTTGTTTAAGCCATCCTGTCTATGGTAATTTGTTATAGCAGCCCAAATTGACTAAGTACTCAGAACAATGTCTACAATTGGTAGAAACAATAAGAAACAACTCAATGGACAGTTTGTAAACAGTTTATAAATGAATGGGTCAGCAGAGAGATACCCTTCAAATATTCAGCCTCTCACTTAAGGCAACCCACAAACATTTTTCAGTCATCTTCTAAAGTCAGGCACTGTAATAATTGCTGGGGAAATACAGATATCCCTTCCCTCATGGAGTTCACAGTCCAATGGAGTTCTGAGGAGTTCATAATTTTTTAAGCAAACTTTTTATTTTGAGTATTTTCACATGCAATTGTAAAAAACAATCCTAACAGATACTACATACCCTTTATCCAGTCTTCCCCAAGGGTAACATCTTGCACAACTATAGCACAGGATATTGACAATGATATAGTCAAGATACAGAACTTTGCCATCAGCACACAAATCCCTTATGTTGCCTTTTTATAGCCAAGTCCACTTTCCTCACTTCCACTCCCTACCCCCCACCTTCCTTAAGTCCTAGAAATCACTAATGTGTTCTCTATAATATCTATGATTTTGTCATTTAAAAAATGTTATATACATGTAATCATGCAGTACGCAACTTTTGGGGATTGGCTTTTTTCACTCAGCAGTAACACTTCCAGGTTGTGGCATATATCGTTTGGTTTCTTTTTGTTGCTGAGTAGTGCCGAATGTACCATAGTTTTTTTCATCATTCACTCATTGAAGTACACCTAGGTTGTTTCCAGTTTGGGGCTATTATGAATAAAGCTGCATGTATACATGTTTGTATGAACTTAAGTTTTCATTTCTCTGGAATAAATGCCGAGGCGTGCAATTGCTGGTAGTGGCGGTAGTGGTATGTTTAGTTTTTAAAGTAACTGTGAAGCTGTTTTCCAGAGTACCTACAACATTTTACATTCTCACCAGCAATAAACCCAGTTTCTCCACATCCTTGCCAACATTTGCTGTTTTCACTATTTTTTATTTTAGTCATTCTGATAGGTGTGTATGTATCTTGTAGTTTTAATTTGGTTAATGAGGTTAAACATCTTTTTGCATATGTATATCCTCTTTGGTGAAATCTGTCTTCATCCCTTTTACCTGTTTTTTAATTTGATTGTTGTTTTCACCATTGAGTTTTAAGAATTCTTAATATATCCTAGATACTAGTCCTGTGTCAGACATGTGGTTTGCAAATATTTTTCCCAAGTCTGTAGCTTGTATTTTCATCCCTTTAATGTGGTCTTTCACAGAGCAAACTTTTTTATTTTGATGGTCTAATTTCTTAATTTTTCCTTTTATTGATGATGCTTTATATTTACATTTACAACTTATTTTGTAATGGACCTGGGTCTTAAATGAGTAAGGGTTTGCCAGATGGAGAAATGGGAAAGAACATTCAAAGCCAATGTATCAGGATTACAGTACTAGCTAGGATGCTAGTTAGTTTAAAAATATGAGAACTAGAGAACTCTTTGACAATCCTGTATGAACAATAATACTTTCTGTGCAGACAGAAAGTTCTATACTCTTTATAAGATGATGAGGTGGGGACAGAGAATAATTGCTCTGTGTTTACAATGTGAAATATTTGAGGATTGGTGAATATAAACACTTCTTTCAAAAACAAAAATATTACTGGTGCCAAATCCTCTGACACAATATACAATCCTAGACTCCAGAAATGGAATTCAGAAAGCATTTTCCTATACAAACAATGTGGTGGTAATTAGACAAAGGTGAAGGCCTCTCCTTTATTTGACAGAATTATTTTTATAGACTGTTCTACAGAAATGAATGTTCCAGATAATTGATGAAGCTTACCTCTTTTAGAGTGCCAGAATATTTTCTCTTTTAACCACAGCGCAAGACTCTAGATCACCATTACTAAATCTAAGTATTTTACAATGTAGTAATGTTGTTCAGCGGGCAATGCCATGGGGCTACTAGAGTTCACAGGACTGTTTGCCCCTATGTCAAATTCCTCTAAACTGCCAGTTTAGTTTTTGCCTCAGCCTTCTGTATATCCTTGTAAGAGGCTCTGAATGAAGACATGATTTTAATCACCTCTGAATAAAATGTTTTAGTACACAGCCTTGTGATATTCATTTTAATGCTGTTGAAAGCTTTGGACAGAAGCATCTAGCTTTCTACCCACTCAATATTCATATATATATTCCATTTCTTCCACAATAATATAATTTTTAGTTGAGTCCATGACTGCCCAACCAAAGACTAAGTTTCCTATCCTCTTCTGTAGCTGGGTGTGGCCATGTGACTATGTTCTGGCAAATGGGATCTGAGCTGAAGTGATAGCTGCCACTGTCTGGGTCATGTCCCTCTTTCCCTTACTCCCCATTTCCCCTTACCAATGGCTGCTTTAATGGGTATTGTAGTGGATTGAATTATGTCCCCCCAAAACTCACTGAAACTTGAATTGTGTCCCCCAAGTTTTATGTATTAGAAACTTAGCCCCCACTGTGACTGTTAAGAGGGTGGGAAATCCTATTATGGTAATCGAAAGGTGGAGCCTTGAAGAGGTGATTAGATTGTAGGGCTGTGCCATAATAAATGGATGAAAAATGGTGGTCAGGGGTGTGGTTCTGAGGGCTTTCAAAGAAGAGGAGAGTCTGTCTTTTTCTTCTCTGCTCTCTCTGCTCCACCATTTTGCAATGTGATACCTTGCCATCACTGTCACCACCATTCCCTAGACCATGGACTTCCCAGCCTCCAAAACTGTAAGCAATAAGTTTTGTTGTTGAACTATCCTGGACAAAGGTGATGCTCCAGGGATAGTGTAGCAACAAGACAGAAAGTGATAGGATAATAGTTCTAGTGTACTGTTCCCCAATCCTTTATCTATTATATCTTTGAATATCACTAATGTTTTTAAGAGATACCACAAAACTCTTAGTAAAAAATGAATTCTAAGTTAAAATATGAGGAGTCTTCAAAAGTTCATGTAAAAATTTGTACTACCTTTTAATTCCATTTTTCCCCAAACTTTCTGAGGTACTCTCATACATATTATGTAGAATCTTCTGAGAGGAATGTTGTGGTAGACAGCCTATAACTCAACCCCCAATGATTCCTGCCTCCAGCTACTCACACCCTTGTAAAATTCCCTTCCCTTGACTACAGGCTGACCTGGTGACTCACTTCTAACAAACAGATGTGGCAAAGGTCATGGGATGTTTCTTTCAAGATCAGGTTTACAAAAAGACTGTGGCTTCCATCTTGCTCACCATCTCCTGCTCTCCTGATTGCGTGCTCTGAAAGAAGCCAGCTGCAATGTTGTGAGCCCCCCCAGTCAAAATCCACAGGTCAAGAAACTCCATCCAAAAGCCCATGAGGGACTGAGGCCCTCATTCCAACAGTTTGTGAGGAAGTGAATCCTGTCCCCAACCATTTGAATATGCTTAGACATAGATCCTTCCTCATTAAAGCCTTCATATGAGACTACAGCCCAGCCTGACACTGAGACATCCTGTGGCAGAGGCACCCAACTAAGCTGCACTTGGATCCTTGACTAATGGAAACTGAGATAATAAATGCTTATTGTTTTAAGATGCTAAGTTTTGAGCTAACTTGTTATGCAGCCAACAGGTAACTAATACAGCTGTTATAACATAAATATCAATGATAAGATATCATAATTCAAAAAAGACATACATACATACATACATTTCATTTTGTTGCTTTTATACGTTCTAGAAACTTGTAGGTAATGTTTACATGAAAATAAAAGGAATACATTATCTAGAGAATGAAAATAGGTTTGTTTATAGCTATAATTTGGATGCTAGCAAATCAGTCTTTGAAAGTGCCCAAATAATTAATTTCATTTAGATTTTTATGACTAATGATTTTATATTAAAATAATAATTTGTATTATATAGCCATAAAGATTCCTTACTCTTTTCCACCAAAATAAAATGTCTTGATTGTAACTCAGAATGGAATTCTATCTGTGAGATTTATAAATGTTATAAAATTCATGAGAAGTATCAATAATAACAATCAAATTTCTAAATGTTCAGACTTGGAAATGTTTAAGTATTAGTAATTTAAATATTCATGTCTTGGTAATTCCAACTTCCGAAGTAGTCTCTCTCTTGTATAGACAGCAAGCAACTATTGGGGGTTTTTTGTGTTTTTTTTTTTTTTCTTCTGATTCATTTTTTTAAAACTCAAATACAATGAAGAAAAAAAAAAAATTGGGGGGGAGAAAGGCAGCTGGCTGGTACAGGGATCAAACCCTAGACCTTGGTGTTACCAACACTATGCTGTAACCAACTGAGCAAAATGGCCAGCCCCTTGGAGAAAAAAAAAAAAAATTCAACGGCTTTATTGAGATAGAATTTACATACCATGCAACTCATCTATTTAAAATATTCAATAGCTTTTATTATATTTGCACAGTTGGAAAACCACTTTTTGCACTTGATGTTTTGAGGGCCAGGATATAAAGAAAGGAGAAACTTATACAGAAACTACCACCCTTTTCAAAGGTTAAAGTCCCATCTTCCAAAGTTAACCTGCTTATTTTCCTTCAGGCAACTGGTTAAAATTCCTAGATTCCTTTTCAGTCTTCATTCTTTTTTTTTTTTTTTTTTTTTTGCAGCTAACTGATACAGGGATCAAACCCTGGACCTTGGTGTTATCAGCACCAAGCTCTTACCAATTGAGCTAACTGGCCAGCCCCCAGTCTTTATTCTTAAATGACTCTGCCATCAATTCCTATAGCCATACACTTGATCTTGGCCACTGGTCTTTCGCCATTCCTGTTAACTACAACCTCCAGATCCAAAGATCTCCAAAAGCCCATGGTATTCTAGTGCAGAGCTTCTGTAGAGTGTGCAAAGTGCCATGATAGGGTGACAGGTATGCCAAGATGATGAACCCTCAGTCTGCAAGGCAGCCACCGAGGGCCCAAGGCGATGGAACCCTTCAAGCCAGTGCCTCTACAGGGCTTACTCTCTTCGGTATTTTATATGTGTCATAATGCGAAAAAAGCATTGCTCTAGTTTGACTTACTTAGTGAACATATCTTGAACCAAACATGTTCTAACCACATTGGGGCAACATAAATAAAAAGATAGTCCCTTACAATCTGGAAAAGCAAACATGTAAGTAATTACAATATATTGTGATATGAGATCCAAGGCTTAACAGAATCTAACAAAGAAAACTCCTAGACCTGACTTTAGAAACAAAGAAGAGAAAAGATGGAAGCAGATGAGAAATGACTGCCTCTAGCTAAGGAACAGCTTTCTCATGGAACCTGGAAGGCAAGAGTCATGAAGACAGGGACAACTTCTACTTTGTTCACCGCCATATCTCGACACCGGCATATCACCTAGCTTATTCCAGGTATTAAAAACGTTTTGTTGAATGAATAGAGTTCACACTCCTCTTCTTATGCAATGTGACCCAGTAAATAAGCGTTCACTTTTATCAGTCTCTGGAGAATTGCAAAACCACTGGGAACATGTGATCTTTGTCTTTAACCTGCTCGGATAATTGATTCCTTTCTGCAGACTCAGATAATCTAGTATTTCTTAATTCTGCACAAGAATCCATTTAATTAAGTCAACATATATTTATTAGTGCCCACTATGATAGAAAGCTATTATTTTTTTCTGGAAAATTTACAGATTTCAAATTCATTTTTTAAAAATGCTATCTGCCAAATAAACTTTGGTTTAAAAAAAAGTGAAGTTCTAGGAAGGTCATGCCTTTTTTTGTTTGTTTTTAACATAGGGAAGATCCAACTGAGAAGAAATAATCAAGAACTGCCTAGCCCAGGAAGAGATATCTAGGAATAACAATAAAGAAGAGGGAAAGCATAAGTTGAGAACTTCAATTCAGAAAAGGGAAACACTCATAAAAACAAATCAAAAAGAAAAGCAAAGTGAGTGTGGATGGTCACAATTCATTTTATATATCTCCGGTAATTTATGATGGCTTTAGACCTTACCCTCTGCAACAATAAATCTTAGAATTCAAGTTTGCCTGGTGTTTATTTCCCACTACTTTATAAATACAGCCTCAAACAAACCAAAACAAACAAAAAAAGAAACTAGAAAGAAAATTACAGAACACAGAGTTACAGATTTTCAATTATTCTGAACTATAAAAATACCACTGATGAACAGCTGTCAAATACAGCAAACTCTAAAAACGTGGAAAGAGTACATGCATATAGGAATTAAGAGTGCAAATAATTCCCAACAATAATGGGTGTAACGATTACTCTGTTACACTTAATCCCTGGGATTCACAGCACTTAAAGAATTCCTTGTAACTGAAATTGTACAACAGGCAGGAAGAATAAATACTCCTATCCTTAAAACTGGCTCTTTTCTGGGCCAGTCAAAAGTCTCCTTCTATTTCTCATTGTACGTCTCTCATTAAACCATCACAATTCCCTCAGAAAATGAAGCCTTGTAAAGTTTTCCTTTAGTCTGCCCCATCAGTCTATTAATTCTTAATCTTTTGCCTGGGGTGGAAATTCATACTTCCAAAGTAAGATAAACAGAAAGAAACTACTGTTGAAAAGCAAGTGGACAAGCATATTACAGATTATGAGGTGATTGGATGAAGCTAAAAATTAGAATTTGAAGCTGCTGAATTCCACCTATAATCCTAAAATCCTAATTTTATTTGTTTTATCATTGTATATCCTTCTCCACTCCTATTCTCACCCCCTACATGAAGACACCTTTAAAAAGCACTATTAGAATGCAGCAGAACTGACTGGTTTGGTTTGAAGTATTTCTTCCTATACCTGGGAGGCTCATAACCAGTGAAGTGTCTCAAAAGATGAAAAAGAAAAGGAAACTGAATGAAGGGGCTGGATTATGTTACTTGATTCTTAGGTTTTATAATCAAACAAAAAATCTGTATAATCCATGAACTAAATAATCAGATAGTGAATAATCAAAAAAGGATGTAAATTTACCAAGTATCCTAGTGATTAAGAAAATTTTAACTGATTTTACTTTTTCCTCGGGCTTGTATTTGGTATTTGTGAACAGTACAATTAAGTAGTTTATTATCTTACAAGCCAAATACAATTGGATATTTGAGATCACTTTGATTAAGAACAAGATTACTCCTTATACATATTTACTTCACTTCATCTTTACTACAAGATTTTCTGTGACCGTGAATAACACTATAAACAGTGACACAGATTGTTTACCAATGGGTTTGATAATTGAAGAGATCAACTATTAAAATTGTACATCATCATTTGGTATGTCGGTGGTTTGGTCTCAGTACAGTTTTATTTCTATTGGCAGGTATTTGTTTATAACCTATGGTATCTGAATAACACCTCACAGTAAATGTTGTGTACTGTGAAAATGTACTTCCTGCAAATGGAATCTACAAATGTCCAAAATGTGTTTTCCAACACCTTTAAGTAAATTTTCATGGAACATACATTACTGTTCTTGATCTCAAACATTTTATCACCTGCTTTACGTACCTTTTTTGTTCAAAACTGAAGACAAAATAGAGAACACAAAAATGGTAGGGTTTTTTTCCAAATATTATTTCTGCATAAGTATGAGTGTACTTCAAAAATTATGAAAAATTGAATTAAAAGATAATATGAATTTTTCCATGAACTTTTTGAAGATCCTTTTTATAATTATTCAGAGGAAACTTTCTGAAATTGTTGGACAAAAATAAATACAATTTACCATAAATAAACTTGTAACTGACATTTGCTTAAATAAATTTTATTGCAGCTCAATACCTAGATCTCAACACAAGGCCATGTATCTCACAATAGAAGACAATTAAGGATTCAGCTCTTTGGTTTTCAAAAATTCATTTTAACAGTGTACTGTATTGTGTTTTAACAATGCAGAAAGGAATCAGACTCAATTTTATTGTTCTTTACAAAGAACCAATTTTGGGTTTCATAGATTTTTTTGTGTATTATCTGCCCTTTTTCTATTTTATAGCTTTCTCTTCATTATTTCCTTCCTTTTACTCACTTTAGATTTAATTTGCTCTTCATTTTCTTATTTCTTATTTTGGATCTCTTTCTTCTTCTAGTATAAGCACTTAAAACTATAAATTTCCCTCAAGCACTGCTTTAACTACATCCCCCAAATTTTGATATTTTAAAATTTCATTTTTATTCAGTCAAAACATTTTCTATTTTCCCTTATGATTTTTCTTTAAACCACGTGTTGTTTTAAAAGTGTGAAGTTTAATTTCCAATTATTTGGAGAATTCTCAGATACATTTCCGTTATTAATTTCTAGTTTGATTCCATTATGGTCAGAAAACATACTTTCCATGATTTCAATATTTTTAAATTTACTTAGACTTTTTCTATAGACCAGAATATGGTCTATTTTTGAGAATGTTCCATGTACACTTGAAAAGAATACAGATTCTGCTACTTCCAGGTAGAATATTCTATAAAAATCGATTAAGTCTTGTTGGTTGATTGATGGTGTTTTTCAAGTTTTCTGATTCCTTCTGAATTTTTTGTCTATTTGTTCTATCAATTACTAAGCATGGAGTGTTGAGATGTCCAACTAAATTACATATTTATTTATTCCTGCTTTTAGTTCTGTCAGGTTTTACATTAAATATTTTGAAGCTGTTAAGTGCATACAAACTTAAGATTTGAATGTCTTCTTGATGAATCAACCCTTTTATCATTCTATTAGGTATCTACTGCTGTATAACAAATTACTCCAAAATTTAGCAGCTTAAGACAACAAAGATTTTATTATCTCACACTGGTTCTGTGAGAACCAGTGGTAGCTTAGCAATCCAGTGGTAGCTTAGCTGAGTGGTGCTGACTCAGGGTTTCTCATGAGGTGGCCATTAAGTTATTGGCTGACCGTGGAGTCATCCTTGGAGGAAAAGAAAAGACTTTTCTTAGCAATGGTCTCTTACATAGCAGACATATTTTAGGTACAATGGCAATATTTATACATTGATGGGAAATTTTATAACCTGAATTAAGTTCATTAATATTTAAAATAAATAAATAAATAAAAGATGTTGGCTGAGGCTGCATTTATCTAAGGCTTGACAGGCTGGAGGATCTTCTCCCAAGATGGCTTACACACCTGCCTCTTGGTGAGAGGTCTCAGTTCCTCACCACGTGGACCTTTCATCAGGACATGGCAGCTAACCTCCCCTAGAGTGAGTGACTGAATATAGAGCAACCACGTTGGAAGCTGTTATACCTTTTATCTCTTCCACCATATTCTGTACATGAATCACAAAGTCCAGTCCACATTTAAAGGCGAAGAATTAGGCTCCACCTCTCTTTTATTAGTATTACTTAAACATAATTGAAGGCTCCACATCTTAAAGAAAAATACATCAAACAATTTGAGGATATATTTTAATTTCCATGTATTTGTAAAGTTTCCAAAGTTTTTCTTGATATTGATTTCTAGTTTTATACTATTGTGGTCAGAAAAGATATCAATATGATCTCTATCTTTTTTAATTTGTGTAGACTTGTTTTGTGGCCTAACATATGATCTATCCTGGAGAATGTTCCATGTGCAGTTAGGAAGAATGTATATACTCTGCAGCTGTTGGATGAAATGTTCTGTAAGTATCCGTAAGGTCCATTTGGTCTATGGTACAATTTTAAGTTCAGATGTCTCTTTGTTTATTTTCTGTCTAGATGATCTGTCCATTGTTGAAAGCAGGGAGCTAAAGTCCCCTACTACTATTGAGTTGCAATCTATTTCTCCTGTTAGGTCTAATAACATTTGCTTTACATATCTGGGTGCTCCGGTGTTCAGTGCATATTTATTAACAATTGTTATATAACCTTGCTGAATTGATCCCTTTATCATTATATAATGAACTTTGTCTCTTTTTACACTTTCTTATTTAAAGTCTATTTTACCTGATATAAATATGGCTATTCCTGCTCACTTTTGGTTTCCATTTGCATGGAATCTTTTTCCAGTCCTTTGCTTTCATGCTATGTTTGTCTTTAATAGTTAGGGGAGTCTCTTGTAGGCAGCATATTGCTGGGTCTTCCTTTTTTATCCATTCAGTCACACTATATCTTTTAGTTGGAGAGTTTAATCCATTTACATTCAAGATTATTACTGATATGTGACAACTCAATCCTGCTATTTTGCTAATTGTTTTCTGGTTGTTTTGCAAATCTTTAGTTCCTTTTTCTCTTGTTATTTACTGAAGGATTGTTGGTTTTCTGTAGTGCTACAGAAGTCTTTGTTTTCTTTCTTATTTGTATGTCTGCTATAATTTCTTTTTTTGTTGTTGTTACCTTTGGGGCTAACATAAAGAGTCTTAAACTATTTTAAGCTGATAGCAACGTACTCTGGTTGCATGAAAATAATCTAGACTCCCTTACCCATTATATTTTTGTTGCCTTAATTTACATTTGTATCTACTATATGTTCCTTAACCACTAATTGTCACTGTTTTTGTTTTTTGATCATTTTGACTTTAAACCTTCATGTTATAGGACTGAAGGATTTATATAGCACCATTACCTCACTAGGGTGTTCTGAGTTTGAATTATGAATTTACCTCTACAGGTGAGTTTTGTACTTTTTAATGTTTTCATTGTAGTAATTATTGTCTTTTCATTTCCAGTTGTAGCCCTCCCTTAAGCATTTCTTGTAAAGCTAGTCTAGTACTAGTAAATTCCCTCACCTTTTGCTGGTCTGGAAAGGTCTTTATTGCTTCCTTATTTCTGAAGGATAGATTTGTTGGATAAAATATTACAGGCTGACAGTTTTTTTTTTTTTCTTTTAGGATTTTGAATATATCATCCTGTTCTCTCCTGACATGCAAAGTTTCTGTTGAGAAATCTGCTGAAAGTCTAATAGGAATTACCTTACATGTGACTTGACACTTTTCTTTTGTAGCTTTTATAATTCTCTTTGTCTTTGACTTCTGACAGTTTGATTATGATATGCCTCAGAGAGGATCTTTTTGGGCTGAGTATAATTTGGAATCTTTCAGCTTCCTGAATCTGAATGTCCATATCTCTCCGATACTTGGGAAGTTTTCAGCTATTTTCATTAAATAGGGTTTCTGTGTCTTTCTCCATCTCTTCTCCCTTTGGAACACCTATTATTTGAACATATGTTTGCTTAACAGTGTCCCATAAGTCTTGTAAGCTTTCTTCATTCCTCTTCATTCTTATTTCCATTTTTTCCTGACTGAGAAACTTCAAAATATCTGTATTCACATTCAGAAATTCACTCTCCTGCTTGATCTAGTCTGCTGATGAAGCACTTGTATTTTTTAAATTTCATTCACTGAATTCTTCAGCTCCAATACATATGTTTGGTTCTTTTTTTATGACATCTCTTTGTTAAATTTCTCACCCAGATCATAAATTTTCCTGATTTCATTGAATCATTTGTCTATGTTCTCTTACATATCATTCTGTTTCATAACTGTTCTTTTCTTTGACATCTGTTACTGAAGACTTATTGTGTTCCTTTGAGGGCATCATGTTTCCTTGTTTTTTCATGTTTCTTGTGTACCTATGTTGATATCTGCACATCTAATGGAATACATGCTTTTCCCAATTTTATGAAATAAATTAACATAGAAATGACTTCTTCCTGTATGTGGGTCCTAGGGTGTCTGTTAGCTATATTGTGTTGGCTTTCATTTTGGGTGGTCTCAGTAGCATAATCTCTGTGAAGTTTCTTTGTTTGTAATCTTCTTCAGCAATGTTTGCAACTTCCTCAGTAGCCTAGCCTGCTGGAATTTAGGCCAACACAGGGTCTGTTTTTCTGGGTTGGAGACTCTGGCCTGGTTATTGAGCCAGATGTGTGCAGGTGCAGAGAGCCAACTGGCTGTTTAGTAGTCTCTCTGAGGTGCAGAGTTGCTGCCTAACCAGCTTTGGGGCTGGATACAGGTGTGCCTGGGTGCAGGGCTGGTGGGTCAAGCAGCTCTGAAAAGGCCTGTCAGAGGAATGGATGCCACTGCCTGACCAGGAGCTGGTGTGCATGGGTACAGAAGGGCTAGGTGGCTCTATGGAGGCCTGACAGAGTAGGCAAAGCCACTGCCCAATCTGCTGTCAGGTGAGGAGTAGGCGTGCACCAGCGCAGCAGGACCTACAGGGCTGCCAGATCAGCTGTTGATGCTGGAGCAATCCTGCAAGGGTGCAGCCAGGCCCAGCAGCTCCATAGAGTCGCACCATGGACAGGCAAAGCCACTGCCCAATCACTACTGGTAAGGGAGCAGGCGTACACTAGTACAGCAGGGCCAAGCAGCTCCATGGAGGGCCACCAGATCAGCTGTTGAGCCTGGAGTACAGCCAGGCACAGCAGCTCTGTAGAGGCCTGCCGTGGAGATGCAAAGCTACTGTCTGATCACTGTTGGTCAGGAGCAGATATACATTAGTGCAGTTGGGCCCAGTGGCTCTGTGGAGGGCCATGGGGGGAGGCAAAGCTATGGTCCAGCATGGGTACCTGTGGGCTCAGTGGATCAGCAGGTTGTGCAGGGCAGGTGCACATGAATGTGGTGGACAGCACTTACTGGCAGTTTCTCTGCTGAGCAGGTCTGCCTATTCTGGGTGTGTGTGTGGGGGGTGCTGTGTGCATTCAAGTGCTGGGGTCTCAATCTTTCCATCTGGACTAGGCTCCAGGCAGTCAGGCTGGTGGCCCTGCTGTCTCCCATGTGAACATGGTAGAATGAAGATGAAGCCTCAGGACGGAGGGAGCCAGTTCCCACTGGCCCCAGGGCAGGACACACTCTAGCAGTGGGTTCAGTTTCAAGGTGGCACTATGCTGTAGCCACTAAAGTCGGGAGGGTGGGGGGGTGCTCTCCCTGGGCTTCTGCTATGAGGCTGCACAGGTGCACAAACTCCCAGCTACTCTACAGGCTGAGTTTGCGGCCTGAGAGGACTGAAGGACTCTTGTGGCAGGGATTGCTGGTGTTTGTGGTGGCAGTGGAAACAGCTGGAGTTTACCCAGCTTACCTTCTTTCCACCTGACTCCAAACTGGTCCCTGTGGGGAGAGAGTGAGGCAAAGGCAAGGTGCCACACTTTGTTCTCTATGGTGCTATCCGGGTCTTCTGTGCTCCACCTCTCCCCTGGTGCTCTGCAGTATATTTCTTCAGTCATTCCAGTCAAAATATAGTTGTTTATGTCTCTTTTTTGGGTGTAGTGTTGGGATAAGCACCAGAGAACTCTAGTTGGCCACCTTGTTCCACCCTCCAATCTGAGGATATATTTTAAAATCACCACGATCATTATGAAATATCTTCTTTATCCCTGGTAATATTTCTTGTTCTGAGTCTACTTTGTCTGATATTGATATAGCCACTACAGCTCCCTTTTGATTAGTGTTTGCATGGCTTATTTTTCTAAAGCCTTTTTTTTTAAACCTATGTGTGTCTTTATATTTTAAGTGTATAGATAATATATAATTGTAGATGGCATATAGTTGAGTCTTCTTTTTTTCTACTCTGATTCCCTTTAATGGATTGTTTAAACCATTTATACTTAATGTAATTATTGATATGGGTTGGCTGAAGTCTAGCATCTCAATATTTGTTATTTTATTTGTACCATCTGTTGTTTGTTCCATTTTTCCTCTTTTCTCCCTTCTTTTCCACTAAATATTTTACTATTTCATTTTATCTTTTCCATTTGTATATCAGCTAAACCTCTTTATTTCTTTACCACTTCCAGTGATCTTTTTTCTTTTGCACACACCTACATTTCCATCTGGGATCTTTATCCTTCAGCCTCAAATTTTCCCCTTACATTTCTCAGTGTACAGGTCTGCTGGCCATGAATTCTCTCAGTGAGTCAATTTGAAAAGGTCTTTGTTTCGTCTTCATTTTTGAAGGATATTTTCACTTGGCATATAATTTTACATTGGCTGTTTGTTCCTTCAGCACCCTAAAGGTACCATTGATACCTAAAGATACCACTGTCTTATGCTTATAGTTTCTGATGGTGAGTCTATGATATTCTCATTTTTAATTCCCTATATGTAAACAGTTTTTGTCTTCTTTTAAGATTTTTATCATTATCATTAGTTTTCAGTAATGTGGTTATGATGTGATTTTCTTTGTGTTATTCTGCCTCAGGTTCTTTCCTTTTTTTCTTTTCTTTCTTTCTTTCTTTTGGCAGCTGGCCAGTACAGGGATCCAAACCCATGACCTTGGTGTTAGAAGGCTGTGCTCTAACCAGCTGAGCTAATCAGGTAGCCCTGCTTCAGGTTCATTTAGCTTCTTGAGTCTATGAGTTTATAGTTCTTGAGTCTATGAGTTTATAGTTTTCATAAAATTTGGTCATTTGGGGCCTTTATTTTGTCTATTTGGTTTTTTGGGGGGTATTTTTGTTTTGTTTTGTTTTATTCTCCACCCTTAGAACATCAATTACTTGTATATTAGACCATTTAACGTTATCTTACAGGCTCTGAGGCTCTGTCCATTTCTTTTTATTTTCCTCCACGCTTCATATTGGATAGTTTCCATCGCTATGTCTTCAAGTTCACTGACCTTTTTTTCCCTGAAATTTCTAACCTGCTGTGAATTCCACCCAGCGAAGTTTTCTTTTCAGACATTGTATTTTTCAGCTCTAGAAGTTCTAGTTTTTTTCTATTATTATTATTTTTTAAAAGATAATTTATTACACATATATGTGGGGTACAAAATTGACTTTCAATAATTGGGTACAATGTGTGATGGTCAGATCAGGATAGTTAGCTTATTCATCATTACAACACATAATCACTCTTTGTGTCTGTTAACCAATTTCTCATTAACCGTCCCCCCCTTCCCCTCCTCTTTTCCACCACTAGTAACCACAGTTCTTTTCTCTCCTTCTAAAAGTTCTAGAAGTTCTACTTCTTAAATATCTTCCATTTCCGTCCTTATTTATGTTCATGTTTTATTTTAAATTCTTGACCACACTGATAATAACTGTCTGCTCATTAATCATCTTAGCCATTTCTAGCCTTATATTGACTAACTTTTTTCTCCTGGTTACATCATTAATTCTGCCTAGTGAGGCTAAGGAAGAGATAATGTTTAAGTTGTGCTTAAAGGATGAATAAAATTTCACCATGCAGAAACTGAGAAAAGCAACCACAAAATAAGCTAAGACAGGGGAATGAAATGACAAAGGGTGTTTAGATGACTCATACTTTTTTGATGAGATTATATCATAAAATGTACTTGGTCGGTGGGAGAAGATGAAGCCAGAAGTCAGCTGGGGTCATTTCTGTCACAGCCTTCATGGCAGTGTATATTTTCTCCTGTACAGAATTACTTTCTAAACTTCTCCACATCATGGCACACACAAAAAAATGGTATCTGTACATCATACTGCAGTGAATGGATGTACCCACTTGTTACTAAAGCTCACTGGGGACTGGGGGAGCCCACTGGGGTCAGGGGCAGCCCAGGATCTACTGGCCTCACCCCCCTGCCCCGGTGCTGAGGGGATTGGATGTGAAGCATGAGGAAGACAGCTGGGGTTACAGTTTAGATAATTAAAGGATGGAAAGAGATACTATGACAGGGATAGAGAATTTTGGAGGGCAAGCTAGGAGCTGGGGAGAGATAACAAGTTTAACTCAGGATATGCTGAGTCAGAGGCCTACAGGACATTTAGAAGAGTACATTGTAATATGTTACTGGAGATCAGGAAGAAGGTCCTACTCATTATCTGACTCAACAACCCACACTTTCCAAAATCCTTGTTTTCTTACCTTAATTATCTGTAGTATTGTTTTCAAGATGTGTGTCCAATTTCTTTTGGATGTATGAAAAAGAAACACTAGTGAACATGTTTAGGGAAATGTGTCTATGAGTTTGGGGAGAAAGTAGAAGGGTTAGAGGAGTTGGAGTAAAAATTATCAAATTTTTAGAAAAGGTGACAAGCAGTGCTTCTGGTCTACTCCTATAGGAGCATAGCCTACAAACAGTTTTTAAAAGTTAAGGGCAGTAGGTAGTAGCCAAACAATTGGATTTACTAGGTATTAGGGAAGGTAGAATGCAATTGTGCAACACTGGAATTTGACCAGGCCATTAGGGTCAAGCAGTTAAATGTAAAAGGTGCTTTTGATTACCTAGAATGTAAAAATGTCTGTTTTCCTATGCATGAAAGCAAAACTTCAAATCACACAGACTTTCATTTACCTTCCTCCTAAATTCTGGATGTAACTGATGACACTTAAGTAAGTGATACAACTGAAGGAGAGAAAAGATAATACTCAAAAAGGTATATATGAGAAAAATCTTTTAATTAGTGATTTCGAAATAGTTTAATGTATGTATTGACAACTGTAGTCCTGTAAAAAGAAACCATGCAAAGAATATACCAACATTTAGTTTATGTTTTCACAAGTATATGCTGTCTCATAATTAAGTACACAGAGCTCAAAACAGCCAACACTACAGAGAGCTTACACTGACTGTTAAACATTATAGAAGAGGTTGAGAGATATTTGCTAATGACTACCATAAAAGGAATAGATGACTAAGAACAGAAAGGATGTGTGACTAAAAAGTCCCTCTACGGTTCTTTGAAAATTCCCTGAATAACTAGGCATGCCAAATGTGGTCTGTCATAAAATTATTCCATGCTGAACTGTGTGCAGTTAGACAACAAATATATGCTTTGCCGAAGGATAAAGGTTTTGTTATAAATCATTCAATTGCAAAGTGCCAAAACAACAAATCCATCAATAAGTGAGAGTGTTAATCAAATTAAAGTGAGACCCAGAGTTCAAACGCAGCTGGGCTGGATTGAGCTTAACTCCACAGCTGATTTGCCCTGTTCCTAGGGGTCTAAACCACTGTGCAGTGATCAGGCACTTTAGGCCATTGCTGCTCTTTCCAGCACCTGAAAATGTACACAAAGTACTGCTTCTCACAGATCCTTGAACACTGTGGAATAATCCAAGCTAGCACATTACAGCCCATCTTTGGTGAATCAACCTTTTAACCCCAAAGGATATACCCAAATTGCAGACATCAAAAGAAAATCCCAGTACACATGTGAAAATGTGTCATATTTTTTATACACACAACTGTCTCTGGATATGCTAACTGGCACAACTGATTTTCCAAAAGGATTTTACTTTTCCCCCAAATAATAATTCCAAATTGTAATAATAATGGTAATAGTTACTATTGTTATATAAATAACATCATTTAATCTAGACTTATGAGGTAGATTTTTTCAGATGGGAAGACACACTCAAGGTAACATCCTTTAAGATCAGATTGAATCCCAAGCTTGTCTGACTCCTAAACTCATGTTTCTTTCACTACACCATATTGTTTCTTGATACTGAAGGACATATTACCAACATTCATGGGAGGAAATATATTGAGCAAGTAGTGACTCAAATTGAGAAACAGTTTTGAATGACTGCAGCACTGTCTTGTAACATAGCGATGACTTTTTATGCCATGCGATTGAGGGTTTGTTTTTTTTTTCAGTTTTATATTTTTTGGCTTTCCTAGTATATGCTACTATCTAGATCTCTAAACATGTCTATAATTCTATATCAGATTTTACTGATATATGGGCCTTTAGTGAAATGTACATCTTCACCAGGTATGAATCTTGCATATTTAAGAATCCATGTTCCATGTACACAATGAAAAAGAAGCAACTCTTCACTCCTCTCTATAGCTTTTTTTCATTCAATATAATTGATTCAAAAATGAAGGATGAAACTTACTTTCCTTATTGGGAATTTAATATTTCCTCTACCTAGTTACTGATGGACACTGAGAAAGAACAGATTTAATAAAAAGACATTTTAATTTTCTGAAACAATAAATTGCAATGTGGCATTTTGCTCTACTCAAAGCATGCAGAATCTAGTCAAATATTTAAAATGCCATATACCATGATCAGAAAGTACTTCTGGTGCTTTTGTTGCAGCTGTTCCCCTTCTTCTGTAACAGCACCCCACTTTTGTTTGAGAACCACCCCTCCCTTTTTTTTTTGGTCCAGCTGATTCCACTCTCAGCATGAGGGATGGGCACATGACCTAGGCCCGGCTAATCAACGCATTCCATCCCCCTTGCCACAATGACTGGTTCACAGATACAACACGTCCCAAGATAGACCAGTGAAATTTAATGCCAAGACTTTTGTACAAACTATTGGGAAGGGAGCACCCTGTTTCTGCCTGGAATGCTACAACAGTAAGACTGTTGCTTCAGGCTATCTGTACTACCACATAGGGACAAAGCACCTAAGAAAGAAGATACCACAGGGGAAAACAATGAAGAAGAGTGGTAAAACTACCTATTCCTGATACTATGAGGGGTCTTTAAAAAGATCATTAAAAAAATAAATAAGTAAAAATAAAAAGTTCATGGAAAGATTTGTACTATCTTTTAATTCTATTTTTCCATGAACTTTTTGAAGTACCCTTGTATGTTCTGAGCCTAAAAATTTATCAACTTGACCTAATAGGGAATAAAACCCCCTTTTTTCATTCTAGAGGTATAAGACCCAAGGAAATGGTCTATGCTAGACCAGTTACCAAGGTAAAGCATCCTGAGAAAATAACTTGTTTTACCTTGTAAATGATGCTCTTCTAAATTTAACACAGAAAGCAAAGGCAACTGAGAACTACAAGGGAATGAACCAAGGCCATTAGGAGTTGTTCAGATAGTCGTTGCATCAATTCTGACCAGTCAGAAAAACTACACTTGAGAACACTTCTAAAATGCAATGGAATTCTTCTGTCCAAAACCACCAGAATATCTCTTATTTTGCTGCAACCTCAAACAAACTCACCCACACTACCTTATCCTAAAATCCTCAGATATACAATCAATTTAAAAAGTAGTCAGGAAAATGCTTGACATGTAAAATAAAAGGTAAGATTGATACCAGGAAGAGGAAATGTAATATAAGCTGTCATTCTAGTAAACAGTACGACCAGCATATCTGAAAGTCTTGTTTCAATGGCTCATGATATCCTGAAGCATTTAAATTCTCAAGAATTCTGCCTTTGAAACAGAAACCTCTCTACAGGGTATTATAAGTAGTACAATAAGTCCAAGTTAATTTTGTAAACTCTCCCTACTTCTTTAAAAAATTAAGATATATGGGAATCCAAGCATATTAAACTCCATCTCAGAATTCATATATTCAAGTACAGGCAGTCTAGCCTAATGGTTAAGGCCCTGGAGGCAAATCTTGGCTCTGCCACATACTAGCTATGAAGTCTTAAGTAAGTGACTTAATCTCTCTATGCCTCAGTTTCTTCATCTATAAAATAGGGGTATCAATAAGACCTACTTTATAGGGCTGTAACAATTAACTAAGTTAATATACGTAAAGTACTTAAAACAGCTTCTGGCACAAAGACTACTCAATAAATATGAACTATTACATGATTATGGGCCGTAAATGATTCTAGTAATCTAATGCTGTGGGATAGCCATGGAACTAACCAAACTAAATTTAAGTTTTAACGTATTTATCATTCAACTCATTATGTTTCTGACTTTTTAAGAAAGTGATGAATAATGAATTTTAATTCTTTGAGAATTTAAATTGAGTGCTAACTAAATGTTTTTTATAAGGTTATATAGTACAATTATTTCAAAGAGCTAAGTTACTTAATCTAATTATTTCCTGAGCCAAAATGTGATTAATTTTTTTCAACTAGACAATTCCTAAATGTGGACATGTTTATCAGCTGCAGGTTTTATTCAGGGGAAAAAAAAAATACCTTTGCAAACATGAGAGATATACATAAAAGAAATGGTAATAAGAAGTTTATGCCAGTAATTACTACAAATTTGAAAGAGACAATTGCAGAATCTGAATATGGAAAGCCTAGTACTAAAGCATGCTCTAAGATGTCTTGCTTTTTTTTCTCCACTCTATCAAAAGGAATTTTCTTTCCTTTTATTACTTAATCACTCCATTTCTTGTCATCCTTTAATGTCCTTAA
Source organism: Cynocephalus volans (assembly GCF_027409185.1). Classification (NCBI taxonomy): domain Eukaryota; kingdom Metazoa; phylum Chordata; class Mammalia; order Dermoptera; family Cynocephalidae; genus Cynocephalus; species Cynocephalus volans. Next base: position 60,950,732 of record NC_084473.1, read on the forward strand.
CACATCATTAGACTTCATTTCATTGCCCTTTTTCAATAGGTATGCTCTTTTAAAATAAATGTTTCTTTATTTGCAAAAAAATCATAAGGCCTCAAATCTGGCAAACTGATATCACCTCCTTTCTCCTAAAAGAGTCTGCCTTTAACACACAGAGACTGTTGGTTTTGGTAGAGACGATTCATAAAACTTAAATTAGGAATCTACTACATACATCCCGATGTATTTACCATTTATCTTAGTCCAAAGACCATGATTCTGTGTCTTGATTAGGTATAATTGTTTTGTTCTGAGTTTTGAGAGAGATCCCTTTTGGGCAGGTTCAATTTTTAAAAAGTCATAAATAACCCGAACTCCCCTTTTTTGATAGTAAAATATCTAAACTTTGCCAGCAGTTCTTTCATCTGGTCCTTGATTTGAAAGGCAAGATCATCTACTGGGCTACAGCCTAGGCTCTAGTAAACGCCTGACCTAGTGATTTAAGTTGTAGTCTAACATCAAATCACACTTACAAATCAGCTCATACTGTTACTACAACTTACAATAATAATTTCCAGGCTGGCTGGTTAGCTCAGTTGGTTAGAGCAGGGTGCTGATAACAAGGTACAGGATTTGATCCCTGTACTGGCCAGCTGCCAAAATAATAATAATAAAAATAAATTTATTAATTTTTTAAAATTTCTAACAATATTAAATGCTTTACATGTAATAACTTACTTAGTCCTCACAACAAACCTATAAGGTAGGTACTATTTTCATGCTAATTTAATAGATGGGAAATCAAAGGAAAAGAGAGATTAAGTAACATGACCAAAGTCACACATATTATGAGTGATGCTGACATGACTTAAACCCAGGTGGTCTGAGCCAGGGCCCACACTCTTGACAACTGTATTACACTCTCTCAAAAATAATTTTGGGCAAGCAAGAAATAAGCATACAGTGGTGTGAGCTGCATCTTCATGCATTTAATTTACTCAAATTCAATTATATGTGCTCGATTTTAAAAAGAAAACTGGAAAATAACAATTTAGGTGGCATAGGCAATTCCCCATTCTATTCATCCTATGCCTAGAAGGACAGAGATGAGAAACTAATTCTTTTCTACCCTCAGTCAATTTCCATACTTAAGTTCCCCTCCTTAATGACCCTAGTACTTCTCCTTAATGAGAATACTTAATTAAGCTTAGTGTGGTTTTAGTGTAAAGAGTCACATTTTTCAAATAACACTAGCTGTATACAAGTCAGCTACTTCATCTGGTACTCAATTGAAGACTATTTCACTGCTGCTGGGGAAAACTGGCTTTCTGCAGAGATGAAATGTCAGTCTCCACTGTGCACCTTCCTAAGGGATTTATAAGAGTAATTTTGAGCAAATGCAATTTTTGCCCTACATGCTAACTTCAAAACCTATCCTCTGCATTCTATGCAACTCCACTACCCGCGTCAGCACCGCACGCATTACTTCCATAACAGTGGGTAACAGAGGCCACACAGTTACAAAATGCAGTTCATGCTCATCTGGGTCATCGCTGGGACCTTGCAGCCTCTTGGACTCCTCACAGCATCTGTTCAGGTTTTCCCTCACTCTCCACAAAGTCTCAAATAGATCCATACCCCACTCATAGTTACTAGTTGACAATAACACTTACTTTATAAGAAGATGGTGGGCCATGCAGCATCAGTTCTCTCCAACGACATTATTTTCACCACAAAACCCTGAATCCTCATCTAGCCCCTCTTCCTATAGATTGAAATCTAGTCTCACCACTTTACTGAAACTACTCTCTCAAAAACCAACCATGACCTGCTTACCAGATCCAATCCCTTCTCTCTCTCTCTTTAACACACACACACACACACAGAGAGAGAGAGAGAGAGCGAGAGAGAGAGAGAGAGAGAGAGAGAGAGAGAGAGAGAGAGAGAGAGAGAGAGAGAGAGAGAGTAATTCTCAACCCTGGCTACAAATTAGAAGTTTGTAGTACAAAGAAAAATACTCCAGCTATTTATTGTTGCAGAGCTAATAATTTAGTGAAGAAATTAAAGCTATTCCAGTTTTTGTTTTATCAGGCTGAATGAAATCATTTTTAGTAACATATCACAGTTGTAGAGCTCCTTTTCTTCAACTCCATGTCCTAGAACGTTCTTGACAATGACTATATTTAACCACACATAGCCACCATGTAAGTACAGATGAAAGAACAAAGCCATTGCTATGGTCTGAATGTTTGTCCCCTCCCCAATTCATGTTGAAATTTAATTGCCATCATAACAGTATTAAAAGAGGGGACCCTCTTACTAAGAGGTGATTAAGCCATGAGCGCTCTGCCCTCATGAACAGATTAATGCCATTATTGTGGGAGTAGGTTGGTTACTGTAGGAATGGGTTCCCTATAAAAGGATGAGTTCAATCCTCTTTTCTCTCTGTCTCTTTCTCTCTCTTGCTCTCACTCTTGCTCTCTCACTCTCTCACTATCCACCATAGGATGACACAGCAAGAAGGTCCTTGCCAGACATCAGCCTCCAGAACTGAGAGGAAATAAATTTCTATTCTTTATAAACTAAAGAAAGAAAGAAAGAAAGGAACATACTGATGCCAGGGCCCCGCCCGCAGATTCCAATTTAATTGGTCTTCGGTTGTCAGAGGCATGGGTCCTTGCTTAAAGCTACCCGGATGATTCTAATGTGCAGCCAAGGTCGAGAGCCATGACTCCACAACATTGACTCTACTCATTAACTCAGCCCTTCCACTGGAAATTCCTGGTCACCATATCATGCTCACCAGATATTTCTATTTCTCCTAAAGTTCATCTTCAATATCCTTGTTTGGAGTCTATTTCTCTGATTCCATTTGTTCTGCCAATTGTTCATTTTCCACTCAAACACTGGTTTAGTGTTTCTAACAATCCTAAATCTCCATATCTAATCTTGAACTCAAGCCTCAGTTCCAGACTCTCACCTCACATAGATGTTGTCTCTATGGAATGCAAATTCCATATGTCCAAAATCATCATACTGTGTTAGTTGCCTCTTTCTCCATTCTCCACAGTAGCTATTTCAAACTTTCTGCATTTTCCTTAAACCCCTCATTCTATCATATCTCTCCTTGTTTGCAGAGAAACCCTTGCTCCTACTTCACAGAGAAATTAGAAGCCACCGAACTCTCTTAATGTGACCCCCAACCTGACAAAGTCACCTACACATGCACTCTTTCTCTGCACCCCAACCCCTCTGGGGCTCTTGTTTTCACACTGGAGAGTAGGACATGTCAATTATTTTCCTTCCCTCTTCTGGGTTCTTCCCATCAAATCTAAGCATGCTGAGGCCTTTCCCATTTTCAAAAAAAAAAAAAAAAGAAAACCTCAGAAAACTGTTCAACTTCACATATCCTCTTAAGTACCACCATCTGTCCTCTCTTTGTAGCCAAAATTCTTAACAAGTTGTCTACATTCACTTTTCCCCCTTCTCAGACTCTTTAGGAGTCTCCTCTCCCTCAAGTTCCTCAGGATGCTGTCCTCACCTGCGCACTTACACGCTCTCCCTGTACACTCTCATCTGCTCCCATGACATCAATTTTAGACTATATGCTGAGGCCTTGTAAGCACATCTCCACCCACATCTTTAATGAGATTCAGATATACAAATTATTTGAATCTACCTAACTGTACTTCTCCTCTGAGAAGTTTTATGGGTATTTTAAATTCAACATGTCCAAAAGGAAAATTATCCTATTCTCCCTGCCTCTCCTCAAACCTGGTCAGCTCCCTCTCCCAGTGAAAGGCAACATCACCATCCAACCAGTTTCCCAAGTCAGAAACCTGGGCATCCTCCTCAGCTCCTCCTCAGCCTAAACCTACCCTATTCCAGCGAGTACCAAGTTCTGCCCATTCCTTCCCAACTGCTTCAGTTCAGTACAGGCTGAGACTATCTCTTGCTTCAATTTTACTAGAACAGAATCCTTACTGGCCAGGGCAGTCTCTCTACAAATGCAAATCTGATCACGTCACTCAGCTGCTTAAGACTATTCAAGGTAGAGCATTTAACAATGACACAGAAATAGATTTATGGGACAGAATAGAGTCCAGAAACAAACCCAGAAACACAATTTTCTATATGATGACATTTAAAGCGGCGTTTAAAAAGAGTGGGAGAAAATTCATAATGAAGTTGGGACAAGTGACTAATTAGAAAATATGAAAGTTGTATCCTTACCTCATATAATGAATAGGTATAAACTCTGGATAAATTAAAGATCTAAATGTAATAAAAGAAAGCATAAAAATATCTAGAAGAAAATATGAGAACTTTTTACTAATCTGGGGATGAATAAGGCATTGAATAAAAATCCAGATCTCCAGGAGGACACATAAGGTCTGACCCTTGCTTACCTCTTTAATATCACCTCTCTTCCTGCTCTCCAGTCACAGGAAGTTCTTGCTCCGAGGGATGTACTATGCACACTCTCTAACCTGAAGGCCTTTGCCATGTTCTCTTTGTCCTTCCTAATTTACTAAAGAGTTCATCTTCTTCCCTCTGATTTTAAATGCTACATTTATCATATATTAAATTTGGTTCTAAGTCTTTTTTTTCCTTCTGAATTCTATTGTTTCAATGATCTGCACGTCTCTTCTTGTGCCAATGCTATAACGTTTTGGCTTTAAGGTATACCTGCTAGAACTATTCCTCTCATTCTTCTTTATTCAAATTTTGAGGAACCTTGAAATCAGCTTATCAAATTCTATTGAAAATTCCATTAGGACTTTTGCACTGAATCTATAGATCCCTTAGGGGGGACTGACATTTTCCCTTCTAGGATTTTATGTTTCTCTATGAATTTAGTCCTTCGGCAAAAAAATTTTTGAAATATTATGTCTTACAGAATTATTATTAAAAAATTTTTTCTGGGCCGGCCCGTGGCTCACTCGGGAGAGTGCAGTGCTGATAACACCAAGGCCCCGGGTTCGGATCCCATATAGGGATGGCCGGTTCGCTCACTGGCTGAGCGTGGTGCTGACAACACCAAGTCAAGGGTTAAGATCCCCTTACCGGTCATCTTTTTAAAAAAAAAAAAAAAAAAATTTTTTTCTTGGGTGTTTTATAATTTTGGTAATTGAGGCTTTATTTCATTATACTTTCAAAGTGATCAGTGATGATGCATAGGAAAGCTGCTGACTTCTGTACGCTTACTTTGCACCTGGACACTTTACTGTTTTATTAGTTCTACTAGTTAGTACTCTGGGAGACTAAAGGAGTATTGGGTTCCACAAGAAAGAAAAAAACAGGCAGTTGAAGCAAGTTTGTATTCATGATAATGAGGTCCATTTAAGACAGGTTGAGTTTAAAGTGACAACGTTATACTTAACTGCAGGTGTCCTAAAAGTATACAGAAATTCAGAACTGAGGGGAGGGTGAAGGCTAGACAAGATATAGGAGTCATGTGCATAACAGGTAAGGGTTGAAAATGTTCTCTAAGAGCAATGCTGATGCCAGGATTAATGAAGAAAAAAAAAGTCTCTATTCCAAAATCTGCTATTAAAAATAGAAAGAAAAAGACATTTTAACATTGTATAGTCGTTTCATATTACAGTTATTGAGTATAGAGCTATAAAGTGTACTTTTCCAAAAAGAATTTCAGGAGACCAAGGGTGGGGTCTCCTGACTGTAGATCTGACTACTACAACACTACCATGGGATTCATGTGAAAAAAAAAAGTCCTGATGATCAAAAGTAAAGGCAGGAAATGGGTGGAGGGAAGGGGAAACGCTGAACTACAAGGTCACGGTCAGGAAACCACTTTGGCAAGGAATGTGGAAAAGCAAGGCATATAGAATCAAGCACCATATACAGTAGTGCACAGCCCAGTGCCAGCTTTGTTTTCCATAGCAGGACTCAAATGGCAGGGTGAAGGCCAGTGCCTGCCCTCCACAGAGGGAACCACCCCAAATTTTCCTGTCAATCTCATTTTCTTTTAGTCACTCTTACTACTGAGACAGACTTCTAAATGGAGTTTGGACAAGAAGCTGCCTAGGTCCTGAGAAATGCATTAGTGATAAATGCCTAATGCTGATTGTCAGCAACCTATACAATCTCCTTTTCATACATTTCCATTTTTTTAAAACAAATCGAAGAACAATATTTGTAAATCATACAATAAAATAAAATTAAGAGAAAAGTTATATCCCTAATTTTATGAAAAGTGTGTAAACACAAAAAGGGCATTTATCAAAATGTAAAAACTAAATACCACAAAGAAGCAAAATGCAGCACAGTTTTTGTTTTTTAATATATTCTTTTCTGCATTTTTACATAGTTTTCTACAACAAATATATATTGATGGGTAATAAAAAACACAACAGTAAGTGTTATAAAAAAATCAAACTTTTAATATCAAAGAAAAACAATCACAACTGTAATACAGAACGTCAGATTACTCAGGAAGATAGGAATTGATTAAATCTCCAAATTTTCAGAATATAAAGAATAAAATAAAGAAAGATGTACACCTAAATTTCTCCTTTGGAGAAAGCTAGAATAAAAGGGTCTTTTAAGCAATAAGTATGAAATCCATAGAAGTAAGCGTAGCAGCATGAAGAGAGAATGCAACAGACATTCTCATGATGCAGGTAGAGTGAAGAAGAGGTTGGAGAAGACAATCATCTTAGAAATGACCCCTTGAAAACAGCAAGTTAAAAACGATCATACTTTTGGGAAATGAATGCATCTCCCTGCAATGAAGAGGTCTACAAAGTTAACTATAATAGAATCACAGGGGAAGGACAGGCAACATGGACAGAGGCTAAACCTGCCTCCTCAAGACAGCTGTTTGCTGGCCTAGCCTCTTACTCTCCATCATAGCTGACGAGGCTGCCATCCAACGAGTCCCTAACCAAATCCTGTGACCATCTTCCCTTTCTCGTCTCCTCAGGACACAGATTTTTAAAGCTCAGAGGGAAGAGGCCCCTGAAAACAGTTAAGTGGGCAAATCAAAATCCTCCAATTTGAGGCTGGAAGATGGTCTGCCAAAAGATAGCTGCCTAGAAGAGGAAAATCAAGAGTGGTTTACTTGGGACCAGATGTGAGAAATGGATATATTTATTATGCTCAATTGAGCACATATTAGTTAAGTGTCTTCTACGTATGAAGTTCTTGCTAGGTGCTGTAGGGAATATAAAGAATTACTCACTGTCCCACGGGAGCTGGTGTTAGTAAGGGTGGTGGTGGAGGTGGGAAATAAAGTCACTCAGTAATAATGCAGTACAATAATGAGAAGTAGCATAGCATGTCAGGTAAGAATAGGCTATGGAATTTGAGAACTGAGTCCAAATCCATGGGATTTTTTTAGCTGTGTGACCTTGAGCAAGTCACTTAACTTCTCTGTGTCTTAGTTTCTTCATCTGTAAAACAATGATAATAGTGGTACCACCTCTTAGAGTTAATACAAAGAGCAATTTAAACATAAAGAGCAGTGCCTAGTACATATTAAAACATTTGCTGTAATTTTGTGCCTACTGTGTACTAATGTGCTAATATTTTATATCTAACATCAAATAAGGTAGCCATTATTAGCCCGATTTCTGGATGAGGAAACAGGGTCAGAGAATTAGGCAATCTGGATAAGCTCTAAAGAGAGGAGCAATGGAGTTGTGATTTGAGCCCCCATCTGCCTGAATGTGAAGCTTGTGACTTGTGTTACTACCATTACTATAAGACAGTAGCAATTAACGTTTGTTTAGTGCATACCCTGTACCAATTATTACAGTATGCATATTGCAGTTACTCTCCCAAGGTACTATGTGACCCCATTCTACAGAAACAAGAAGCCTAAGGATTGAAAGGCCTACACCCATGCTGGAAATCACTGAGTTGTGAGTGCTGAGGCTACAATGTCAGCCCATGTCTGCCCTCTCCAGGGCCAGAGCTCATCACCCCTGGCTAGCAGTGCTTCAACTGGGGAGCTTTAAAAAAAGAGAGAGCTTTCAGAGGGTCCTACCCCTACAAGTTTCTGACTAGGTAAATCTGGGTGAGGACAGTACTCATATATCTTGCCGGTGGTTCTCCAGAGCCTGCAAAGGCATGCTTTGTCTAAGGCCAAGGTGAAAAGTTTATGTGTAATTCATAGAAATGGGGAGTCAAGGTTTTTCAGTGAGGTTTTTCAGTAAGCAGTGTTTTAGGAAAATTAATCTGGGAGTAATGAATAGGATGGACTGGAGGGGGAAAAAAAATGTGTGGCAGAGACTGACCGGCTAGAAGACTAGTCTAAGCCACAAAGCTTATTTTAGTCTTAACAAAGCTATTTATCAGACACACAGAAAATGAATCCTTGGAAAAAGATCCACCTGAACACAAAATGACTTGCAGCTTGCAGAAAAAATATATTTTAATATTCCAGATCTATATACTAGCTCAAATAAAAATCGGGTTGTTCCTTTTTAAAATTAACAAAAGAAATTGAATATATGTATATGCGCAAACATCAAATTTTATAAAGTAAATTCTGAGATATACTACATATAGAAATATGATTGAACTGACCCAGCATATTATGAAGAAAAGAAAAATTAGAATTTTATAGGGATTAATAGTTTTAACAAACTAGTAATATAAACTTTCTGGAAATATTGAAGAAAAAAGATGATAATGTGTGGGAGTTCTAAAATATATAATAAAGGATATCACTTATTCAGATAATTATAAATTCATAAACTGAATTTATTTGTAATTTAAATTATGGATGTAAATGTATTTATGAGATGCTAAATTTAAGGGAATACCAGTTTTTGTCAATTTGAGACTAAAAACTAAAGTCAAAATTGAGGTAAGATAGGAAAGCTTTATAGTGTCTAGTTTTATTATCATTAGTGTTCAGAAGATAAAGTACTCATTTTCAGAAAGGATCTAAGACAAGCACCATAAAGATATTATACCCTCTGACTCAATAAATCCACTACTAGGAATCTATTCTATGGAAATAATTGAATAAAAGCCAAAAGACATTTGTAGAGGATACACAATGCAGTATTACTCTAGCACCAAAAAACAAGAAACAACATAATAATCTAACATTAAGAGAACCGCTTGATAAATTATGATTTATAAACATAATAGAATATTTATAATATTAAATAAACTTCCATTATAAAAATGATATAGAAATACAAGAAAATGATTGTTGTTTATATATTATACATATATACATATATATTTTTTTGTCTTTTTGTGACCAGTAAGGGGATCGCAACCCTTGGCTTGGTGTCGCCCACACCGCGCTCAGCCAGTGAGCACACCGGCCATTCCTACATAGGATCCCAAGCACTGCACTCTCCCGAGTGTGCCACAGGGCCGGCCCAATGATTGTTATATTTTAAGTGCATGCTCCAGGATATTGCAAGATTGTACAGGTATTATTTATACCAATATAAAAACACATACATGGAATAAGGCAAATGGCAAAAAACAGAAATAGTAGCCCAATGATTGTGATTGGATGTCTTTTCAAAAATTGTTCTATTGTCTTTTTATTGTTTTTATATCTAAATCAAATTTTCAGTTTCTTGAAAGTGGAGGAAGCTTCCTTTGGGAAAGCTACCTCCCTACCCCTAATCTCACTAATTATATATAACTTCTACCATGCACGGTTCTGCCTAATTAAGTCTCATTTCTAAGGCAGCACTAACAGTAGCCTTTCTTCTCATCCTTAACATTTACATTGACTGGAAATAACATAAATCTTTATCTCTTCCCAAGACTCTGTGTCCAGGGCTAACCCAGGCAAATGCAGGGAGATGTTCCCATACCCACACTTCTTCCTTAATTTCTGGATCTGAGAGGTTGCAGACACATGGATTGGCTTATGACAAAACTCTCCCTATTTCTAAATAAAGTATTTCTCTGTGCTCATAAGTGGAAACACACTCAGATTCTCCTAAAGAGTTCATTTTATCTAGGCCATTAGATAAAGAATGCCTGACAAAGGGAGTGAGATGCAGGGAAGGAAAAGCTGCAGATGGTTTTTTTTTTCCAGAAAAGGCTTCCTACTGCCAGGTTTTTGGAAATAGTCTAGGAGGAGGAATCAGCAGTTATGAGCAGGCTGCAACACAAACCTTATCTTAAACAATTTTTTCCATATTCTAAACTCCAGAAAAAAATTCTCAGGAAAAAATCAAGTAGTTTTCCAAAACATGTTCCAGCTTTTTCCTATGCCTATGCATATCTAGGAATAACCTAAACTACGGTTCGAAATGAGCCAACAAAGATCTTGTAGAATAATATCTATACCTCGGGCAACAGTGGGTCAAGTAAAAGATCCTCCTCCCCATTTCCCAGGTCCATATGATGTTTTTTTTTTTTTTTTTTTGGTCATTTTTGTGACCGGCCGCACCGCGCTCAGCCAGTGAGCGCACCAGCCATCCTTATATAGAATCCGAACCTGCGGCGGGAGCACTGCTGCGCTCCCAGCGCCGCACTCTCCCGAGTGCGCCACAGGGTCAGCCCCATATGATGTTCTAAATCTCCTGAGTTCCCCATCTTGACCAGCTCTTTTCCCTAGCATCTCCATACTAAAAGTTCCCCACTGTCTTATCCCTCTCCAAAAGTCTGTTCCTCCAGGGAGTTAGAGTTCAATTAGATATCTGGAATAAAGCATTGTCATAAAAATAACTTATGCTGTGTAGACCATTATAAACCATTCCATTGTTTACATATACGATAAGAGCTACCGTCCACTGAGAGCTTACTATGTCCTAGGCATGGGCATGGGGTCATGTACACATGTACATACACATATATATATATATAGGTCTTAATTTAATCTTTAGAGTACCCGTGGGAAGTAGCTACAATTATCCCCATTCACAGAAGACAAAGTAGACTTGACAGGGGAGGAGAAGCAACCTGCCCAGAGGTCATACAGCTGGGAGATGGTAACGTCCAATTTCAAGTCTGAAGGGGCAAGACTCCAAAGCTCATGCTCTTAACTTCATGTTAGAGAAGATGCTTATTACTCCAAACTTGTTACTCTGTTCAGTGGCACCTGACAAGGATAAATAAGAAAAAGAACTCTGGTAGCACACAAGACAGCAGAAAAGCCCTATAATAGGACCAGATGGGCTCTGTTCCTGGGGTCCACTCCCTGGTTACTGTTTCCATAACTTTTCCTCCTTCCTCCACTCTGACCCTCTGATTCTCTACAAGCACTGACAATGTCTTCAGCATCTGGGCCTGGTTAGAAGGGGAAAAGTGGGGCAAGAGCAGCAGGCATTTGTATGTAGGGGTTGCTTATAATTAGAGACTGCCCTATTTAAAATGCACCAGGAAAAATGCAATTAGCAGACTCATTAGATTTCTGTTATATTTCACTTATGAAACACTTGGATTAAGACTTTATGCCTTCCAAATAATATCCTGCTAGGATTTAATGAGAAAAATATTTACTGAATTTGGATTCTGGTTGTGAAATTCAGGGCCTATAATATCCAAAAAGGTTTTTATTTATTTAAGAACACTAACATTTAACGAAGATGAATCTTACTTAAAAAAAAAAAAAAAAAAGATTAGGCTGGACAAACTATAAAAAGAGACTTAATTTATTTTCGAAATACCTCACTGTGTTGTCAGAGACTTTTAGCTGCTTTTATGAAGACTTCACATTGTCCATTTAAATCAGAGTGCGTTCTATGAGGATACCATTCCACATACTATGCTGAGCCCAGGCAAGCACTGTCTAATCTGTTAAAACCAAACTGGAATATTTCTTTTCTCTTGGTGCATACACTCTGGCACATACAAACCCCAAGTGTGTAAACCAATGCCAAGGAATGAGAGGATATTCCTGTCGGGAGATCAGGTACATCTGAAAGTTAATTGCTTTTATCCACAGCCCAACTCCACCACTTTCCAGTCATCTTGACAGCTGACAAATGGAGAAGAAACACTCCTCTCACTTATGGCACTGGGTTCGTGTTGAAGGCTATGATTAGCAGCACAGAATGCATACCTAAATGGACTCAATTTCTAACAGACAAAATTGAAATTTAATTTAATGTCTGTGGTTTTCCAAACATTCTCATTTCAAGTCTCAGACCCTAACTAAGGAAGCACAGAAGATGGTGCTGATGCCGTACAAAACAGACTGATGTTACCGACCAAAAGCAGGAGAGCTTGGCCTGCAGCAAGACGACCAACGAGGCAAGGGCAAAAATGTCCAGATTTTGATGACTATTTTGAATTGTTTACAATTAAAGTAGTTTTGTGGGAAAAACAAATTCCAGGAGTCATGGAATCTAAACTAGTCCTGGCTTTGCTACTGAATTATAGGTAAGTCGCTGATCTTTTCTGTGCCTCAGTCTTCTTATCTATGAAATGGAAATATTAATACCTGTTATGCTTAATTCACAGTGTTATAGAGATAAAATGAGACAACTAAAGGGAAAGTGTTCTAAAATTCTAAAGTATGACCATAAATAAAATAACATGGTAGTGCCAAAATATTATTATTATTTCTTATTTCATTTACAAAGCCATCATAGTTTCATGATTTATTAACAGCAAAGTTGTTAAAGGAAGTTAGAAATGGTTTTATTCCCCACTTTGAGTTCTTACTCAAGTCACTTTTCATTTTTTTGTTACCCTTCCAGAAAATAACAATATGGGACTAGCTTCTATGGTAAGGTTCCTAAGTCTCAAATAACTAAGCATTATATGAAGTTCTGAATTTAAAAAAAGTTTCCTCCTCATAATTTTCACTGCATTAGTAATGTTGGTAACTATCAGGGGAAAAATACACATAAAAGTACTTGAATTTCTACCTCAATTGTAATACAACCAAAGGAACAACAGCCCCAAATGCAGAAAAGGTTCAACAAATAAATCCTGCATATCATATGAAGAGGCCAGCACTGGAGGATGGATTTTCCCTTCTCAACACCATTTACATCACTAAACCAGAGGCCAGCAATACAGTTTAAAATCTTAAAGCCCAAACCATGCAAAAAAAAACGTTGAAAAAATTGAAAAGTATCACAATTTTACAAAAGTGCATAAATGTAAATGGTCAGATTCACATATTCTAGAACAAATGTCCCCACCAAGGTCAAGACACAGAACATGATCAATATCCCAGAAGCACCCTCTGGGTCATGCACCCTCCTTGATTACATGCCCTGCTCCCCACCCCCACTTGCCTGCATGTATCCTGTTGTACACACTAGGAAAGCAGTTCTCAAAGTGTGGCCCTGATTGGGGGAATGAGCAGACAGAATCCCTGGGGATCTCAAGACCCTTTCGAAGGGTCCACAGAATTAAAACTATTTTCATAATTCTAAGATAACATTTGCCTTTTTCACTGCTGGCATTTGGATGGTTAGAACCAGCGGTGTCTCAGCATGAGCAAAGGGAGTAGCACCAAACCATACTAGCAGTCGTAGTATTTACTCCTCACCTCTATATAATAAACAAAGAAAACATGCCAGCTTCACTTTAAAATGTCCTTGCTGAGGCAACAGAAACATTATTTTTATTAAATCTCTACCTTTGAGTACATGTCTTTTTAACATTCTGTGTGACACAAGGAAAGAGCACACACAAGCACCTGCACTGCACACCAAGGTCCGAAGGTTGCCCAGAGGAAAAGCACTTGGGCAATTGTTTGCTTTTATCACAGAACACCATTTTCACTGGAAGGAATGACTGTGAGACACACTAAGGTTATTCAGACTTGAGTATCTGGCAGACAAGTGAGCCTATCACTTGCAGAAAAACAATTGACAGTGATAAAATTCAGGCTTTCAAGTGAAAATTCAAATTTTGGAAAACTTGTATCTGCCACTACATGCTTGACAGCTTCCCATACTTAAACACTTTTCTGATGAGATCAGTGGTGAAGTTAAAGGATGTGATATTTAATACTGTATAATAAAATGTGTCAACAATGGAAAGATCTACATAAATCAGTAAACCAATATTTTCCAAATAATCAATGTATGATATTACAAAATCATGCATAAGTAAAACCCTATTCAACATGTAAGGTAAACCAAAAGATTTTAATGTAACAAATAATTAAAAGTTCATTGATATCGTTTCAGATTTCACACTGCCACCAAGCTTTCAAACAATCATTTGCCAAGTTTTATTTGATTTCAAAGAAGAATATCCATAATTATTTGAAAGGTTTATTGAGATACTTCTCCTTTTCCCAACTATATATCTGTGTGAGGCCACACTTTCTTCATATACTTCAACCAGAACACATCACAACAGCTTGAGTGCAAGAGCAGATACGAGAATCCAGCTGTCTTCTACTAAGACAGACATTAAGATTTGTAAAACTGTAAAACAATGTCACCTTTCTACTAATTTTTTTCACATTTTGGTAAAATTGTAAAATGTACTTATGTTGACATGTAATGGATTTTTTAATGAATAATATCTTTAAAATTTCTCTATTTTCTAATATGGTAGATATGAATAGACATAATCCACATAAACAAAAGTTCTTTGAGGTCCTTAGGAATTTTAAAAAGTGTAAAGGAGATCAAGTGTACAGTCAGATCAGATCAAAAGGTTTGAGGAACTGTTGCTTTAGGGTATAAATCTAGGAGTGAAACTCATGGATCATAGGGTATCTTATCTCCAACTTTACTAGATACTGCCTAACTTTTTCCTAGTATGGTTGTATCAGTTTACACTCCCACCAGTAGTTCTTTATACATTCTGATTATGAGCCGTTACATGTGTTCTAAATACTTTTCCCAATCTACTTTTCTCAATCTGTCTTTTAGTGAATAGAAGTTCATCAACAGTAGTCAAATTTATCAATCTTTTCCTTTATGGTCAGTACTTTTGGTGTCTTGTTTATGAAATCTTTCCCTATTTCTAACTCCATGTTCTCCATATATTCTTCCAAAAGTTTTATTGCTTTGCATTTCACAGTGAGATCCAAGGCACTACTGTATATGCGTATTGGTTATTTAGGATCTCTATGGCTACTGACTGTCTGCAGTAAGGAACTCTACCACTCTTCTCTGCATCTTCATATGCCTCATTCAGGAGCCGTTCTCTACTATTACTTCTAAATTTCTATCTGAATCTTTCAATGCAACTTAAGAGCTAGAAAGCTACAGATTCAAATGTTTTAATGTAATACAAAAAAATGGAGATCTTAGTTTTTCAACTGACTCCTGGATAGGTAAAGATATCATCCATCCTTTTATAGCATTACAATGATCAGGAAAGCTGCCCTTCCTGCTGCCACAATGAAGCTTTCAAGTAAGCTGTGTTGATGTTTTGTTTTAAGAGAGAACTGAAAGCACTTTGGGAAATTTTCTAGGTCCACAGGATTTCAGTATTTCTCAGCAAAAGGTAAATCCAAAACAGAGGGGAGTGCAGCTAATAGCGTATGACACTTGTTTTACTTACTTGACTTTACAAAGGGCTGGGGGAGGGGGAGGGCTCCAGAATATTCTTCAGTAGGAAAGATGCTGTCATATCCACCACAAGAACTGGAAAGGGCATTCAGGTCACATATCTGTCACCCTCCGACCCTAGCATCTTTCTAGAATGTAAATTATTTCTTTAATAAGACTCAGTAAATATCCACATCCAAATATCTGTTGGCACATGAAGATACCTGCTACTTTTAATGTCTAGGACAGTAATTTTCAAACTACAGATCATTATCCATTAATGAGTCATGGAATCAATTAGGTGGGTTACAATCAGCATTTAAAAAAATATAAACTACAATAGAACATTATAGAAAATATCAGAATGCCTTGCACATAATGAGGGGGAGTACTGTTTTACAAAATGTTTTCGTTTTTGTTTTTTGCAGCTGGCCAGTACAGCGATCTGAACCCTTGACCTTGGTGTTACTAGGCCATGCTCTAATCAACTGAGCTAACCAGCCAGCCCCACAAAACGTTTTTAAATGAAATGTGTGTGTTTATGTGTGCCTCAGTGTAAAATGTATTTCTTACTGTTGTTATCTGTCCAAATATTTGAGGGGCACTAGGTTGGCGTGTTGTAGTGAGTGTCCATGCTGGGGAATTTTCCTCCCAGCAACCCTCCCTTATCCTAGGAAATACCTGCTCACCCACTTACAGTCATATGGGTGAACACACATGTTACATGTTTCTACATGACCCCCACTTCCCTTACCCCTGCTGAGTGACTCAGGGATGGATACCTGACCCATATTGACCTGATTAAATTCCCTGCTTAAGATTTTTTCACTAGGCACCCAGAGAACTTTTTGGTAATGAAAGCTACAGTATAAACTGCTGGTGACTTTTTGGTAATGAAAGCTACAGTATAAACTGCTGGTGACTGTGTTTCCAGCTACGTGGAGAAATGGGCCGCCATGAGAAGGGATGAAAGAAACATAAAGAAAAGGGCAGAGATGAAAGATGGAGAGAGGTCTGGCCACATTGAGGCCTGCTGCATTACTGCCCTTCCCACAGTTTGGTAGCCCAAGCCTTTCTTAGATCCTGTAAGTCTGTTTTCTAAGTTACTTTGATAGGTCTCTGACACTTTGAATCAAATAGATATGCAATGCCTGTTTTTCTCCTAAAGTCTTGAGGGCTGAAGTGATGAATTAAAAATTTTAATCCCAATGAATAATGAACAGATTCTTACCTAAAATCTACGAAACTCCCCCAAAGTTTAGGTATGCACCATTTATAATATTTTGGTTCTGTCTTTGGCCCTATATGAAGCTGGTGAGACACACTGTGGTAGAAAGGTACTATACAGACTTTTGTCAGTGGGGTGTCTGTTATTTTTTTAAAGCTAATCCAAAATTATTCCATCAAGTCCTTAGGCTCTGGAGAACTGGGAGAGGACAGGATCCCTGATTGTAATCAAGTACTGCTGAATGTGATGCAAGGACTTAGAGGCAGAAGCATGAGAGAATGAAAAAAAGAGTTTGGCTGAAAAGTAAAAACTGGAGCTGACAGAGGTGAGCACAAACCAAGCCAATAGACTAGGAAACTGAATGCAGCTTTTTAAATTAAAGAGAAACTTCTCTTCCTCTAAGAATATAACATAGCTTCCTCCCATACCTGCTTTATTGGAGGCTGGTTTGCCCTTGAAATTTACAATCCAGCTACCTTTGTGTATACCTGAATATTTCATGCAGAACACTACACAAACCAACCCATTCACACAATGCAGTTTGTTCATCTTTGGAAACAACTACTGAGAAAGACACATTTAATTCTGGTGCAAGTTAGGTCTACAAAGACATTCCATGAGTGTTTGTTGGCAAAGTGATCTCTTTCATATAATGGAACTCATAATTATTCTGATCAATTCTGCATTCCCTGTTAATTCAGCTGACTTGGACACTGCCCAGATTATCAGGGACACACTCAGAAAAGCTCTCCAGGTTCTCAGCTGACCAGGGCTCATGGACGGCCACAAGGCATGTGGTTTGCCTGCCATTCGCTCTTTGGAAATGTACTCCAAGGAGTTAAAAGTTATTAGCAGAGCTTGTATAACTAGGCATGAGTAATATGTGATTTTCTCAGTTGAAATGTCTGTGGACAATGTCTAAAGAGAAACCTGGTGCTAACAATCACAATTTGATTTGCTTTTAATCTTTATACTTCAGCTTCTCAGGCATGGGTGGCATTATTCTGAAGGTTCCAAAGCGGCCACAGTTGTCCATTTTTCATACAATAGGAGGACATATAAGAACATATAAGAAAGGGCTTCTTCATAAATGTTTCCAGAAGATTGAGACCAAATTTGGGTTATCTATGAGTCTTTTGAAGGCTGAACACTTAGTAGTGGACGCATTAAGTCCCCTCCACTAAATCCTAAACTCCTAGATTAAGTCTCCCCCTCTAGATCCTAAACTCCCGCAGAACCAGTTCCACACAGAGCATTGCACAAGGTAGGTACTCAGGAATGTCTGCTGGAAGCTCAAGTCAAATTAGCTCTTGTGAGGAGAACTGAAAAGCTTCTGTTGAAGGGTGTCCTTTGAAAGAAACAGCACACTGGTCTGAGCTGAGGAAATGGGCCCTAGTCTCTGCAATTAACTGGAGTTTCACTTTCTTTATAAAGAGCTTTACTTTAAATTTTTTAAAAGTATATTAAAATCCAGTGGTCCTTAAGGTTCATTCTACACTGCGATTCTGCTTCTGTGTAAGGAATAACAAGGCTCCTCTTCTTTGATTCAATTATTAACTTTGAAGTCAATCAAGAAGCTGCCCTTTGATGATATATATGGTCTTATTGTGAGCAACATGAAATGGTCACTAAGGTAGATTTTCAGACTCTGGTTTTCCACGCAGATACGAGAGTGAGAGGTGGGGAAGTCCAGGAAGCTAGATGTGATCAAACTGCTTATTATTAGCACAGTAAAGAAAATAAGGGAATACTGGAGCAGGATGGCTCTACTGCTTACTAGCTGTGTGCCCTTAGACAAAATGTAAACTCTCAGAATTCTGTTTTCTCATGTGTAAAATGGGAACGACAATACCTCACAAGGTGGTTGTGGCTGCGGGTGTTGAGTAGGATAACATTCATGCGAGCACTTATAAACTGCAATGTACCATACAAATCTAGATGGTATTTTACTTGCAACAAATCTGCCAAAATGATATTTTTCAACAAACTCTGAAATGTTATAATAAAAAGCTAATGCTTCCATAAAGGATTAAAATTAAAATTAAAATTCTACTTTGTTTCTGCTCATATTATATCCACTGTGGAACGTACAGCAAGATAATTTACTTAAGAGTTAAATCTAAGCCCAACTTGGCTCTCCCACTGGTCTACCAATGACCTCAGTTATCGCACGTCTGGCCTCTGCCCTTAATACTATTTATTTATAATTACAAACAACCTCACACAGTGATGAGAAACTCCACTGTGTGTTAGATGAGAGTCTGGGACACTTGAGGAATCTTTTTTTTTTTTTTTTAAACTTAATTCTGGTTTGGGGAGACCCCCTGCTGCCATTCCTGTAAGAAGAGGGTAAGGGTTCCCCCAAGAGCAGTGTTGGGGGACCTGGCCTGGTGCGCACACTGCACTGGCTGCTTTCTGCACTGCATTTCCTGGGGTACTCACTGCACTGCTGGGCTGCTCCCTGCATAGCCGCTCCCTGCATAGGCAGCGCCCTGCACAGCCTGCACAATGCACCGCGTGGGCCGCTCCCTGAATGGGCTGCTCCCTGCATGGGCTGCTCCACTCCCCCCAGCAGCCCCAGCAGCCCCAGACTTTGAGACTTCACTGCAGAACAGAAGTGAGAGGCTTTGGCTGGCAGCTGTTAATTGCTCCTTACTCTTGTCACTCACAGAAAGAAAAAGACAGTGAAAAGGCAGTGACTTGTTTTCTTTGTTACAGCAGGTTTTATGTACTTCAACTCTATTCTTTAGCCTGCTGTAATTTTAAAAACCAGTATCATTTAAAGGCAAAACTTTTTTTCCACTTAATGAAATAAAATGCAAGATAAACAGCCCTTCTGGTTTAAGTTATTCAATAAGATACATTTCTTTCGCTCAAAATGCACTTTTTTCCTTGACTATATTTTAGCCAACTATTGTATAGGTGCTGACTTACTGAGATTGATAATACAGTCAATTTCTAATTACCACACTGTTTAAAACTCATTTTTGAGTGCCCACTGTGTGCCAAAGTACATTTTTAAAAAGCAGGTTTAAAAAAAAAATTTACTAGTGTTTTTAATGTATAGGATTTTAACACATTTTCTGTCAGGGGTAAGCTAAAATAAATATTAATTTGCATTCTCTAAACAAACACCTCAAAATCAGATGAGCTGGCTGAGTCTGGGAGGTCAGCAGAGAAGTTAAGGTCAATATATTTTCCTGAGGATAACACACATATCTAAACACCATTCCTGCCTTTTCTTAATGCCACCTTGAAAAACTAACTCAGAGTCACAAACAGAAAACCAAGACCTACCTACAATCTGCTGTATTCCCAAACCATATATGCAACCATATAAGTCACGGAAGTAATTATACCTTTTCCACTTTTTATAGCTGCTTGAAAATAAAGTAGAAGTGTGCATTCGAGAAAGAAAACTATTTTATATAACAAATAAGTTACAGTTTAACCAATGGCTTTTCAACTTTCTCCTCCTCCTCCAATAAAATTCTGATTTCTAACTAATAGAACTGTCCTTTAATGCTGGTTTTGTCTCTTCCAGTGAACAACACAGGAGAATTACGACCATTCATCCTCTCAGTTTTATGTAGCTTTCAGAGGCCAAATAAGCAACAGGATCATCCTGTTAATAAATCTTTCCAATTAAGCTGGTGAGTGTAGACTTACGCTAGATTTTTCAAAAGGCACTCTCAGAGGCAGGGGGATGGGTTACCCTCTTGTCTAGGAGTTCGCGAATGTAGGAAGACTGTATCTGATTTTAATGCACAGATGTCTTGACTGGAAAAAAAAACTCATAAATTATCATCCCACACATTTAGATGGGAGAGGAAGTAACAAAATAGAACAATTAACAATTACTATTCTAAAGAAGTTATTTAATATAGTGAAAAGAGACAAGACACGGTTTGGGAGGCC
Source organism: Cynocephalus volans (assembly GCF_027409185.1). Classification (NCBI taxonomy): domain Eukaryota; kingdom Metazoa; phylum Chordata; class Mammalia; order Dermoptera; family Cynocephalidae; genus Cynocephalus; species Cynocephalus volans. Next base: position 60,971,276 of record NC_084473.1, read on the forward strand.
TGAAATTCTGTCACTCCACCACCACTTACTAACTTTGCTTATTCTTTGGACTTGAGATAGCATATTTCTAAAGTAGAAAGAACCACAATTGTCTTGCTCATCACACAGGTTTGTTGTTAGGATTTCATAGGAAAATTCAGGGATAAGTACTTTCTTTTTTTTTTTTTTTTTTTTTAAAAGATGACCGGTAAGGGGATCTTAACCCTTGACTTGGTGTCAGCACCACGCTCAGCCAGTGAGCGAACCGGCCATCCGTATATGGGATCCGAACCCGGGGCCTTGGTGTTATCAGCACCGCACTCTACCGAGTGAGCCACGGGCCGGCCCAGGGATAAGTACTTTCAAAACAGTATTTCTGACACTAACAAATGTCTCTGCATTGGATTTACTCAGGTGTGATGGCAGTGGATCGGAGCGGAGCCAGGTCCTCCACAGTTCTGCAGATTGAGAATCTCTCAAGTGGGCCCTGCTATTACTGCCACATGGGCCGACGTCAGGCTGTTGTTTACAGGAGAAGAAAAGCTGCCAGTTTCCACTGAGCCCAAGACCGCGGCGGCTGGCCTCCTTTGGCTGCATGTGAGCAAGAATGGACTCTTTATGTGTGGCATGTGTGTACATGCACTGGTGCACGTGCGGGGCACCAAAACAAGAAAACTGCTCAGGGTGTGCGCACCAAGTCTTCGGTTTTCACTGCAATGGCTAAGCAAAACTGATCAAAATGAAACTTTCACTTTTGTTACACTGAAGGGAGACAAAAACTGTCACTCTCAGAAAATTCATCCTGTTTGATTTTTAAAAAGCATTTTGAAAGCAGAACAGTCAATTCTTCTAGTTTTTGTAGAACTTTCCTCAAGTTCTACAAACATTCACTAACAGAACTATGAACAATGTATTTCAAAGCATAGAATATATTCAGACTGCAGTAACCAAGTTTTATAGGAACAACTTAATTTTCAGAGTGGTTGGAACTGCTTCCTCCTATAAGTTCAGGAAGTACTCACTCAAGTATTAACATACTGTAACTGAATCCACTTTGGGGAGACAGTTTGCTATGTTTGCTACTATAAAGGGAAAAAAATCTGGCTTTTTAACATTTGCCCATTCATGAAATTTCCTGGCAAAAATCAACCTGTGAAATCAAATTCAGAAAGGCAAAAAAGAAAAGAGGGGCTGCATTCATTATAATCTTTCTTCAACTATTCATCACCTTCTTGGATAGCAATCAAATCAGGAACAATATGGGAGCAGATCATGTTTATAACTGGCAATGAAACTTTACTTCAGACAATAATCTGGTGTAAATCCTAACACTGGAACACTGAAGAAGAGATGAGGGAAATATTTTTGGTACCTGGAAATGTGTTTTCTTTGGTCCTGTTGTAAGTGTAGTTGAAAAGGAGAGAAAGACTCCCAAGTTCTTTTTTTGACTCTATGGCTGACTACAGTATAATCCTAGGTCAAATACTTAGTTGAGATGTGCCTTATTCTCAGGATCTGATGAGTGGGGATGATAATAACAAATATTATTTTCCAAGTTTTAGGAGAATTGTAGAATAAAGACGATAACAAGTGAAAGTTTTCTGCAACATTACATTACAGGAATTAGAAAAGAATAGAAACATGGGCTGAGAATCCAGCCTGATATTGGCCAACTCCTTTGAGAGCTGGGGAGGAAAACGTGCTAAACCAGTAGGAAGTGTTATTAGCACTTCCTTCATTTTATAGTCAGACATAACAGAAGCATGAAAAATATGAGTATGGCACCAGTTCAACTTTTCCAGGGCTGGTTCCAGCAAGTAACATTGGCCACATATTCTTAAACACATGGAGAAACCTGAAGGACCACCCGTGGGCTCCTCTTTAACATAAATGCTAAAAAGGGTTGCCAAAGACCTTTGTAGAAAAAATATGGAAGTAGTTTTAGATTATACATGAAAATGACTATTACCAGCTTCATTCCTTCATGTGGTAAAGGACACTTGAATACACAAGTCAATGATAATGAGAAACAATGATAGCAAAATAGCAACAGGTAGGAGCACTGGTGTCTTACATGTAGTTAGGGATGTTTCAAATGCTCAGAAATTTTATCAGCCAAACAGGGCTATGGTTAGAGCAGAGCTTCGCTCATCTTAAGCCAGTACAAAGTTCATGAGTTTTATCTTTAAAAAGAATAAAACTACATAAAGTAAAGCAGTCAACACGTCAGTCAAGGCAATCAGCAAGAGGAATAGTAAGAGAAACCAAACTGATGGTAATCCTCATTCTCAACTTACTTCCCATCCAACTTACTTAAGTTTCTAAAATTGAGTTTAGACTTTATTTTTGTTATCTTTTCTGTTTGTCAAATTGACAGGATCACTACAAAGCAATTATAAATGTTCACAGGTAGAAATTTAAAACTGGGTTGACCAACTGCCTGAGTTTCCACTTGACACCTCATGGCTTAACTGCTGCACTCTGGTGTATCAAAACATCATCTGCTCTATGGTATGTTATTCAGAAAAGTCACAATATACTTGCTCACTACACATTTGCTACATAAACTGCCTCCATGGGAGCAAAAAGGGTTCTAAGAACTCATTACACTAATGTTCACAGGTGACTATAAACATTGAATCATTTTAACTTCAAAGACATACCTAATAAAAGAAGACTGAACTCCATTTCAGTAACAGACCAAACAGGACAGAACTCTCTTTAACAAGAACTTTTTCCTAGTCATAGAAAATGCCTATTTTTCTCACCACGTAATGGTGTACTGAGTTTGCACTGACATCTGCATCCAGTATTACAAAGTTAAAGATTAAGTATTCCAAAGTGCATCTTATTTTGTATTCCTAGGGTAAGAGGTAGGGAGACTGCTAGCTGGATTGTCAACAACTTGGACTGAAAAACAATTACTCTTTTTAAAGAATAATTTTCACACCAACAATGCCTATAAGTATATAAGTAACTAACAATAACAATGCCTATAAGTATATAATAACTAATAAAATGAAGCAGAAGAACCAAAGAAAAGGCCTCCATTTTATTTTAGGAGATAGGAAATCCATTAAAAAAAAAAAAAAAACCTTCTTATTCATATAATTATGCAATAATAAAATTCACAGTTTTTCCAAAAGTTGTGAAACCTAGGTTACCAGAACAGCAGCCAGAGGCCATATGAAATGATTAGAAGATTATAAAGAACAACAGAAAGTGGTGGCAATGAGCACCTCCCCGCCATCACCCCCTAACATAAATTCTTTGCCCATGTCCCCATCTAGTCATGATGTGAGAGCAAAACAGAAAAAAAAAAGGTGGTCAAATACTTTTTTTTTTTTTTTTTCGTTTTTTCGTGACTGGCACTCAGCCAGTGAGTGCACTGGTCATCCTTATATAGGATCCGAACCCGCGGCGGGAGCGTCGCCGCGCTCCCAGCGCAGCACTCTACCGAGTGCGCCACGGGCTCGGCCCCAAATACTTTATTAGTAATCTAAATTAGCCCAAATAGAAAATGCTTCAATTTTCAACATATTGTTCTTAGGATACATGTGTACTGCAAAAACTAAAACCAAAAATTCATGACCCATGTCAATCTAGTACACTTACCACTCAGTAGTCACTCTGTTAGTGATAACTCATGAAATCAGTCGCAGTAGAACACAATAATGCTGAGAAGACAGAAGCATCCCTGTACCACAAGGTTTTCATGCTAAGGTAGGGATGATGGATTCATGAGTTGGTCCACAATGAAATTTTTTTTTTTTTTTTAAAAGATGACCGGTAAGGGGATCTTAACCCTTGACTTGGTGTGGTCAGCACCACGCTCACCCAGTGAGCGAACCGGTCATCCGTATATGGGATCCGAACCCGGGGCCTTGGTGTTATCAGCACCACACTCTCCCAAGTGAGCCACGGGCTGGCCCACACAATAAAATTTAGTTTATGTCCAGAGACACAGAAAAATTTTCTGACAATCAAATTTTTCAACCATAATACAATTCCAATAATACTCTCAAAATATTCTTTGTTTTTGTCTTACCATAAATTTTTTTTTTTAAATTATTCTCAAAACTCTAGTTGACCAGTAAAGTGTCAGGCACATAGCAATAGTTGAAGATGCACATACTATGCTTAATAGAGGAAATTTGACTCATGGCCCTAAATGTTCCCCAGGTATTCAGATCTTTCAGAAATAATAACAAATATTCTCCACGTACAATCTCTTTTCCAAGTAATTTTTTAAAGCTATTGTAAATATATTTTCCTTAGCTAGTTGACAATTTTTCAGTGGTTGTGCTGCAATTTTCAGTCAAAATAAGAACTCCTTAGGGAAAAATGAAAACAAAACATAGGCTGGCCTGTTAGCTCATTGGTTAAAGCTGGGTGTTATAACACCAAGATCAAGGATTTGGATCCCTATACCAGCCAGCCACCAAAAAAAAAAAAAATAGGTAAGATAGAAAACAATAAACGAACGACCTGGGTAAAAGCAGTTTGAATTCACTGCACACAGCTTGAGGTTGTAGACCTTGCCCATGAGAAACTCCAAGATACAACACAGGAATGATGGTATCAAGAAAGAGGTAAAGACAAAGACAAAGCTCGGGCAATTACTCTATCATTAGAGGATAAATCCTTAGTAATAAAAGGCAGATAATACACTCTGGACTCTTCGTTGCTCTCCAACCCACTGTCACCTAGACTTTTGTTCCATTCTCTCGTGTAGACTAAGCAGGCACAAGCAGTGCAGTTGAAACATTTCTCTGAAGGGAGGAAAAAGTTGAGTCAGTCTAACTGCTTAGTCTTCATTGGCTTTTACCTGCTTTACTGAGTGTCTGAAGATAGGAATACATCCTGATCCAGCTACTAATCCCAGCAATCCCAATGTGTCAACTAGCTATGAACGAACGTTTCCTACATATGACTTTTCACATCATGGCAAATCCAGCCTTACTCAAGGTAGGAAATTAAATTTTAGTTTGTGTGAACCTTTGGATCTTAGTCTTTGCTTTCTTTTCATTTCTTACACTGGGTAAGAAATTACACTGGGTAGTGGAAATAAAAACAAAATCTGGTTATAGATGGATGGAAACAACAGCCATTTCACTTTTTATTTTGGCTTCTGAGCCATTGGTAGCAAACTTTAGCCAAACAGTAAAAGCATTTGTTACACAGCAAGCAGAGTCTAGTCCACAAAACCTTTCTGCAAGGCACTAAAATTTAAAATTTGCCCAAATGAAACAAAGCTTCACAAGTTATAATCATATTTCATCCTTCCTAAAAGTAACCAATAGCACTTTGAGGAAATGCAATACAAAATTCAAACTTTTTTCCCCCAAGACTCTAGCACTTTTAACTGAAATTATAGCCACAGTGTCCCTTCTCTGGCTTCTTTAATACAATTATAACTTATTTCAGAGTTTTGCTTTCATCATGCTGCTTTATAATTTAACATTACGGAATCTTCATTTGAGATGTATAAGAAACATCAACACACACTTAAAGAGTTCTTTTTAAAAACATCCCTCTGGCTGAAACAATTCATGCCTGCAGAAGCTTTTGAATTATGGATGGAACCATTCAAAACCTGAGAAACTATTTTCAGTATTTACAGAGGTTAACAGATGAACAGATACCTCATCAACACTAAATCTAAAAATTAAAGACAAAGTGAAAAACACTTGTAACTGAAAAGGGACAACCCAGAGTTCAGGATCATCCAAGTCAAGAGAGACACTAGCCTTTTCACCTTCTTCTATTCTCTTGCCATGGAAGGGGACAAAAATTATACATTCTTCTTAGAGGGGTCAAGTAGGATCAACAGCTCTCCTTCAAGAGCAATCTCACCATTTTGGAGGAAAATTCAAAAAAAGGCGAGGATTTTCTCATGTCATGGGGTCATGACAATTTTGCAGCACTTCAGGAGTACTTTAGAGATGCCATAGGGAAGAAATATGACAATACTTCACCTCTTTTGAAAAGGGAATGCCTGAACAAAGGCCTTCCATTGTTCACAAATATTGACTGGAAAATGCGTCTTTGGAACACGAGTCTCTTATGGTGGGTGTGAGAGAGCTCAAAATCAAACAACCAAAAAAGATTTGCCAGTAAATTAGACACAATTCTTTCTAGAAAGGAAGTTCTGGAGAAATCAGAGCAGCTAAACCACCATGTTAAGCCTAGATTTTCCCAAAATATCAAAGACCTGGTATATCCTAGACAAATAAGATTGTGTACTCCAAGAGCATTTTATTTTGCTGACCTTTCCATAAGTCATGGTGCTTTTCTTCTAATAAAGGGGGAAATTTTATTTCAACTCTGTTGTTGTTATAGGTAGTAAAATTGAAGAGATTTTTGCTCACATTTGATCTGGACCTTGATAGGTATGTACACACTGTTGACAGCTTCCCTCCCTTGGCTTTGTAATAATATAAAGTGTGTTTGAAATATATAAGAAAAAATAAGATGGGACAAGATAGGTTAATGGAAGGTATCTGACCAATTTGCAATGTTCACATAAAATGCTGTGCCTTAAATACTGAGGTGAGAGGACAGGTAAGAGATCAACTAAGGGAGAGTCCCTTACACATGCTTACTTGTATGGAGTGCGGCAGTGTCAAAGGAAGACAGCATTCCCTATAACATGGAAAGGAGGATTCCCTATAACATGGAAAGGAGGAAAGAAAGAATAGGAATTAACATTCACTAAATAAACATCAGCTCTGTGTTCATTGCTTTACCTACTGTACATCAGTAATAATCATGGAGGTAGATATTACCACTCCCATATTACAGTAAACAAAATGGAGGCTTAGAGAAGAGTACCCAACTCCCATTCCTTCCTCTTCCCTAAGAGAACCCCATCTCCAGCTCTAGGGGGGATATAGATTAGCCTAAGCTAGTCAGGACACAATGCTCCTCTGAAGACGGTTTCTGGTCCAGAGGTAGGAAGAGAAGCCCAATCAGTCAGAGGGACTGACAGTCCACACTGTGGGGAGGTTTCTGACTTCCCCTGAATACCATAATTTATGGAAATAAACCACCTGGAAGAAGGAGCCAAACAGAAGTTGTAGCCCACAAGGAGGCTGGCATAGCAAAAAGATGCTACAGAGCTGACCACCCCTAGAGTCTGCCCTCACCCCTGGATTTGATGTGAAATAAATTTCCTGATGATTCCAGAAAGCTTGAGGGCTGTTTTTGAAAGCAACCTAACTGATACAAGAATTTAACTTCGCCAAGGTCACCTGCACTACCTGGCAGAGCAAGAATTTGAACCAACAAAATTCTAGCTTGAAACTGGGCTTTTTCTGCTAAACCACACTGTGGCATAAATTTTGATAAATGTGTCTCTTCATGATATGATCATGCGATGTTATAGCTAGAAAGGATCTTACCTCATCATATATAAGAAAATGCATTTACCTCATAACGATGTTTGAAGTAGTGGCCTTACTTGCAAACACCAAGAAGAAACACATATATTTAGGAAAAATTCCCAGAATTTCACATTCTGCAAAACTTCCCATTCCATATACACTTAATTTTTAGTAGAATATGGATTCATATACCTTTGATAATGGAATTGAACTTTTGAAAAGCATTCAGTTATTAATTTTCTTAGATGGGTAATGGCATTGTGGTTATGTAGAAGAATGTCCTTATTCTCAGGAGGTGCATACTGAAGTATTTAGTGGTAAAGCGTCATGATGTCTGAAATTTACATTCACATGGTACAGGAAAACAGTATACATGCAGAGAAAGAGGGAGAGAGAGAGTCATAAAGCAAATACAGCAAAAGGTTAATGATTGCTGAATCCAGGTAGAGGAAATATGGGTGTTTGTTGTATTCTTTCAGGTTTTCCATGTTTGAAAAGTTTTACAATAGAAAGTTTGGGTGTGGGGAAGTAAGGTGTGGGAGACAACATTGCAGAGTATGGTATGGCTGTACAATAACCTGGGGACTTTTAAAAATACTGAAGCCATGGGTTGTAGCCTGGGCACGGGTAATTTCAATGTGTCCTGTGGCCATGGCTGAAGGAGCCTGAGCTTTAAAGTCACAATGCATTAACACCTTGACAGTCCCAACCCCAGAAAGACAACTCTGATAATTTTTCTAGACTATTTTTCATTCATGAAAAATCGCCAATTTTTAAACTTACGTAGGCATTAATTCCAACAATAAATTTTCCTGAAACATAACATACACTGGGTAATATAAGGAATATTCAACTAATATCCTAATATCACTTAAAAACTTATGTTAAGCCTCTGTGCTGTGCTCAAGACCTTGAGGGGAAGAAGAATAGAATAGACTCAGTACTTCCCTAAACAAATCTATTCATGGAGTATGTGGTCCAACAAGCTAAAATTTAATTTATAAAAATGCAAAAAAAAAAAAAAAAAAAGGAACAATATTTAAGGAGAAGCATTAAGCCATTTAACCTCTTAAAAAAAAAAAATGAAGGGGAGGGGGGACATCGTTCTAAAATCATGTTCTTTACTCCATGCCAAAAATGAATCATAATCTGCTAAACTATAAGAAAAGGATTCCTTGAAGAATACACAACTCCAATTCTCCAAATTCAAATTTGTGCAAATTACTTAAAGATACTTCAGTGAGTCTTACATATGGAAAAAAAGCTCTCTAAGGTCCTGTATCTAAATTTCAGGCAGTGCATGGGTATCCTCAGTTCTATTTGTCTTTCTTACTTGAAATATTATGTGTCTGGGGTATGGGATATAAGTGAATAAAGGACAGATGAAATAAAAGAGAAATTTTAAAAATAAATGACAAATCTTAAAAATATAATTCTTATAATAGGAATTTTATCTTGAAAATATACCTTGCAACCTAGTTGTCTTTTTAAAAAGTTTTATTGATATACAATAAGTACATATATTTAAAATGTACAATTTGATAAGTTTTGACATATGTATATACCCTTGAAACCATCACAGCAATTAAGATAATTAACACAACTATCCTAGTGGCCTTTTGAATCAAATAGATTGAGTGATAGTTCCAGCAGAGATGCAGTTTTCAGGGAAAGAAACTTTTCATAAAGATTGTTACTTAAAAACAAAAAAAGGAAGTCTCCACAAAAGTGTCTAAACATTTCATTAAAAGATAAAATAAATGTGGAGCCTTTGGATATTTTTCCCCTAATTTAAATTTAAGGAACAATCATACATTGTATTATCCTATCTTAGCTTTAGGTCCAAATAAATAAACACCAGGGTTTGATCCCTGTTACTGGTCAGCCACCAAGAAAAAAAAAAATATATATATACACACACACACACACACACACACACACATATATATGCACTCTAAACATAAAGAGATTTTTAATATTTTCAAAAATCCAGGAAAATGAAAACAAAAGCCATAGTCACATACATAACACAATTTAAACATAGTATAGGTTTTAATTCTCAAACATAGCATCATCTTTGAGAATTTAAAACATATACATCAGGAATCTCAGCTAATGCCAAAGCAAAAAAATTTAGAAAGATTATACCTACATATTACAGCAATATATACAGACTTCCTAAGTTTGTGATATCAGGCCCAGAGTATACCCACCTTGCAAGGCAGGGTTTCTCCAGGCAAAACTGAGGAAGAAAGTGTCTTCAATAACTGTCAAAAGCTTCCATCTCCACCTCTTTTCTCCCCTGATGTGTTTTTCCCATTTTTAAGGGAACTCCCCTTTGTCCTCAGGGCCGTCATTGGTGTACTGGGCTTCCCATAGTACACTACAGAATAATTTTTATGCTCAGGAACCTAAAATATATCTATGCTGCATCCATATATTCTATTCTTAGGTGCAGTTTCTGCTTCCCAAGGGGATAGCTAGTGGATGTAATAAATGCCTAGGATATGTGCTCCATTCCCTTTTCCTCCCCTTCCTTGCTGAACCACAGCAGCAGCAAAAGTGGAGACTATTCTACCTTACGTATCTAAGGCACAAGAAGGCCTGCTAACCATCTTTGCCCAGACTTAAAAAAAAAAAAGAATGAATTCCCAGGAAGGACACCCAGAACTTCTAGAAGGCAAGCACACTTGACCTAGGACTAGGCTTACTGTAGTGGCCCACACTAGACTTCCCATTAAGCTAAATCACATATTGCCTAATACAAGAGATTTTACTTTCATGTGGGGATCTTTTGTCTCCAACTGGACTATGAACACCAGTATAGGCAGATGCCATGTCTTATCAACAGTCTTTGATACCCCCAAGCACTTGGGAAATGTATTAAATATTTATGAATGAAATAAAATAATTAATGAAAATCACTATATTATATCATATGATACATTATATTGTATTAATGCTATTTGTACTGTGTAAACACTTGAGGTGTATCTACTTTAATATTTGAGGTGGAAATGAACACTAAATTTTATTTGTTCGTTTGTTTTCAAAACCACATAAAATAATCACAGAAACAAAATATGAGTTTTAACGTATACTAGACAAAGCAAACTTAAGATCTTCTTGTCAATTGTGCAAAATAGCTGAGATGACTACATTTCCATTGTGCAATTTTCAGTGCTATCCATATTTTTCAGGCTCTGTCACAAAGAAAACAAAGCAACAGGAGAAAACAACTTAAAAAGTGCAAAGAAAACCTAGGAGAAACTTGAGACCATGTCCACTGTAAGGTTTACCAGAGTTCATAAATGAGGATGATTCATGATTTCTGGTGGAAACTACCAACATTATTGTTTTTTAATATATCAACTCAAATTCAAATAAAAATTGTCCACTCAAGTGGAATTGTTTCAGGATTTAGGATTCCTTTTAAGCCAAGTCAAAGGACAAAAAATCCATATAAAGAATCCTTATTTTTTTTCAGCTCATTATTGTACAATGTTTAATTATTACTACTCCAAATAGTAGATCACAAGCCCTATACACACCAAATAGTTTGGAATGTAATTTCCACAAGGGCAGGAACAGTCATCTCTTTTCTTCACTGCTATATCATATGCACCTAGTAAGAGTAGCTGGCACATAGTTAGTGCTCAATAAGTTTCTGCTCAGTGAACTGAATGAGTAAAGCTAAAAATGGGATATAGGTATGCAAAAAAGATCAACCTTCTTCCATGAGGCATAGATTTTATAAAGTATAATTTCTGGAAAATCTCTCATTTTAATCAACTCCAAAATGCAGTTTACCTAATTTCATATTTGAATTATTTAAATAAAAAGTAACAATTGACTGTTTTCTCAATCAAAAGGAGATTCATTTTGTCTAATCAAATTTAAGGTTTCCTTCTAGTGATGGCTGAATAACATCAGGTATTTTGAGAAACTCTTAAATATCCTCTCCAGACGAATGGGTTTTGGTCATTAGGAAACATTTGTACTCACAGGATTTTAATGTAAATCTTTTTTGTTTAAAAATACATATTCATTTTCATACTCTGATTTTCTGGGTAAAAAGAACCCTTAAAATCAAAACAAAAGTTAATCCAAAGGGATACATTTCATTTGAGTCGAAGCCATGAAAGACAATAAAGCTGATGGTTACTTCACCAGGAACCATTAATCATTCAACAATGGTAAACCCTAGAAAACCTCACAGTGGACCTGGGCTGATGTTCTGTCTAGTTTGAAGGAGTTAAAAACAAAACAAAACAAAACAAAGGAGCTGCTCATCCTGTCTAATGTTATGTTCTCAGGCGAGCCACCCCCATCCTGGTCAGGTGGCGATGGTCATTACAGAAACAGTCTCCAAAGCTCACCAGGGCACCAGGCTTGGAGCAAAGCAAAGTTTGGATGTCTGAGACATTTTACATTAATGTGAACAGAAAAATTCTGTGGGTTTCCCCCTATAAAATAGATTAATAGAAAATCGGTAAGTAATTTTCCCTTCTCACCACCTCACATAAGCTAAAACTTGGTCTTAGGTTTGTAAAGCAGCCCTGTAAGTTTCATGTAGATAAGATAATAAGAGAGCTCATCTTGTGAGATAAGGCAAAGCAAATTCTCTGCATGAAGGCCTTTCCCTGAGTCTCATAAAGCAGACTGAAAGAAACAAAACCCCGTACTCCATACCGTACAGTGGCAAACACAAAGGGAGCTAAAGAAAAAAAACCTGCTATGATCAAGGCAAAGGAATCCCAATGATTCTTGGGAATAAGATACAACAAAATAAGAAAGATGCTGTGTAAAAAGAAGAGAAACAAATGGGAATGTTGAGAAAACTGAAAAACAAAGGTAGAACAAAGGGAAATGAGTTGCAAAAAACAAAATTTAAACAAAAGGTGGACTATTTTTGTCATTTTAAAAAATATGTTAAAAGCAAATATTCAGTACTAAAAGAGTTATATGAAGGTACTTCAAATGGTTCATGGAAAGATTTCTATTATCTTTTAATTCTATTTTTCCACCTACTTTTTGAAGTACCTTCATATATACCACCACACAAAACATTATAAATGTCAATGCAGACATTAAATTCAAAAGTGGAGAAGAGACACTGGCCGGTTAGCTCAGTTTGTTAGAACACCAGGTTATAGCACCAAGGTCAAGGGTTTGGAACTTGGTACTGATAAACCACCAAAAAAACACAAAAACACAAAAAACAAAAGTGAAGAAGAAATCAGATGGTTCTAAGTTTCAGTTGGGTGGCTGTTCAACAGTAAGCACCAAAGGACGATACATTTTTAAAAGTTGCTTTCAGCTTAGAAACCTCAGATTTGAGGATCACTATTCACTATCCTTAATATTAGTTAGAATAAATAATATTTCTCTATGTGCCTCACTTATCTTCATGGGTCTTACCCTTAGTATACCAGAATTTCATTTCCACTTTAAAAAGTGAATAACATCATGAGGGTGTGACAATTCTGCTAATAATCAGAGAAAAGTACAGCTAAATTCAAAGAAATTTACATAATGTACTAACTCTAAGCCTCCGACTTTTAAATTTTAAAAACTCCTAACATTTTTAGGGACAAGAGAGAAACAAAAACTTTCTTAAAATTCAGCCTTTCCACATGTGCCTTCACTCATCTTCCTAAATAAAAAATTAGCTGGAATAAATTAAATCCTCCAAGCCACTATATTCTGAAATGTGCATATTTCACTGCATTCAAGGGACAAAATAAATGAGTATAAAGAGGGGTCCTACAGCCAAGCAATTCTTTTGAAATTTAAAAGTAAACAATATGATGAATTTTTCTCATTGAATATACTTCTAATGGAATCTGGTAAATCTGAACATTTTTCCCCAAAATTAAAGTACAAGTTTTATAAGCTTCAACGTAATAAAATGTATTATCTCCCAGATACCTAAAGCTTGTTCTTAAAATATCAACATCTGCTATACCCCAGGAGGTACTAAAACTCAGTGATAACATTTAAAAGCCCATTCATTTAAACCAAAGTTCCTTGCATAGAAGGTACCTTACACGTCTTTGTGAACATACCAGTAAGTCTCTTCAAATACAAAATTAAGAGGAAAAATGCCCCTCAGATAAAAGTTTGAAAGGTCACAATTTTTAAATAATGAGGAACAAATATCCATTTCTAAGTGCTAATGTTTACTTTGTATTTGCTTGCATTTTGTTCTTCTCAAATACTTTTAAAAAGCACTTACAACTGACCCCTACAACTTCCTCTGTGAGGGCAGGGTAACTGCCTTCACTCATGGAGAGTGGTGGAGGTTAAGTGGAATGCTCAAGGTCACGTGCCAATCAGTAGCGTTACTCAGTGTAGAACTCTCTGGACCTTAATTCTGAGTTTATGTCATTAGATAATGCATATATTATTTTCCTCTCCTTTTGGTCAGTGACAGAATATATAGTTATCCATTTTCCTAATGTTAGAAGACAAGGATAGAAATCACAAGACCTACAGGTTCTTTCTATCCCTAGCTCTTCTTTCTAAATAATTCTTCCCAACAAACATTGCTTTTTCTAAAAGTTGAAGATGTCATAAAATACTAATAAATTCTTGACTATCTCCATAAAAAAGGTTAAATGAAAGAAGGAGATGTGAGCTATGGAAACAAAGTCGTGCTAAAATGTGTCAAGTGAAAAGTAAGAGACCTTCCATCTTGCAGACCAGACACTTAAGTATAGTTTCTAAGTTCCTATAGATTATTTTTTAAAGTTTCACTTTAGATTAGTTTCTTTAAAAGTATATGAACAAAAAAAGGGCAAGTTTTCTAAATTAATTGTTTCAGCCAATGAAAATGCAATATGTTCAACGAAACAGGGTAGCTGATGATTTGGTTAAACAAAGGATTATGTATACAAAATTATCCACATTGTAATAGATATTTCATATATTTGAAAAAATTTAACAATGTTATAGAACACTGTAACATTTCTGAGTAGATTAGTATCCAGATTGTTACTGAGAATTCTTCTTTCATAAAAGATAATTCCTGCATTTTATAACTTCAGAGGGCACAGTGATTAAACTTTTACTGACAAGGAAAATAGAATGATTCTATAAATGAAACAGGTGGTAGGTCCCATCCATTTTGCTTTAAAAAAAAAAAAATCCTCAATTGTGTAATGCCTATTAAGCGTGTGGTGAAGTTTATAGTTTAAGTGTTTTATTTACTAATTACATATACCTCCTTTATGATTCCTGTCACACTGTTTACTACAGCTATTTCAATAAGTAATTATTTATTAAGACTGCTCAAGAGAAAGAGTTTCACCCTTGAATGGAAAGAGAAATAAAGCTTTGGTCCTTAAGAAAATGATGCCATTTTATTTTCTCAGTGGTAGGTTGATAAATTCTCTTTATTATTATTAATTCTCAAGCAGATAATAATATACCATCCTTTGGAGCATTTAAAATCTAATTTGTGTAGTTCATATTAATTAATAATATCCAACTTAATGACATAAAGTTTAGGAGTCACAAATCTTATCACTAAAATGGACATGTCAGGTATCAAGGAAGACATGTACTTTTCAGACTATTTTCTATTTAATCTTCAAGATAAAAAATAGTTTCTTATTAAAAGGTAAATTATACTTGGGCCGGCCCGTGGCTCACTCGGGAGAGTGTGGTGCTGATAACACCAAGGCCACGGGTTCGGATCCTATATAGGGATGGCTGGTTCGCTCACTGGCTGAGCGTGGTGCTGACAACACCAAGTCAAGGGTTAAGATCCCCTTACCGGTCATCTTTAAAAAAAAAAAAAAAAAAAGGTAAATTATACCATAATTCCCCTTTTATTCTCTATTTACAAAAATAATTGAGAAAGTAAAAATTCAATTCAGCAATACAAATAATAATATCACTTACTATATTCAATTCAGCTACTCATAAACAACTTAAGAATAACATTATTTCATTTAATTCCATGAACATTCTTTAAGCTTCTTTATGTACCAGCCACTCTGCTAGGCACCAGAGATTAAACAAGAACTACTCTTACCCTTGAAGAGCTTTCTGTTTAGTAGGGGAGAAAACCAAAGATAAAAGCAAATGTGTGATATATATATTATACTCCTAATAGAGGCATGCACATTCTATTATGCAAGTTTAAATGAAAAATTGGTCAACTCAACTCATCCAATAACTAAATTTCTTAAAAGCTCATAAACCTCTAGTTCAAAAGCATAAATCCCATAAAACATCAGGCATATTGATAAAAATTCTGCTTATTTTATTGACACCAATTATTTGTCTTTACAAAAAATCTACTTCTAAAAAATATAGACCCCTTTATTTCAAGACATACAAGGAACGTGTCTAAGTTAAACTTGAAAAGATGTTTAATATCATATCTTAACTCATTCTGTCCTCACAATAACCCTACGGTGCTACTATTATTCCCATTTTACAGATAAGGAATCTGAGGTTAACTTGACCAAGAGCACAGGGATAGTAAGGGGAAGAAAAGCTAGAACTTGAACCTACAGAATCTGGTTCCCGAGACCCCACTCTTAGGCAGTAAACTAGACACCTCTCTTAGACTAGTGATGATGGTGGGTCAGCTAACATGGAGTGCTCTGTGACATGCACTCTCATGAATCCTCACAGCCCTTTGAGAAGCCATCTTTCCCATTTACAGAAAACCAGCTTGGGCCAGGTTAGAAACTTGCCCAAGGTCACACAGACAGTGAGGGATGGTGGCAACATTCAAACTCAGGCTGCATGGCTCCCCTTTACTGAAGCCTTTCAGTGATTCTGTCTTGTACTCATAAAAAAAGGTCACATGATGAAATTTATTAAACAATTCAGAAAAGCTTTATATAAGTCTTCCTGAAACACTTTGAAAGGTTTTGGGCCTTATGATGAGCATTTCTTTAAGACAGCATTTACATTTAAGTCACTTTTCAACTTTACTACTTTGGGCTGATCATAAACACATTTCTGCTCTTTAAAAAGAAATCGTTCTGTAGCAACTTGGCAGATTTCAGTACAGGAACAGTCTATTCTTTAAAATTAAATTTAGTAACAACTTATTCTGGTTAGTCTGAAAGAGAAGACGAGAATGAACTACTAAGAGGCCTTTCCCGTACTTTAATATTTCAAAACATGTTTGGTTTGGCCTAATTTGAATTTTGTGGACAACTAGCCCAGAACTTGACTCAAAAAGAGTAGTACCATTTTAAAACGGCTGGATTTTAAAAGGAGACCTCAGCAGCCCATTCGGTCTATTTCTCTTAATTGTTACTTTTACTTCAAACTAAATATTACAGATGCCTAAAGCACATATAGGCAGGTATTGTACTTTTGAACTATTGACAAACAAGAAACCAAATTAAAATTTTACAAAATTCTGTAGAATGACATTGTTTAAACAGCAATCAAGTACACAAAAGATGGATATCAAAAGGAAAACAATCCATACTTCTGTTATATCCTTAACACACTCCACCGCGGCCCAGGGACTGAGAAATAAAAAATTCTCTGTTGTAATGCTTCCCTGGAACAGAGGTGAGCTAAAGACGAAGTGTCAAAGTGGATTCCCATCTTACCTTGCCTTCCTCCAACAGGTTCCAAGACTTCATAACCTTTAATACTGAATTCATACTTTTTTCAAAAGGGAACCCAATAAAACTATTTTATGTTAAAAATATTTAGCGATACCACTCGGCAGCCTCTCTTCCCTTGCTCTATCCCCAGGCGTTCAAATGAAAAATTACCTTTGGCTTTGCCTTTATTGAATAAAAGTTTAACTTTGATTTAGAGGAAAATGTACCCATTAGCTGTTTTACACTTTTTGCAGGTCATAGTGTCTATCAGAACACATAGTTATTACCGTTCAGAAGCATCCTAAAGACAGAAAGCATGCCATTACCAATTATTTTACAAGCGTTATAATGCCCCCATGGTGGTAGTCTGGCAATACCTAGAAATACAGCAAGGCTGGTGAATAAGGAGTCGAGGGGCGGGGGAAGAGAGAGAGAGGGAGGGAGGGAGGCAGTCGCCACCTCAAATCCACGCCGGACCAGGAACCTCCAGCCCATAACCTGACCCCTGCTCTATCCCTAAAGTGGACCGGCTACCACATTTTTCCCGGTCCCCCCGAAACCCAACACGGTACTCACCCTTCTGCGAAGAAGTCGGCACCCGGTCCAGCTCCGAGACCGGTCGGGATGGCAGCGAGGGAGGGGACGTCTGGGCTGTGGGCGGGGGGTGTCGGTGCGTCACTCTAGGGCAGGACGGAGAGTTCGAGGGGTGGGAGCCGAGAGGGGCAGGGAAATCAAGTCACGGTCGACCAGGGAGGAGGAGAAACGGAAGGGGTGGGGTGCCCCCTCCCTAAAATAAACCCACCGGCCCCTACGAACCCCTGCCCCAGGAAGGGAAAATAAAATCAAGGGAAATAATAGCCTGACAAATAAATCTCTAAACGACGAGGAGCGAGGAACAGACTTTAATTTAAAGAGGGGGAATTGAGCGAGGGCTAGAGGGGAGACAGAGAAAAGTGGCTGTGGGTCTATCCCATGCCTTTGCAGTCCCCGAGCAGAGGAGGCTGGCTGAGGGGAAGTTGCAGCGGCTCCCGAGGAGGAGGAGGAGGAGGAGGAGGCGAAGGAGGAGGAGGATGTTACACTGTAACAAGTACAGACAGACAGCCATGGATCAGAGGGGCGCTGCGAGCAGGGGCGGCCGCGGCGGGGCGAGCGGCGGCGGGCGGCAGCACCGCCTGCTCGGCTCGCTCAAGACATTTAATTGGATTGATGGGTTGTGCAGTGACTCACAGACTTTACAGAGTCGTACAGCAGTCCCCGCCCAGCTGGACAGGGGAGATGCGACGGGGACGGGCGGGGAAGGGGGCCGAGGGAGAGCCTGGAGGGGAGGAGGCGACCGGGAGGGCGAGGCGTTGGGGGGCGGGGAGCGGAGCGGAGCGGTCCAATAGGGAGGCTGGCCTCTCTGACAGGCGTGGGCGCCGGCCAATTGTGGAGCGGCTCGCTGGGCGGCTGGCTTCGCCCCTGGCCCAATGAGTCTTCTAAGGACACTGCCGCGAACGGGGCGGGGGAAGTGGAGTGGGGGGTGGGGAGAGGTGGGCGGACGTTGAAGTGGAGGGGTGGAGGGAAAGATGAGGCGTCGGAGACCGCCAGAGTCGCTCTGCCCTCCTGGCTCCCGGAGTGCGCCTCCGGCCAATCCGCGCGCCGCGTGGGGGTGATGGACGCAAGTGTGCGGCCAATGAGGACGAGAAGGCTGCCGCAGCGAGCCAGAGGGAAGGAGCGGGAGGGCCCACGCCCGGCCTCCCTCCCCCTGCCGGGCCCTCCTTCTCTCCCGCCCGCCCGGCTCGGGTCAGTCACGCAAATAACATTGTGAGGGCTGGGGCCGAGAGGGGGGGCGGCGGGCGCGCGCTGCTGGCTGCGTGACAGCGATAGGGACTGGCTGTGCTGCTGACGCCGCGCCGGCAGGAGGAGGCGGCCGCGGAGGCTGGCTCCTTACTCAGCTGGCGGGCTGCTGCCGGGGAGCCCCTGCGGCCAAACCCCACTCCGGGAGGGCAGCCGGATTAAAACTTGGCCTCCCGCCCACGCGGTGCCCACTCTTGATGCGGCTCCGCGTGCGGTCCGTTGGGGCTGTGCTCTGGGACCTGAGGAAGGTGGAAGCCGGAGACGGGAGGCTTGGCAATGGCATTTGCCCCCTTGCTGGCCTGTTTCTGGGGAAGTCAGGGTAGGGCGTGGACAGGTTGAAACAGCTCCTGAGTACATACCGTTTCTTTATTGAGTTTGTGGAAAAGGCACTTCTTAACCCGGCGTGAGCGAAGCTGTATGGCCTTGGCTTTGTAAATGACATGTACTATATATATATATATATATATACACCTTAGCTTCCTCCAGCCCTCTCTCCCGCACCGCTTTTTCTCCCACTTCCTCACCTTGGTACCCTGACAGCAATGCCCCGAAGATCTCATATCTCGTCCTCACGGCCCGAGTCCCAGAAGCTATGGCTTTCCTCAATTGGCTACTGTCCAAGAATCAAGAATCATTTTACAGACCTTAACCCTTTCTACGCCTTTTTACGTGGAAGTAACTGCCATCACTGACAAACCTGAGTAGAGATGCCCGCAAAAGCAAATACACTGGCAAGAACCCACCTTCCTCCCGGCAAGGTGCATTTGCACATGATTTGAGACTTAAGACAATCGCTTCCTGTCAAGAAACCAAAGAAAGGCAAATCAGATATTGCATCCCTGTTTAAATCGGCTTAGAATACCAAACATCCATTTTCCACATGCAAGTCAACTGGAGACCTAGGATTAATTTGGGGGTCTGGAAGTGAAGGAGATCTTTTCTTTCTTTTTCATATAATTGAAGCCTACAGTGGTCTGGAATTCAGAAGAAAGATACCAAGTGAACACAAAGGTTTACTCTAATCCTATTGGGCCTTTTCTTGATTATTGTCATTTTAGGATATGATCCTTCCCCTGGGCTTAGTTGTGACACACAGCCAGACATCTCTTATCTCTTCCCTTTCTGATTTTAGCCCTACTCCATGATTTCTTTAAGTAGTCCTGAGTCCATTTGTGAAAATAAGCTGTGCCACAAACTTCTTGTACCACACACCTTGTGTGTGTGTTGTCCCTCAATGTGTTTAAACACCTTTGGAATTCTATAGTGTAAGGGGACCGGTGTCCTCACCCCAAGACATAGTGATCCATAGAAGGTGGACGGTGTTCCCGTAGCCTGGTCACCCTGTGATAGTCTAAACAAACTAGATCCCTCCTGAGGGAAAAATCTGCTACAGTTCTAATGAGAAATACGTAATTGTAACCAATAATGTAATTGGTGAGAGTATTGTTTTATGTACTGTGGTGGGTACTAATAACAGAAGATTTGGAGTCTAGACATACGCTAGTATCTTTCAGGGGATCTCCAAATACCCAGGTTAGCATCTTGTGGCAGAAATTTCCCCTTTGTCAGATGTTATTGGCATGCCTCCAATCCCCATCATGTGTCACTTTCTAATTCTGTGCTTTCCTTACTCCAGTATTTTCTTAACACATTGTCCAAGGCCCACCCAGATTTCTGGGTTTGCTCTCAGAACTGTTGAATCATCATCTCTGTAGGCTGTACTTGGACATCTGCTGTTTAAACAAATACCCCAGGTGACTTGAATAAATATTAAAAATTTTAAATAATAAAATACTACAATAGATATTTGACTTGAGAACCCCTGTTTATTCCTTCTTTTTGAAAATTTCAGGGGCTGGCTGGTTTGCTCAGTTGGTTAGAGCATAGACTTGTAATACAAATATCAAGGATTTGGTTACCGCTGACTGGCCCGCTGCCAAAAAGAGAGAGAGAGAGAGAGAGAGAGAGAGAGAGAGAGAAAATCTCAGAACCCCTATGTATTCTTTCCTTTCTTCCTTTTCTTTTCCTTTCTCACACCTATTTCCTTTCTCCCATGTATCTTCTATTTCTCATTTTTGTGATCACTTCTCTTTCTACATTTCTTGTACACAGTCTTTGGCAGGGGGGAGAATCACTAAAAAAGAGGATAAAGCTGGCAAATTGTCTTTCACAAATGACATGGGCATACCTCATAACTAAACACTAAAAAGTATGTGGAAGTTAAATAAAAATTTTATATGCCTAAAAAAAATCACTGTAATTGATGTTATGTATAGATCTATTATATGTGTGAAGCTTACTAGTTTATAACCTCAAAGTGCACATTGATAGAATTTTTCCTATGTGGGAGCCACATTTCCAAATGCAAACTTCAATATACAAATAGTACATTTATATTGTTAGTGTCATCTTTCTTCCTAACAGTGAACAGTGGAGTGAAACTAATGATGTATTAAGACTATGATGTTTTTTATTTTTCTTTTTATTTTATTTACTTATTTTTATTGTAACATAGTTGTAGGATGGTTACAAAAAAGAAAATACTACATGAGATTTTTGTCATCCCAAATAGTTTACAATCTTGTTGAAAGGCTCAAAAGAACACTCTTGAAAAATTTAAATAGGAACCTGAGGAAAAATCTAGGATGAGTTTAAGTGTATTTGTCAGAGATAAACAAAATTTGTTTCATTTTTACTTTTCTGTACTTTCTAATCTGTTATGATTATGAATTGCATTCGTAATGTTTTAAACCTAAAATAAAAAATATGCAAGCAATATGTGATAATAAAATATTTCCTTTTTTCTGTTATTTAGATATTTATATGTCTGTAGCTGATTTTCTAAATTAGATTTTAAGCTCCGTATAAACAGGTCTGAATATATACTACCTACCTGGACCAGGAAGCTATAGCAAATCCTCTATAAAGGATGAAGAATTCAACCCAGACCTCAAAGAATTCCCACATACAAAGCCTAAACAAACATGAGCTCACAACCCAAATTACAGAACAAATGAACAAGAAAGCCATCGAGAGCAAGAGAAAGCAGATAGGAAAAAAATTAAAAAATACATACCACAGAATTAGATTCCAAATCTTAAAAAGGACAGTTCAAGAAAAGAATAGGCTCATTTCACTTATGAACATAGTTGTAAAAATTATGAATAAAATATTAGCAATCTAAATCCAACATGCTTACTCCACTGAGCTAAGAGAAACCTTGAAACTCATTTCCCTGTCTTTACTTCAGAATGCATCTATCTAGCAACCCATCTAGCCATTTATCATGAAAACATAATAAATCAAGTAGGGTTTGTTTCAGAAATTCAACTATAATTTAACCTCAGCAAACCTATCAGTGTAATTCATCTCAAAAAACAGAGAGAAAAAGCATTTTAGAAAGTACATCAATTATTAATGATAAAAACTTTCAGAAATTAGCAATAGAAAGAAGTGTAGTTAACTTTATAAAGGATCAAAAATGTATAGCAAGGATATTACTTAATGGATTAACTTTAAACACATTATATTTAAGCATGGAATCAAGACAAGATTATCACTTCTGTTTAACGTAATACTGAAAGTCCTGGCTAACAGAATAATATTTTTTATTTTTTATTTTATTTTATTTTTTTTTTGTCGTTTTTTCGTGACCGGCACTCAGCCAGTGAGTGCACCGGTCAGTCCTATATAGGATCCGAACCCGCGGCGGGAGCGTGGCCGCGCTGCCAGCGCAGCACTCTACCAAGTGCGCCACGGGCTCGGTCCACAGAATAATATTTTTTAAAAGGAGAAGAAATTAAGTAGGAGAATCAGAAGGACAAAAACAAAACTGGGATTGTTTGTAGTAATATGATCAATTACATAAAACATGCAATAGAAATAAACCCAATAGAAATTATGAGAGAATTCAGCAAGGTGACAGAGAGGTTGTACTCCCCTTCATCCATAGTACAAGGTATTTTAGCAGGGCACATAACTAACCAGAATAAAGACAATATTTGCCAGCCTACTTGCAGCTAACTATTGCCATATTTCAGGGTTATAAGCAGAAGTGGTGCATGCATCCTTAAAGGGTGAAGGTGTACACTTATCCTCTTTCCTGCCATTTGGAATGCAAACATAGTGGCTGGAGCTTCAATAGTCATCTTATACCATGAACTGACCTTGGGTATGGAAGCCACAGATGGCGAGTCAGAAGGCACCTGCTATGCCAGTACCAGCCCTAAAAGAACTACTGCCAATCTCCTTGAATTTCTTGAATAAACCTCTGTCTCATCATGACACTGTTATTTTAGTTTGTTCTTGAATGTTTATGTTACTCATAGCCAAACCTAAATCTAACTGATACAGCAAGATTCCCAAGTACAAAATCAATTCATAAAAACCAAAAATATTCCTATACACTGGCACTAACAAACTAGAAAATAAGATACTATTTATAATAGTGACAAAACTATAAAGTCTCAAGGAATTAACCTAAAAAAGTGCACAAAATTTTTATGGAAAAAAAATTTTAACTCTATTAAAGAACTTCAAAGGAGACCCAAATAAGTGTGTATATAATGTTTATGGATAAGATGATATAACATTATTATGATACCAATGATCTCTGAATTTATTCATAAATTCAATGCAAATCAAACTTGTAGCAATATTTGAGGAATTTACACAGATATGTACAATTATGTTTCAATTAAAAAAATAAAATAAAATAAAAAGAAATCTTCTAGAGCATTTGACCTGCTCCTGCAAGTTTCAGGGCTTACAGGAGCAGCCAAACCACAGCTGCCTCTTCTTCCAGTTCTAGTGGAAACTGGTCTACTCCTATGGTCTAGGTTGATCTTGTTCTGTATGGCCAAGCATTTGATTCAGAGTTCAACGATTATCTGATTGATTAAATAATTGATTGATTGACTAATTGATTGATGGTCTCTGAACAGCCAAGCTATTCAGAAGCTTTCTTGAGAGCACACACGTAGCCTAAAGCTGAACACATTCAATAAATGCCCATCTGCTTCCTCCAACCCCAAACATTATTTCCAAAAAAAAAAGATTTGAGGAATTTAAACTTATTCTAAAATGCATATAGAAAACTGAATTTAATTATAACCTGATCTTTTTTGGAAAAAAAAAAAAAAGAGAGAAGGGAGATTTGCCCTTCCAGATACTGATACAAGAATGATGAACTTGATGACATCAAAATTAAAGTTTTCTGTTCAACAAAGAACATCATGGACAAGAGAAAGTTCACAGATTGGAAGGTATTTCCAAAGACCAAAACCAACGAAAGATTAATATCTAGAATGTACTAGGAATTCCTGCAAATCGCTCAGAACAAAACAGGAAACTCAATAGAAAAATAGCCAAAGGACATGACCAGGCAAATTTACAGAAGGTAATCTTGAGAGACTAACAAATAGATGAAGAGATATCCAACCTCACTTACAATCAGATAAACGTATATTA
Source organism: Cynocephalus volans (assembly GCF_027409185.1). Classification (NCBI taxonomy): domain Eukaryota; kingdom Metazoa; phylum Chordata; class Mammalia; order Dermoptera; family Cynocephalidae; genus Cynocephalus; species Cynocephalus volans. The sequence goes on from NC_084473.1 coordinate 60,995,532, forward strand.
AAACAACAAGACACTTCTTTATATCCATTGTGTAGGCAAAAATGTGAAAGTTGGATAATAGCAAGTGTTGCCTAGAATATGAGACAGCATGAATCCTCATGCTTTGCTGCTGAGAATTAAGCCCTGGTATAGTCATTCTGGAGTATTATCTGGCGATACTTAATGAAAGGTACAATGCTTTTTCCTGATGACCCAGCCATTCCACCCCTGGTAATATACACCCCGAAGAAACTCTTGCAGAAATCCATGAGCAGGCACAACTGAAGGTGTTCGTCAGAGCAGTACTGACATAGCTGCAATTGGAGACAACCTTAGTATACATCACCAGTAGAATGGGTAAATACAATGTAGTGGACGCTATGGAATAACATGCAACTGTTCAAAGAAATGCACTAAATTTATTTTGCCACATGGATAAATCTTTAAAATATTTTATAAATCTTTAAAATATTTTTTCTTTAATAAAAAAGGTAAGAAACAGACCAAGACCATGTAAGTCTCAGGCCTTGGGATCTCTTTCATTGTCAGGTACATCTCAGTGTTTTTGCATTTCTGTTCTTAGCTGGGACACTTTGAGGCAAGAACAAGGTAGGTGCTGTTACAATTCACTTTAGACTTAAATATTTTCTTCCAGTTCTCACATGAGGTTGTGGCAGTTTTCCTGAAACCCCAGCCGCCCCAGCCACAACTCCTTCTGCAGGCCTCTACGGTTTCAGTCACCATGGTGTCCCCCATCACCTCCTTACTCTCCCTTTAGATGTTTAATAGACATTTATCAGATTATAAGTTTCTCTCCCAGCTGGGCAGAAGATGAGTAATGGCCCTTAAAGAGTGGGTCATAGTCCCAGATGTAGAACATGATCTTGCCACTCTGCTACTCAAATCTGCCCACTTCCCCATTTCCAAGTTAGAAACACCCAAACATGGTGGATTTTTAAAAGCTTTATTTTAAGATTGACCTAAAAATGGGTTTGCTTATGTATTTTTATACACCTCTTAGTGCGCTGTCAGTGCTGATAATAACCACAGGATGAAACAATAACGGTAATTGTAATATCAGCTTTGAGTCAATACGCGAGCAGTAGACACAGAGAGGCCTTTTAAAATTAACTGAGAGGGAAAAAACAAATTAGCTGTAGAGATTTAGGTTAAATAGCAGAAATAGCTTCCTGAAATCAGGATTGATAAACAAGTGAAGGACTTACCAAAAGATTTTGGGATAGATCAGTAGTTTTCTGAAAAGCTTTAGGGGTTTTCTAACTAAAGACAGGGGAATGGATGAGATAGTTCTTGAAGTTTCTCTCAGCCCTGTTACGTACGTTATGAGTCTCCCTCAAGAAGGCATGTTTAAAATGCAATCATTTCCCACAAAACTACACTCAGAATAACCCCTGCTTGGATTATACTGCTTTCAAAGCCTGTCTCTGCCCAAAGCTTTCCTTAATAGCACGTTATTAGTGTATTAATTTCTGACCCTTAGTAATGGCTATGATTTCACGGCCCTTAAACTCCCATATGCAGGAGCCTGTCTGGGCCCAGGTGGGCAGATCTGCAGAAAAGCACCCGGTATGAAGCCCAGCTGCCTACACCCCTTCCTAGTGGATGGAGCGGCAGCTGCAGACAACTCTCTGACTAGCTTTGGGCCCCTAAATTCTGCAGAAGCCGGATTGTGATCCTGCTGAAATGACTGTTCTCAGGATCAAATTTCTTATGGGTCCCACTTCGGGTCTGTAACACTCATCACTAGCTCCCAATATTGGGTCCTTGAGGTTAGCTTCATCTGTTTCATAAACCAACCCTAAAAGGGCTAATGATTTATCCATCTATCATTTCTGTAACTCCTAGGAGCTGTGTGATTAGTCATTCCATATTTGCTCAATAATTACTTACCGAGTTCTAGAGAGCTTTGGGAACTGTATTTGGAGAAGTAGATCGAGCCCAGGTTATAGAGCCTTAAATGCCTGGTTAA